>NC_090931.1:912507329-912810360 GCF_040938575.1 Ambystoma mexicanum | reverse complement strand
TGTGATTCAAGATTATTTACGATGAAAATGCTTAAATATTACTTTTCTAAACTAAAGTGAAGCTTTATTATGTATTATTGAAGCTGTTTTACCAGTGAATTAAAGACCTGTATCCATTCAAAATGAATTAATGTTTCCTAGGGATGTCTTTTATCTTAACTACCTTATACAGCCTGCCAAAAACACTGGGCCCCACTGTGTACCGTTGGATTGAAAGCAAGGGTTTTGTGCATGTTACATGGCAGTATGCCTGCATTCAGAATGTTTCTGGTTGCTGGGGCTGTGACAGTCTTCCACATGATATGGTCTTAGGTTTTCTGTAGCTTCCTTCATCTTCCATTGGGGGGCATCTGCAGCAATCTGAGGTTACTGTCCAGGTGCAATGGTCCTGAGCACTGTTCTAGTCATTACTCATAGATGGGGGTTTCAGACTCTGTGGACTATCTCCTCCAGGCACCGGATCAGCTTCGGAATAAACCTACTGCAGTACTCTTGCCTTATCCTCCTACAGACCTTCTTTCCTACACAAATCAAGTTGTTCTGTTCATGGCCATTAGCTGATGTAGATGCGCAATTAATAACTGTACTATTGCTGGTGGATACAATGCAACTTTTCAATTTGATGAAGGAGTCATTTGTTAATTCTGGTCATGCTACCCATCATTGTACTCACTTCATATGTGGGACTACAGCCTGTAGTGGGAGTTAGTATATAGTATACATCCTGTCTGCTACTATATACGCCTCTAAATTTCCCTCCCCTCCAAGAAGGAATAGAGAATCTGGGTGGGGAAATGCCATGGATTATATAATGCCTGGATGTCATAGGCTGTGGACTTCAAAGTTTCTTTTGGTGTCTGCCGTGGCAGCTTGGCACATCATGCCCACCGGTGGGACTACATTTCCAAGTGGGGTAGCAGGAACGCACACATTCACATGACCCGATGCAAGGACGGACACAATGTCACATAAGTGCTCCGCGACACCACACCTGGTTGCAGACCGAAGGCTACTGCATCTCATCGCAGCATAAAGAAGCACAATAAGTTGCAACCGCTGATTGTCAGCTGTGCCTGCTTGCCAGTGGCTAAAGTGCAGAGTCTCCTGTGGATTCCAATTCTAGCTCCAACATTTTCTCACTCTTCTTGGGGATCCTTTAAGTATTTGTGGCTTGGACTTGGTTGCTACGTTCGTCTCCTAGTCACTGAACAGATATTGGACCTTGTTTTTGTAACTAGTGACTGTCTTATTTGGACCTGGAGTCTTTCTACAAGGAACCCTGCACACAACGAACCTGGACAGATTTGTATTGGGACCCTGCTTGCCTTTTTAACACTGTCCTAAATCAGCAAGGCCCTTAATCTGCTTTGTCGTGCTGCCAAGGAATGTCTACTAGTTCCATTCTCCAAGGGGAATGTGCTTGGGTGGGTCTGCCCCACTGCTAAGCCTTTCCAGGTAATGATGGAGGGCATGAGTCATCTGATTGAACTGGGATTTGTTCATTGTTCAACCTCCTTTCTTTCCAAGCATCGGGAGACAGCCTGGTTGGCATTCCTCCCACTGGTTGTCCTATTAGGGAGGACATTCTTGGGCCTGCTAGGAACAGCCCTGAGTCCTGTACGAGGACGACGAGGTGTGAGACTGGTGTGGCTGTTAAGCTGAATCACAATAAGATTCTGAAATGGTCACTGTTGCTGGGGGAAGTGTCAAATTACACACCAAACGTGCCCTTCAATGATAACTCATGAGCAGGTAGGCATACGCACCATGTTACTGCAACATCAAATGGCTCAGACACTATCCTGCCCTCAAAAGGATGCGTTTGTGCTTTTTTGGAATGCAAACGCTGTACATTCATCCCAAACTATGACAATCTTACGGATATTATTTGGGACATTAGAAAAGCTTAGGCCATACTACACAAATGGAACACATGCACTGGGTGGCCCCCCTTGTCCCGGCTGACTCGTTCGATTGGCTCACTCGGAGCCTCCATAATACATGTGTCCTGCTGGTGTTTGCTATCCTGTTGGAAATTTATTGCATACATCTGTGGATCAAGTGTGCTTTTAAACGCTAGGGGGTGAAGCCTGTTGATACCTTGCCAGTTCATAAAAAGTTAAAAGTTGTTTCTGACAAAGACCTCAGAAGATAAGTTTGGAAAAAACAGGCCTGTGCATCCAGAATAAGCGTGAGATTAGTGGTTATTAGTCTGAAAGGGGGATTCCTGTCCAGAATAAGCGTGATATTAGTGGTTATTAGTCTGAAAGGGGGATTCCTGTGAAGGAAAAATTGAGTGTATGAACTGATGGTTTTAAAGTCGGTTGAAATGCAATTGTAAGTGAATTCAAATGAAAGAGAAATGTACTGGATTAGGGGAACATCAACTCATATTACCTGCAGCAGCCTGGTATAAGGAGGCCGTTTTAGATTACATTTTGCTTGCTGAAAAAATTAAGATTCATGATTTGGCAAACAAACTGTTTTTTGCACACACTTGCTTATTGTAGCTTCAGCACACGTTTATGTAATATTGGACACGTTGCCAAAGTGTATTCAGGTCCTGGTTGACCTTACTCTAAAACAGGCTGGTGGCCCTAATTGGGTAAGGAGTGCATATCTGAGCTGGTATCTCTAGAAGGCTGCAGGAGAAACCCTGGAAATACCAGGACCTTTTCGTTTCCACATCGGGACTCATTGTATTAATTGGAAGGCGTAATTGTGTTAATGAAATCATTAATTCTTTTGCCGTCCACATTGGTTCTAATGTATTCAAATCTATATAAGTTGCTTTACAGTAGTTGGGGGTAACACAGGGTTGGAGTGCCATGTGCTTTCTGTTCCCGACCTGGGTAGCGGGTATGTATGTCATAAATCTCCCCTGTCTCACCTGTGATCGGGATCTCCCTTGTTTGGCCGCAGGACTCTTCCTGTGGGTGGTTCGGGTCTTGAATTGGCTCGCCCGAGCCTCGTCAGGTTGCAGAGCGCGTTCAGAGTTCCGGGAAGTTTGTGGTTCCAGGGTGTCCAGGATTAGCGATAACAAGCAATGTAGGGGGGAAGTCCAGGAACAGGAAAAAAGGCAAGGAAGGAAGTATGAGGATCAAGGAAGCAAATGTAGAGAGCAAACACACGTCGGGTGACTATCGAAGATAGCGTTGAGATGCGCGGACCCGCAGGGGCGTGACCAATTTATAGTACGTGCTACGACGTGAAAGCTAGTGCGTAGCACGGAGCTTGGTACGGCCATGTTGGGAGGAACAAGGAGTACAAGACCTTCGTGACAATGACCATGAGGCCCAGAAGGGGCAATTTCGCCGGGTCATGATAGCATGCCCCCTCCGAAGACTGGTTCCTCCAGGCTTGCCTGGGTGAATAAGATGGAATCTTCTGAGCAAACGAGGGGTCTTTAAATTAGAAACTGGTTCCCATGTTCTCTCGCTAGGGGGATAGCCTTTCCACTCGACCAGATATTGTAATCGACCCCTTCGATACCTGGAATCACATATCCTGGACACCTCATATTCCAACTGGTTGTCCACAACAACAGGTGTGGGTTTGAAGGGTTTTCGAGTAGAACTAATGTAGGGTTTCAACAGGGAAGTATGGAAGACTGGATGTATCTTCTTCCAGGAATCCGGGAGCTTAAGTCGGAAGGAGACAGGATTGATGATCTCCTTTATAGAAAATGGACCATAATAGCGAGGAGCCAATTTGTTTGGTCGTAGATGTCGGGGTAACAGTTTCGAGGCTAGCCAGACTTGATCGCCAACTGAATAGGAAGGTGATGGTCTTCTCTTAGAATCCACATATCTTTTGGTTCGAGTCTGGGCCTGTTCTAACTGATCCTTGGCCTCTCTTTGTAAGTCGATCAGCGTCTGAATCCAAGAGTCAAGGGTAGGTACCGGAGTAGATTCTGGAAGAACTGATGGTAAAACAGACGGATGATAACCATGACTGCAATAGAAATCACTGATCTTGAGAGCTGAATGATCTGAGTTATTGTAGGAGAATTCGGCTAAAGGTGTAAGGAGAGACCAATCGTCTTGAACCTTGGTGGCAAAACAACGAAGATATTGTTCCAGGGTTTGATTTACTTGCTCCGTTGCCCCATTGGTTTCTGGATGATAGCCTGAAGAAAGGGCATGTTGGATTCCTAGAACACGACAGAGATGTTTCCAGAATTGTGAAATATATTGAGGTCCCCGATCTGAAATAATCTTGGAAGGGAGGCCATGAAGACGTAAAATATGTTCCAGGAAAATTACAGCAAGCACTGAGGAAGATGGTAGTTTATACAATGGTGTAAAATGAGCTAGATGAGTGAACAAGTCAATGGTTACCATGATGGTTGTATATCCTCGGGAAGGTGGTAATTCAACAATGAAGTCAGTGGCAATAACTTCCCAGGGTCTGGTTGGCAACGTAGGTTGTAGAAGCAGACCCGCCGGCCTCTGATTATCGTATTTGTTCTGACTACAAATTGCACAGGTCTTGTTGTATTGAACTACACTGGACTTCATCCCTGGCCACCAGAACTGTCTTTGTATAAGACGGAAGGTGTTGGTTACCCCTCGATGGCCGGAGTGAAGAGTATCATGGCATAGATTCATTACCTTCTGTTGAAGTTCTTTTGTCGGAATGACCACTGAATTGTTCTTGAATAAATATCCTTCCTTGATTGTCAAACGCCATGGATTTTTCTCGGATATGTCCTTCCAGAGTTCAGATGATTGAGTCTGTACTCTGATTTCTTCCAGGAGATTGATCACTTGAGCTACAAAGATTGTAGGTGGAAACATTTTAGGATAGATCTTATCCTCCAAGGGAACGTAGTCAGGACGCCGAGAAAGGGCATTGGCAATCATGTTTTGCGGTCCAGGAACATGTGAGATTTGAAATTGATATTGAGCAAAGAAGTAGGCCCATCGAGCTTGTCTACTGTTCCTGCACTCCATGGATTGTAGGACCTGAAGATTTCGATGATCAGTACGGACTTGAACTGGATATTTAGCACCCAGGAGTAGATGTCTCCATTCAGTGAAGGCATGACGAATGGCCAATAACACCTTCTCCAGAACTGAGTAATGAGTCTCACTGGTAGTCAGGGTCCGTGAAAGGTAAGCAATGGGATGTTCCAACTTATCATCGGATTCTTGTTTTAAAACTGCTCCTATGGCGTAATTGAAGGCATCTGTTTCCACTAGAAAATGACGATTTATGTCAGGTTGGGCCAGGATGGGGGCCTGAGTGAATTCTTTTTTCAAGCGTTGGAATGCCTTATCTTGTGGTATAGACCAGTTGAATGGAACGTCTTTCTTCAGGAGATTAACAATGGGTTGAACAATCTCGGAAAATGTGGGAATGAATTTCCGGTAGAAGTTGGCAAGCCCCAGGAAGGACTGTATTTGCTTTACAGATGTTGGGGCGGGCCAAGCCAGTATGGCCTTCACCTTTGAAGGATCCATACTAATTCCTTCTGAACTAAGGACAAACCCCAGATAGTGAACTGATGTAGCATGAAACAAACATTTTTCTGGTTTGGCTAAGAGTTGATTTTCACGGAGACGTTGAAGTACTGCCTTTACATGTTCTTCATGTTTCAAGGAATCCTTTGAGAAGATCAATATGTCATCCAGGTAGACAATAACATTGAGAAATAACATGTCAGAGAACACCCTATCCATAAAACGCTGGAAGACTGCGGGAGCATTAGTCAGACCAAAGGGCATGACTAGGTATTCAAAGTGACCAAAGGGTGTTCTAAAGGCTGTTTTCCATTCGTCTCCTTCCCGGATACGGATCAAATGGTAAGCACCTCGGAGATCCAGTTTCGTGAATATCACTGCACCTCTCACAGCTTCAAGGATATCCGAGATCAGGGGTAGTGTGTATCTGTCTTTCAGCGTGTGTTGATTTAGGCCCCGATAGTCCAGGCAAGGTCTGAGCTCTTTGGTATCCTTTTTAGGAACGAAGAACAATGAAGCACCAGCTGGTGATTTTGAAGGTCTTATGGTGCCATTCTCAAGATTAGTGTCTAGGTATTCCCGGAGGGCTCTCTTTCCTGGTTCTGAAAGGATAAACATCCTGCCAAAGGGAATCACTGCTGAGGGTTCAGAATCTATGGCACAGTCTTCGGGTCTATGTGGAGGTAAGGCTTGAACAATGGCAGTAGAGAATACATCAGCATACCCTTGATAGATCTCTGGAACTTGTACAATGTTGGAAACCATGAGTGGTGTCTCTGGACACCTTGATGGACTTTTAGGGGCTGTGACTGAGGTATCCAGGTTTAACCAATGGTTCATACAGAACTCCGAGCCCAGGAATAAGGATCCGGCCGTGCAGTTGATATATGGATTGTGCCTTTGTAACCAGGGCATGCCCAAAACCAAGGGGTAATGGGCTGATTTTATAATGTCAAACACAATTCTTTCTTGATGATGATTTATGGAAAGATGGATCTCCCTTGTTTGCAGACTTCTGGGTCCTGAGGAAAGAGGTCTTCCGTCAATCGCTTCCACTGGCTGTGAAAAACTTCTTGCTTCAAACGGAATGTTATGACTTCTGACCCAATCTTGATCAATGAAGACTCCCATTGCTCCGCAATCCACCAAGGCCAGTATGGGATAGACCTTGTGCTTGGATGGCGATAAAAAGGCCTGCAATATCACCAATTTGTTTTGTCCAGCAGAGTTCAAGGATGGAATTGATGTGGAGCAAACATCGCTCTCCCGAACCCTTGCTCCATTTAGGATCGGGAGCTTGCGTTTCCCTAGCGTCGGGGAGGAGCCAGAGGACATTCTTTAACTAGATGTTTATCCGAGGCACAATACATGCATAAGCCTGTGTGTATTCTTCTTAACCTTTCCTGCGGTGAAATTGGTCCAAGTTGTATGGGTTCAAAATCAGTGCTCGGACTCTTGGCAGATTCTGTCCTTGTAGTATTCTCTAGAGAGTATCTTTGAATTGATACTTTATTCTTTTTCTTTTCGGCCTTTCTGTAACGCTCACCTGATTCCCACAGAGGCGCAGACTTGTTCTGGACTGCTATGACCTCTTCTAAGGTGATGCGCAGGACTCGGAAGACGGACTGGACCGGACCCCCAAACCTCGCCTGTCTGGCCCGTAGAAGAATCCTTCTGTAGATGGAAAAGGGGATTAACTGTCTGCTGGATAATGTGTCGGATTTCCCCCTTCCCCCTCTCACACTCCTCGAACCCCCTCCGCGATTCCCCGTAGAGTCTCACCTTAGAGTCTGAAAGGGCGAGCTCTCCATCCTGCTTCCGATGCAGGGGCGCGTTGATTTCCAGTTACTTCACTGGATCTCGGGTTTGGTGAGTATTCAACTCCGCTTGACTTTTCCGATATGAGGCCGTAAGTATTCAGTTGCAAAAGTTCAAGCCTTAATTGTCCGTTGTCCTTTTCTCTATTTCAGATGCAGGATGAAGAATCTGTGTAGAGGAATGGATTCGCCGAAGGTAAACTCTGGTGAGTCTTTTTGATGGATGGTTCCCTTAGTGATCTTGCTTTCACCCACTAATGCGTGTGTCTTTTTCCCCTTAGGGGCTGGGGTACGGAAGTGCCAGAGAAGCGGCGCCGACCCGAGGTGAGGAAAGATTGTCCCAACAATAATCAGGTAAGTCTTAAGGTGGAAGAATCAGGCCTTCCTCAATCTGTTCCTTCGCTCACCTTTGTTTTGTCTCTTTTTCTCCTTAGGCGCTGAAAGGCGACGGATGGTGCCAATGGTCGCTGAAGAGCCCGAGGGCGCCTCGTGAAGGTGAGTGGAACGTGGCGCTGCAGCAAGCGATGTGCTTCTAAAAATAATGTCTTTTTCTCAGGATTGTCGGAGTGATGGTTCCTGACTCCGGATGGAGGTAGGTAAAGTTCAATTATTCACCTTTCTCTCCTTTCCTTCCTTTTCAGGTGTTCCAGGTTGCAGGCGGGCGTGGCTGGAGCCAGGATGCAGGAGCAGACACGGTGAGCGTCCAGCAGCTAGATGCAGAACGCCACGAAGCGTGAGCTGCTGTCTGGGCGTGGTTTAAATAGCCCCCCAAAGTAGTTCCAGGTAAGTATTCTTCCTCAGCCACGCCCGAGTGGTAAAATAGTCCCATAGGTAAAATAGTCCCTTTCAGACCTCAAGGAGGTCTGGATCCGGCAGCATGGTCTGCATCAGGTAAGTCCATCCAAGCACTCCCATAATGAGCCTGGCGCCTATGGTGCCAGGACTGATGCCTTCTATGAGCATGGCGCCAAAGGCAATGTCCAAAGAGCCCCTATAAGGGGTTGCTGGGTCCCTCCTTGGGGACATGATGTCTGCTTTCGGGGGCGCTGGGCCTGAACTGGCTTCCTGGGAGTAGGCATCATGACACTTTCTTTCTTGGATTCTAAAGTCTATTTGCATAGACAAGTCCAGGAGGGCCTGGAATGAACTAGGACGTGCCACCCTGGCTAGCTCGTCCTTAATCTCTTCATTTAGATCTCTGCGAAACAAAGTAAAACTGGCTTCCAGGGGCCAGTCTGCCTCTTTGGCTAGCTGTTTGAATCTGGTAACATAGGTCAACATGTCTTGGGATCCTTGTTGGAAGTCAAGTAGCTTTTCTTGAGCACTGTGAACCAGCTCTGGTCGTTCCAACATGGTCTTGAGTTCCGCGATGAACCCTTCATAATCATCCAGGAGAGCATCCCCTGAATTGAGTAATGGAGTGGCCCATGTAAGGGCATTACCGGAAAGATGCGATATTATGAAGCCCACCTTAGCCTTAGGAGTTGTGAAATAGTAGGGCTTAAAGGTAAAATGTCCCAAACAAGAATCCAGGAATCCACGTAAGGTCTTTGTTGAACCGTCATATTTATCAACCACTCCTCCCAATAATACGCTGTCCTTGTTCGCGGAGTCGCGTGACAGGACGAGCTGTCTTAGCGCCGCATTCTCGGCTTTTATATTCTGCATCTCTGTGGAAAGTTCTTGCATTCCGTGCATCAGGTCCTGAATAGCATTCTCCATGGTAGAATCCGTATTGATCGTTCGGCGTCTCAAACTGTCATAAATCTCCCCCCGTCTCACCTGTGATCAGGATCTCCCTTGTTCGGATGCAGGACTCTTCCTGTGGGTGGTTCGGGTCTTGAATAGGCTCGCCCGAGCCTCATCAGGTTGCAGAGCGCGTTCAGAGTTCCGGGAAGTTTGTGGTTCCAGGGTGTCCAGGATTAGCGATAACAAGCAATGTAGGGGGAAAGTCCAGGAACAGGAAAAAAGGCAAGGAAGGAAGTATGAGGATCAAGGAAGCAAATGTAGAGAGCAAACACACGTCGGGTCACTATCGAAGATAGCGTTGAGACACGCGGACCCGCAGGGGCGTGACCAATTTATAGTATGTGCTACGACGTGAAAGCTAGTGCGTAGCACGGAGCTTGGTACGGCCATGTTGGGAGGAACAAGGACTACAAGTCCTTCGTGACAATGACCATGAGGTCCAGAAGGGGCAATTTCGCCGGGTCATGACAATGTAGGGATTTATGCATGGCACGCAGTTACAGCATATCCAGAATTCTTTCTGCAAAAGACTTTTGCAAATTCTTGTGGGATTGGGATTGGGATTTTGGTAGGACCAATGTCAGACATCCACTGTTGTGATTTCCTAAATGGTACAATTATAACAGTGATTAAACCAAACATATTGTAGAACTATGGAAAAGGCAGATTGCCATTAAGATCCCATGTACATGTTGTAAAAGAATTAGAGTGTCCAGACTGAAATGTTAGCCCATAGGTATCTTAATGGATTTCATAAGCCAACCAAGGTCATCATTAGGATTGCACTATTGGTAAAATAATTTTGTCTGAGCAGACGATAAATGGGTTAATTCCCCAATAAGTCCCATGAAATTAGATCCTGTAATTTGGCTGTTCAACCCTACCTAAACTGGTCACAATTGTTTAAGTTTTATTGATTAATCACAAGGCTGTGTTTTAATGCCCATGGTTTAAGCTCTGCTCTTGAAAAATATCAAACCACCTTTCCCCTGAGTCCTTGAGTCCAGATTGCACTTTTTGTCATAAATACAAAGATTAAGAATCATTTTTTGATGCCAATTTTGCATATCATCAATATCAGGCAGTGTTATCCTACTCTTATTCTGTTTAAGGGCTAATTCCTTAATGTGAATTTAGGAACTAAATAGGTTTGTATAGGCCACTTTGACGATATGTACCAAACTGTCCACAGGTTTGCCAGAATAGCTATTAAGTCTTAAAGTCCAGGAATTGTCTCAATGATTTTGTCAAAGCAAAACTCATGGAATTGGTGAAATCCTGTGGTTTTATGTCACAGTTTTATAGATTTTACAAGAAGAGTGGCAAATAATTAACAATTGCTTTTTTGTATTAGTTGCATATGGATTTGTGTTTTGTACATATCAACATTTTATGTTTGTTGCCTACATTTTTCTTTTTTATATTCTTTTATTTCCAGTAAAAGTCAGATTTTATTTCTGTGTATTTGGTAACTGTTCAAATTATCTGTGAATAAAGTTGATCTGAAATGATACTCACATGGACCAGCAAACCAAATTTGATAGTGTAGACAAAAGATTGTTGTAGGCAAAAGGTTATTTGTGTATATAGGTTTGACATGACTTTAATCAAATAATTAATTCTCTATTGTACTTTATACAGGCAACACAGTTCAATATTTAGTAAACAGGGTGCTTTGACAAAACTCTCGTTGTGAGAGGAGTGTGCCCAGTTTGTGCCCTTGCACATTTTGTTCTACACATTACGAGCAAATGTAATATTCTGCAGCAGGTTACATGCAATGATTCACAAATCAGAAGAGTACCAATACTTCTATTTGTCAACAATTCACAAAACAGCAAATTCCTTCTAGTTATTCATTCATGTGTAAGAGACCTTTTGTATAAAATATTCACTGAACCCCAATGTGGCTAAATCGAAGGCAATGATTTTAAGTAAAAACAAGACATCGTGCTGTAAATTTACCCTCTTTACTAATCCTCCACTTGAGACAGTTAATCCCTTTAACTACATGGAAGCAGGCATTAGTAAAAACCTAACATGTAGGAAACAAATTGGTAAAATCTATGCAGTGCTTAAATGGAGGCACCCTTTCCTTTAATAAAAGGCGAGCTGGCAAAGGTTTTCATGCCCTTCCCATTTCCTATAAATCTAAATCCCAATGCATTGATCCTCTATGAGGAGTTTGAACCATCTGTGAAGCCTTCTAAAAAAGAAAATAGGTTTCATCACTATTACTTGGGTTCTTCCAGGGTACTTCAAAAGAAATACTGAGAATTCGGTATTGCTCCCATAGAGGACGCAATAGTTCTGGGACCACTGCATTACTGGACAAGCTGAGGGAGATGGTTGTTCCTTCATTAGCAATTCACCTGCTGGAGGGTGTTCAGAGATCTACCAGATTGTATGTGGGCCCCATGGGTTCATTACATCAGGCATCAGATAGAGGTCTTGCAGTACGGGAAGCACTCCCTCTGCACAAAAGGTTGCTGTTAGAGTGTCTTACTGGAATCAGAATCCTGGAAAGATTAAGGCAAGTGAAGGACACAACTACACTAAAGGGATATCATCTTCTAACCTTGATTAACCATATTTGGACATCAACATATGGATGTATGCGGTTGAACCCTTGGGATCTGAACAATGCAGATGGGACACCTCAAATTCTAAGACACTATTGAGCAGTCTTTGCTATTTTGCACCTGGTGTAGAGAGATTAGAAAAAACTCCTGATTTCCCCATACAGAATCTGTACATGTAAAGACGCTATTTCGGTTGACTAACCCAGGTGAAGTGATATTACATGAAATAGCTGTTTTCGTATTAGTTTAGTTCTTAAAATACAAATATTTAAGATTAAATCCGCAGGATCCATGCCTTGCATTGCTGTCAACTTTATAGGCAATCCAAGATTGTGTGTGTTTTCTAGAGGTGCTTTGTAGCCCTGCCGCTGTACTCTTTGGGTTTAAGACGTTTTCTTAACATTGGATATATGGCATTGCATTTCATAGTCTACTTTTTTGAACAACCATGTATTGTAGACAATTTTAATTTAGTGGGCATTGTGTTTTGCCTTTTTGAAATTTCAGAAAATAAGCGCAACTACCTTCTATTACTAGCCGCATAACATCAGCTTTCCAAAACCTGGTGACTGTTTGCAGCGAACATGCTTGTGGGACAATGGCTATATTTCCAAGATGACGGCTATATTTACAAGATGACAAAATGACTACTGTCTTTTAGGAATACAGGGATTAGTGGGGCTTCTAAGCTCTTACGGAGCCCCATACTGCTATTAGAACAGCAGTGATCAACATTAAGGTGAATACAGCACCACATTAATGGTATACCTCCTTCCCCTTTAAGGTAGCATGGGCTGGGGCCAGGCTATACTCTTCAGGAGGGTGAGAGCAAACGGGGCAGCATCCAAAACACTAGTACTCAAAGTAAAAAATAGAAAAAGATACACTAAAGGTGCTAAAAAAATAAGACTTTCAAATAAAAGGACAGCCAAATTATTAAAAACACCAAGAACCCGCAGCCCTGTAATGAGATACAGAGAAAGCAGGTAGACTTTGGGGAACAAAGAGCACTCTAGGCATTAAAGAGCAGGGACCTGCAAGTAAATAGCTTCATAGAAAAGTCCATAAAGTTCAAGAATGTGCCTTTGACACATAAAACAGGGTCTTGTGACTAGGGCCCATAGAATTACTGATCTATACCTCATATTTTTCATGTTCTCAACAGCATACAGCCAGTTTCTGGGTACCTTCCAGTGTGTTTATTCTAATTCGATTTTGCAAACTGGCTCAACTGGGATGAATAAAACAGAGTAGTTGGACAAGCAGCAACAGCACATGGTCTGAGAAATCCTGGGACAAGCAGGTGAGGTCAATTTGGCATAGCTTGAAGGCTCAATGAGGTATTGATGCGAGGAAAGTGGCAATTCAGCTTCAACTGTGAACACGCTTTACTGCATCCAGCAAAGCTGTGCGGTATAGCAAGCACTCGTGGCTTCAAGAAGTGATGTTCAGTTCCATACCTAAAATGCCCTCTAAGGAGCTCGAATTTGTTTGAGTTAAAGGCACCTCTGTTGGGTCTCTGCAGCAGCCTGAAGCAGCTCAAAATTGCAGATTGCCCCAGGCAGATTCCTTTGGTCCTGGGGTGCTGTGGGACCCTTCACCAGGTCCAGAGGAAAGTAGAGTCCATCTTCCAGCTTTCCCAGCCTGATGGTTACCAGAGACACTTGCAGAGCTTGCCACTTACACGTAAAGTTATGGGTACCAGAGTCCAGCTGCAGTTAGCTTCTCCTCAACCAAGTTGCTTTCAATATTCCTCTGAAACAGCTTTGGAGAAGGTCTGCACCCTCATTGCAGGTCTTGCTCTTCCCATCTGAATGGATTATAACAGGTTTCTATTTAGATTCCCCAACAATGAAGCATCCATGATACATTTAGAGGTTTCTTGTATCTCCTGTTCACTGGCGGTCCTCGATAATTTGAAAATGTGCAGAACTGGGAAGGGGGAGTGCGTCATGAAATTGGGGCATGACTAACAGCCAGTTGGGGCAGGGCTTAAGTGCAGCACACACCAGACTTTAAAGCACTGATCTAAAACAATTTCTAAAACAATAAATCCATTACGTAAGAGCATGGACGCAGTAGCATTTCCAAAATCTGTCTATTTACATTTGGTGTGTGCATTTCTAGTTGTTAGAACATGTACCCTTCAGGAGTCTCAATGCCATATAAAGTTGCTAAGTGTGGGAAGTTTGTCAATACGCACTGCCCCTTTGTTACGCTCACCTGGTATTAAGGGGACGCCACCCAGCCCTGGTTGGATGATTTGCACTCTCGAACCCTCTCCCGGTCCCTTGGCAAGGCCACTGATTAAAGATGGGTCTTAATATTGTAGAAGGTGGATTCTCCGTCCTGCTCCTCGTGGCAGGGGCACGTAGATGTGGGGGGCAAGCACCGACCAAGTTACTTCACTGGTGCAAGCTCCCCCTGTGGGAATCCAGGCCTGCTGCGACTCAGTAGGTTTGCTGCTTTAGTCTTTATATGCAGTTCTTATGTTCCTCTTCGTTCGAATAATAATGTCTTGCTTCTTTCCTTTTAGGTATGGAAAGGTATTTTGGAGTTGTCATGCAGTTTGAAGATGAGCATGGGCCGGTAGGCGAAAGCGCGGTGTGCGCGATGCTATCCGGTGAGTAATGCGCGATGCGCTGCGCTGTTTCGCCTTTTATATTGCTAACCTGTGTCTTTTCTCTCCTTGGAGGTTGCGATGTTCCTCGCTGAGCGCCGTAATGTTCCAGCAATGATACTGACCAGGAGATGACTACCCAGGTAAGAATTGTGTGGCTTTCTTCATTCGGAAGGAAACCTGAGTAAACGCTTACTAATGCTGTCTTTCTTTCTCCTCTTTCCAGGTTATGGTATTCCAGGATGCATGCGGTGCCGGATGATGGAGTTCGTACCTTCAGGTGAGTGGTACGGAAGTCGGTGATAGATTAAACACAGGATACTGTACCAGGTAAGTTTCATAGTGTTCTTTCTCTCTCTGCAGGTCCTTGGTTTCAGGTAAGATGGCATCAAAGAACTGGACACGGTGAGTGTTACCCTGCTCACAGCAGAAGAACGCAAAGCATGTTCCGCTGTTTGGGTGCGATTTAAATAGTCTCAGGGAAACTAGTCCAGGTAAAATAGTCCCAGGCCTGCCAAACCCAAAGTAGTCCAGGTAAAGTAGTCCCAGGCCTGCCACACCCAAAAGACTAGACCGCATAGCTCAGTTCCTTGTAACTGAGCTATGTGTGTGCCTCCATGTTGGCTGAACCCCCCCAAGTTAAATAGTCCCAAGTAAATAGTCCCATTCTAATGTTGGTCTTCATGATGGTTATGAGCCTGGCGCCAAGAGAGTCTTGGATGAGGTTTTAAGGCCTTTGACCTAGCCCTAACTGGAAGGCTGACTTGCCAGCGAGGGCCAGGGGCAAGGGTCATGACAGCACTCCCCCCCCAATGCCCCTCTCACGGTGGCACTTCTGCCTGGTCCTGGTTTGGCTGGGTAATTCTGATGGAACTTTTTAATTAAGTGAGGTGCATGGATGTATTCACTAGGTTCCCATGATTGATCTGTCTTGAGGGCCGTATCCCTTCCAATCAACTAAGTAGTATAGTTTGGATCTGGTGTCTTTTGAGTCTAGGATATCCTTTACTTCAAACTCTGGTTCTCCGTCAACTAATACTGGTTTTGGTGGTGTTGTAACCTGAGTACCAGGTTATACCGGTTTCAGGAGTGATACGTGAAACACAGGATGAATCTGCATAGTGAGTGGTAGGGCTAATTCAACTGCCACTGGATTTATTATGGATTCAATTGAATAAGGTGCCAGATATCAGGGACGAAAGGTCTGAGTCCCTTTCATGGGCACATATTTTGATGCTTACCAGACCTTGTCTCCAATTTGGTAATCGGGGGCTTTACTACAATGTTGCTCAGCAAATTTCTTTTGTCTGTTCTTGGCTTGGAGTAAATATTCTGCTCCTTCTTTGAAGGCCTGGGAAATAGTCGTATGTAGGGTTTTAACCGCTGGCATTTCCAAAGGGGTTGGGCGATCCAATTCTGAAGTATGTGGATGTCTATCATATATAGTGTAGAAAGGGGTTTGTCCAGTGCTGGTGTGTAAAGAATTATTATAGGCATATTTAGCTATCCATAACAAGTCCTTCCAATTTCTTTCCACTTGATGTAACATGCAACGTAAGTATTGCTCGAGGGTTTGGTTTGTTCTTTCTGTTTGGCCATTTGTTTGAGGATGGAGACTTGTGGATAGTCGAATGTCAATTTGGGCCATTGAACAGCATTTCCTCCAGGAGTTGGATATGAACTGACTACCTCGATCTGAGATCAAGACCGATGGAAAGCCATGTAGCCGTACGATTTCCTCCAGGAATACCTTTGCTAAATTGGATGCATTTGGAAGACCCTTAAAAGGAATACAGATTGCCATTTTAGAGAAAAAGTCTACAACTACTAAAATGGTTTGAATCCTGGACTGGGAGGTAGATCTGTAATGAAATCAAGGGACAGTCTGTGCCATGGTGCACAGACTGGAGGAATTTCCAATGGTTGGATAAGACCAGCTGGTTTCTGCTTTTGGGACTTGTTTTGTGCACACACACCGCAAGATTGGATACATTGTATGATGTCTTTACGCCATGTGGGCCACCAATAGTTTTGTTTAACTTTAGCTAAAGTTTTGGCAATTCCAGGATGACCTTCAATCAGGGAGTCGTGATAACCTGAAATAACCTGCTCTTGTAAATCTTTACTTGGCAAGTATAGACGGTTCCTAAAATATGGTAACTGGTCTTTAATGGTTGTCATGATGCCTACCCCCAGGCATCCGGATCGAGTCCATCAGCCCCGGGAGCAGGCATCCAGATACTCATTAAAACCCCAACAGCCCCGGCGGGGGGCTGTTTGGATTCAGTCCTGGCGCCTTAGGCGCCAGGCTCATCATAGAAATCAGTCCTGGCGCCATAGGTGCCAGGCTCATAGACTTTACTTACCTTATGCAGACCATGCTGCAAATGAGTCCAAGCCAACGTGAGGCCTGGATGGGACTATTTTATTACAGGGACTATTTTATACTCGGGTGTGGTTCTGGGGAACTTCTTACCTGGGACTACTTTGCAGGCTATTTAAACCACGCCCGAACAGCAGTTCATGCTTTGTGTTATTCTGCATCCAGCAGCCTAACGCTCACCGTGTCTGCAAGTCAGCATCCAGTCTTCTGCCACGCCCGCCTCGAATCCAGAGCTCCTAGACAAAAGGAAAAGAAAGGAGAAGAGATTAGATCATGGACATTATTTGATTCCTTACCTGACCAGTCCACCGCATCTTTCAACTCGGCGCTGCCTCAATCATTTTCTTCGTCGAAACCCAGCACCTGGGGGGAAAACAAAAGGAATAACAAGGTGAGCCGAGAAAACCGACAAAGATAATCTCTTTGCCACCATAGGCTTACCTGCTTTACCACCGGAGGTATTATCCTTTAATTCGCCGCATCTTTCTATGCTGCAACTATAAAGGGAGAGACAACAGCAAATTAAACTCATGCAACTTTTACCGGACAGTGTTTGGTAATACAGACTCTTACCTGAACGCCATCAGCTGCCTCCAGGCAATATTCTTTTTGACCCAGCTGCAACCTAACGAGGGAATGGAACAAGAGTGAACATCGGACATATTGAACTCTTTGAACTTTATAGACAATGGAGTCAATATTCCTCCGGAACTCCTCCAGTACCTTCAAACCAGTGAAGTAACTGGTATCTACGCGCCCCTGCATGCCATGCAGGATGGAGAGCTCATCATTTAAAAACATAAGGTGAGGTTACCAAGAGGGGATATCGGAGGTGATTAGTGGGGAGAACGAGAACAGTTCGGGGGGCCATCACTAAAGTCCATGGGTGGCTAAATCCCTTTCTCCACTTGCAGGAGAATACTTCTACGAGTCCAGCAGACAAGATTAGACGGGCCAGACCAGACTGTCATCTCTTCACTACGCATCACGTTGGTGGAGACCGCAGCTGTCCGGGTCCGATCGACGCCCCTGTGGGAACCAGGTGAGCATAACAATGGTGTAATGTTCTCCTTGAGTACACCACTCTTGTGAGAAAGTGGGATCCATTAAGAGTTGGATCTTGTTTTGGAGTTCACCCTGTGTCAATGTTGTTATAAGACACAGGAGTTTGTCTTCTGGAATGATGTCTACTGGATCTGGAGTTATGTATACCTTTTCATCAACACCCATGCGGGACAAGGCGTCAGCCTTTCCGTTTCTGGCTCCTGGCTGGTAGATGATCACATAGTCATATTCAGCAAAGAAAAGAGCCCACCGCAGTTGACGGGATGATTGAGCCTTTGCTGTTTTTAGGTATTGCAGGTTTCGATGATCAGTTATGACTCTGACAGTATGTCTAGCACCAAGGAGATAGTGTCGCCATGCCTTGAAAGCTGATTTTATAGCCAAGAGTTCTTTGTCTGTGATAGCATAGTTGAATTCTGGAGGTGAGAATTTTCATGACCAGAAGGCCACAGGGTGTAACTGGCCAGTTCCTGGGTCCCATTGCGAAAGAACAGCTCCCATAGCCTTGCTAGAGGCATCTGTTTCAACTATATAAGGGAGGTCTGGGCGAGGATGCCGTAGAACTGGAGCAGAAGTGATTTTTTCTTAAGTTCTTGAAAGGCTTTTTCTGCTTCTTCGGTCCAATGGAACTTTTTATTGTTTTTTCTCAATAGTGATGTAATTGGATGCCCTATTTGGGAAAAATCTGGGATGAATCGGCGGTAAAAGTTTGCAAAGCCCAACATACTCTGGATTCCTTTAAATGAAGTTGGTGACGGCCAGTTAAGAATGGCAACTACCTTGTGCCTATCCATTCTGATACCTTTTGGTGTGAGGATAAAACCGAGGAACTCCACTTCGGTGACATGAACAAAAGCATTTTTCGAGTTTAGCATACAGTTTATGTTGGCAGAGTTTAGTAAACGACGGAGCGGACATGCCTGACATGGTCTTCTTTTGTAGCAGAATACACTAAGATGTCATCAATGTAAACCAGGGCGCAAACGTCAATGAACTCCCGCAAAACATGTTTCATAAAGTACTGGAATGCGGCAGGAGCGTTGCAAAGTCCAAGCGGCATTACCTGGTATTCATACAAGCCGTATTTGGTACGAAAGGTGGTTTTCCATTCGTCTGCTTTCTTCACTGGAACAAGATCGTATGCCCCCCTAAGGTCCAGTTTGGTATAGATTTTGGCGTCTTTGACTTGATCCAATAATTTGGGAATAAGGGGCAGTGGATAACAGCTTTTTACTGTGATCTGGTTTAATGCGCGATAGTCGATGCAAGTCCTCAAATCTCCTTCCTTCTTAGATACGAATAATAAGGGACTGGCTGCCGGTGATTTAGATGGGCGGATAAATCCATTTGCCAGGTACTGATCAAGATAAGATTTCAAACTGAGGTTTTCTGGTTCAGTAAGTGCATAGATTCGGCCACAAGGAATTTGCGCACCAGGTATGAGGTCGATCTGACAATAGTAGGGCCTGTGCGGTGGTATAGTATTTGCTTGTTCTTTCTGGAACACGTCTTGAAAATCTTGGTATTCATTTGGTAGAGTACTAGTCACACCTAATGCAATCGCCGCCGAACTGGGAGTAGCAGATGTACATAGGTCTGTTTTCCCCTTTTCTTGGTAATAACAGGTGCGAGCACAATCATCGGAAAAGGCCAACTTCTTGGCACGCCAATCTATTAGAGGGTTGTGAGCTACCAACTGTGGCATCCCTAAGATTAGTCGAAACTGAGGAGCTTTGATGAGATCGAATGCAATAGATTCTCGGTGTCCATCCTGGCACAGTAGGGTTAGTGCTGCTGTACAAGGGGTTACTGGTCCGGAAGCTATTTCTGTCCCATCAACAGTAGTAACTTTTTCAGTAATCGACTTGGAGCATAAGGGAAGCCCCATCTCTGCTGCCAGATCTTGGTCTACATAATTCCCAACTGCTCCGCTGTCTATGTATGCTTCAACAGCATGCATCCAAGACGGTTGTTGGTGATTGATCAAAATTACTGGTAATGCAAAGTGTGAGGTCTGTGGCTCATCCTTCTCGCTCGACAAGCTTGGTAATATTTCGACTCTTTGTTATTATCTTCCTTTTCTGTGGCTCCAACAGTTCTCCTTGGTGGTTTCACTGGACATTCTTTGAGGAAGTGGTCTGATTTGTCATAATATAAGCATAATTGCTGTTGCCTTCTCTTGTCTCTTTCAGTTTTAGTTAAAGGGGGCCGTACACCTCCGATTTGCATGGGTTCTACCGTGTTTCCCAATGTACGTGGAACATTATCCTTTGACTGGCCATACACAGCTCGAGTGTCTAACCTTATCCGGTCCGCTTTTTGGTCTTGTAATCTGTGATCTAATTGCACCACAAGGTTGATTAATTCTGCACAGTCTTTAGGTGGGTTAACCACTTGAGCAAGGACATCCTTTAGTTCCCCTCGTAGACCCCGATGAAATAGTGTGGTCCTTTTTTCCTCAGGCCACCCAGCTTCAACAACTAGTCTGTTAAATGTTGCTATATATGTAAGCAAGTCTTGACTTCCTTGAAGGAGTTGCACAAGTTTTTCTTTAATGCTTGGCCTTGGGTATGACGAGCAAAGAGTTTTTCCATTTCCATCTGGAAACCCCCAAAGTCATGTAACAACGGGTCATCCTGACTTACCAATGTATTGAGCAATCCGTAGCACTGCCGCTCGGATTTGACAAAACAAAAGCAACCCGCGCTTGGTCGTTATGAAAAGCCCCAGGCAGGTCTACAAAGGAAATGAAGACGACACTGGTTCATGAATGTTGTGTACTTCTTGGGGTCCCCTGTAAATCGTTCAGGTGGAGCTAAAGGAACTGCTCCAGGAAGGGTTATTTGTACTGGATTGGTAGAAGTTGGTACAGGTGCTGGCGGAATGTTACCAGGCAATGGGGTCTGTCCTGCCTGTGATTGGAGCAATTGTCTACTTATTTCGTCGGCACGATCATTAGTAACAATCAAATCCCTCCTAAGAGCATTGGTTTCTTGCCTGGCTGAATGTACTTCAGCGCGTAATTGTCCCAACAACTGAACTGGTCAGTCTCTGAAGTCTCCATGACGCCCAGGTGGATAATATTATTGAGGCTTTGCATTCTGTTACACTCACCTGGTATCCACAGGGACACCACCCAGCCCTGGTTGGATGATTTGCACTCTCGAACCCTCTCCTGGTCCCTTGGTAAGGCCTCTGGTTAAAGATGGCTCTTAATATTGTAGAAGATGGATTCTCCGTCCTGCTCCTCGTGGCAGGGGCGCGTAGATGTGGAAGGCGAGCAGCGACCAAGTTACTTCACTGGTGTAAGCCCCCCATTCTAATCCAGGCCTTCTGCGACTCCGTAGGTTTGCTGCTTTAGTCTTTATATGCAGTTCTTTTGTTCCCCTTAGTTTGAATAATAATGTTTTGCTTCTTTCCTTTTAGGTATGGAAAGGTATTTTGGAGTTGTCATGCAGTTTGAAGATGAGCATGGGCCGGTAGACGAAAGCGTGGTGTGTGTGATGCTGTCCGGTGAGTAATGCGCGATGCAGCGCTGTTTCGCCTTTTATATCGCTAACCTGTGTCTTTTCTCTCCTTGCAGGTTGCGATGTTCCTCGCCAAGCGCCGTAATGTTCCAGCAACGATACTGACCAGGAGATGACTACCCAGGTAAGAATTGTGTGGCTTTCTTCATTCGGAAAGGAAACCTGAGTAAACGCTTACTAATGCTGTCTTTCTTTCTCCTCTTTCCAGGTTATGGTATTCCAGGATGCATGCGGTGCCGGATGATGGAGTTCGTACCTTCAGGTGAGTGGAACTGAAGTCGGCGATGGATTGAAGACAGGATACTGGTCCAAGTAAGTTTCGTAGTGTTCTTTCTCTCTATGCAGGTCCTGGGTTTCAGGTAAGCTGGCATGAAAGAACTGGACACAGTGAGCGTTACGCTGCCCACAGCAGAATAACGCAAAGCATGTTCTGCTGTTTGGGTGTGGTTTAAATAGTCTCAGGTAAAGTAGTCCAGGTAAAATAGTCCCAGGCCTGCCACACCCAAAGTAGTCCAGGTAAAGTAGTCCCAGGCCTGCCAAACCCAAAAGACTAGACCACATAGCTCAGTTCCGTGTGTGCCTCCATGTTGGCTGAACCCCCCCACCCCCCAAGTTAAATAGTACCAAGTAAATAGTGCCATTCTAACGTTGGTCTTCATGATGGTTATGAGCCTGTCGTCAAAGGCGCCAGGACTGACTCCAAGAGAGTCTTGGATGAGGTTTTAAGGCCTTTCACCTGGCCCTAACTGGAAGTCTGACTTGCCAATGAGGGCCAGGGGCAAGGGTCATGACACCTTTCTACAAAGATCAAAATTCCTGTTTACCTGTTTAAATGAGCACTGAGACTGTAAAACATTTGATGCTACCTGCGCCCCGAAGACCATCCTGCGACTTGCATCACCAATAGATGCCGGGTGTGCACAGAAAATTCAGAGTCCTGTCCAAATAATGTATGCCAACATTGCCACTGTCAAACGTTTTCATGCCACTGCAAAGGGAGTGCCAACCCCTCCCACCTCAACTAAGTATAGATAAGATGATAGGCAGATCAAATGGTTCTATTATTGCAGAAATCAGGATTGTAGTGTCTTTATTTAAGGTAAAAAGTGCATATGACACTGCACATATTTGGTTTAGGATGACCCAGGAAGTGAAGGGTGCTTTAAATATCACATACATACTATAAGTGTATAAAGATATAGCATGAATAAGGGATACAAAGTGAGAGATGTTTAAATAAATAAATAATAGCTCTCTGAAGAATTAATACAGTGTCAGACAAAAATATATTTCAAAATGGATAACTCAAGTACAAAATAGTGTCCAGTTCTAAGCCAGATTGTGAAAAACCATGACTCATGCCAAGAGTTTTCAGATAAGCAACAGAGGCTGATAAATCTATGGCAGTATCTCTCGGTGAGATAATTGGGTTTGTGAGGTTGAAATTGGAACTTGGCAGGAAAACATGCAAGATTAATGATGAATCCAGATAAAACAAGGGAAACTTAGATACATTTATCTATGTTCTTAATGAGGAAGGCACAATGTGCTTCATGTAGACCATTTTGAGAGACCAGCTGTATTATTTTGGCACCATATAATAGAGTTTATCTATTTCTCCAACAGTATAAGGCACTAACTTTGCAGGACCGTGAAAATCAGGTAAATTGCCACATCACGAGTTTGGCGGTAACCCTTAAATGCGGCGGTAATGCTATTATTGCCGCATTTAATGGTCCACCAAATCACGGGCTTGGCAGATTTACCCCCAGAACTTAGCTGGAGGCAAATCCGCCACGATTCTTCCGATTTTCAGCAGTAATAGCGCCAGACATTCCCCATTGGGCCCAATTGGGAATGGGAAATCCCTGAATGGGCCCAATGGGGAATGGGGACTTTCCGTTCGTGCCAAACCCGTGATCCGGGGCCAATAGTGCCCAACTCGTGATGAGGCCCAAAGTGTAGACATTGATGTGATGAAGGTGTTTTTGGCAGAAGTTGAGAACTGTCATAAATGTGTCCAGTCAAGTCTAAAATAAGCATATCAGTTTTGTGCATCAGAGATAATTGTGGATGCCAGCTATGACTAATGTGGGCTTGGTGTACACCAGACTATAAAAACAGGAGAAAGGCAAAATGTCTTTGAGAGTGTCCTGTCATTCCAACAAATAAAGATTATGATGGAAATGCTTCCATGCATCTCTCTCCGAGGAGTGTTCATAGATGCTTGATGGGAAGAGGACCCCCAGTTCACCCCTTCTGCCCAAATAGGCTTACCCCACCTATTTATACTGCTGTAAAACATTTTCAGACAGATGAGTTTTAGATTCCCAGGGAAGGGAGAGTATTAGAGATGGATAGTGTGAGCAATTGCACATGGTGCAGTGGCTACAGCTGGAGAACCGACAGCGCCTCTTCAACATGGGGTCTAAAATATCTTGCCAAAGAACTCCACTTTTACTATACCAATTCACAAGGAACCAGTGTACTTAATAGTAGGCATGCCAAGGTGGTACTGCCAGATAGAGCATGTAGTGGTGGAAAAAGAATGGGGTAATATGTCCCAAAATCAGCAATAACCACCAAATAGAATACATGCTACTCAAAAACCAGTCAAACATTGTAGAGCTGTGTGCGCAAACATCTGTAATTGTTAATTCCTACAGATACCCTTGGTGTTGTTGATAGACATTGCTAAAACTATATACTGCTAATGTAGTGCTGCTAAATCTCTTTTTATAACACTTTTCAAGAGAAATAACTTAAATAGGTACCTGCTGTTTACACATACAACTGGGCTAAAAATAAAATAAAGAAAACAAATGAAGAGCTTTTCTTGGCTCTTCTCTTTGATGGTTATTGCCATCTTGTAAAGGCCCCAGCATCAAGAGATACATGCATTCCTTTCGAAATAGTCTGGTTTTGTGTAGGGAAAAGGTTAATTTACGTTAGTTCTCAGCACCCAAAAGACTTGTGCCTGGAAGCCTCCAGTAGTGGATATCTTTGAGGCTGAATAACTGAAAAGATAGGTTGCAGACCAGATGAAAAGAGACCACTTCATCTTCATCAGTAAGGAAGGGTCTGATTGGGCATCAATTTGCTAACCCACTTTTGGGCAAGAAAACGAAACAGGATCCAGAGCATTTTCTACCCCTAGGGTTTATCCCATCAGCTGAATAACGGGAAGGGACAAAACCCTCATCGCTCATCAGCTAAAATTGCCACACACTCAATACTAGAAATTTTTAATCCAAGGGTGATTCAGAAATAAAGTTGATCAATTGTAACCTACCCCTCTCCTCACATTAGCTGACTCAATGTTGTCTTTCCTGTAACAAAATGTATGCCATGTTGCTGATCTCACTCCTCAGCAGAAATTTTGCATACACCGGAACACAGCTCATGAAAGACTGAGCTGATTTTTCAAGGTCAAGTATTCGATAATTAACTATCTGAATCTTAAAGAAAAAATGAGGAGATAAAGTGGTTGAAAGAGAAAACAAAAACCACTTTTGGTAATTGAACCACCATTGATTGAGGAGGGCTAGTGGGGGAGCACGCAAATCCTCGTGAGCCTGCCCATCAATAAGGTAACAATGAAGGTGCTAGTTATCCCCTATGCCAGGTGAATATTTCCAAAAAGGCAATTATTAGACTCCCAAGCACTGAATGTCACAAAACTATTAGTTCTGGGGGATTGCCCGGAGACAACTGAATCTTCTAGGCTAGGGGCTATGTTGCAGGATCTAGTTCCTACAGAAGACATTCTTTCATTGGCCAATACATCTCTACATATTAAAAAGACAACCTCGAATTAATTATACGATGTCCCCATAAAAGTGGTAGCTATTTCCCATAGCATGCAACAATTTAATTTGACATTCCCATATTTTAACTACTGACAAGAGTAAACAAGACATTACCAAGCCAATAGGCTGGACTTATTTTAAGCCTGTTTTTTTTCTAGTAGATAGATGGGTGAAAGGGTGGACACTCGATGGGTGCATTTCTTGGCCTAACGTTGCTAGTGCTGGAGTATTTGTGGTTATAAAAGTAGATTTCTGAATCACTGAAGCTACGTATACATGAAAGAACCAGGCAACCACTCGCCCTCAATGTATTTCCCCTATGCTCATTGTATTAAATTGTGACGGAAGTGGTTCACTGTTAAATGAACTGCAACCTCGAATCTCCACGTAATCTTTGTGTCTTCACGCAATATGCACGAGCCAGCTGTGGTAGAGAATAGTTTTAAGGCATCTGAGATTATTACACTATGGCATCCATGCAAAATATTGTTTTAGATGTATGTTATGGACAGGAAACCTAGCCATTTTATTATCGCTCCAAATTATAATGCAGCACAAAATATAAAAAGTGCACACAGTCTGGAAACTGAACACTCTTAAATGCATCATTCAACAAATCTCCCCCAAATAGATAGCCCTACTCGCCCCTGCAAAGTGGCAGCCAACATAATAGTGCTTTCACCATGATGGACCTATTTGGATCATGGAGCAGTCGACTGATGGCAAGGTTCCTCTAACATGCATCTTCAAGAGACTTTAAGCTCTCTCGGACCGGACCTAAAATAACATAGGAGCTTCCAAGTTGACTACCCAGATCCAAGACATCTGGCTTTAAGATGTCTTTAGCAACTATTTCATGTTAGCTTCTTTAAAAATCTTCAACAGGGTTTTTTTTAAGTTGAAAAGATTCTATTACATCTGCATGTAGTTAAACACATTAATGTCTTATTAGGTTATCTGCTATTCCTTTTAGTCACAGAAAATACACAGTGCAATATCAGTAAGCAAAACATCATATATTTTGTACAATTTCATAGTATCCTTTGCTTGCTTTACATTTGTAAATTAATTGACAACTCGGTCAACACGTGTTTCACGCTACATGAGCTTCATCAATGCCTATTTCAGGGAATGCACCCTGCAACACTCTTTTGGACTACAACTCCTATGATCCATTGGCAATGCTGGCTAGAGATTATGGAAGTTGTAGTCCAAAACATCTGGCAAGCCAATCGTTGCAGACACATGGACTATGTCAAATTATTTACAGCCAGCAATTCCTGCCATTAGATTTCTTCCATTAGTATAACAAAAAACTAAAATCAAATTGCATGCAAACAAAAATTAACATGCATTTTAATGAAATACATTGAAAATTATATCAGAAATTCTAAAGAAAATTTTGAAAAAAGAACCACAAAACGAAAAATAATATTCGTTTTTTACAAATAATATTTGTGAAAATAATTGAAAAAATGATTTAGGAAACCGTGTGGTCATTAAACATCTTTAAGAGAACATGGATTTATTTGGGTTTCGTAGGTCATTAATTACTGGTGAACTATATTCTTCATTTATCTTTGTTCCAATTGAAAGATTACCTGCCAATGTGGCATATGGACTTGATAAAATCTGTATTTGATATCTGTATCCAGATGTATATGTATCAAAAGATGGAGGGAAAATAGAAAAACAAATTCCTTACAAGTAAACCTGACAGTTTAGGGATTCTAGTGAGCGCAACACCTTCCTCTTCCAGAAATGGTTCCTTCCGAACACCTATATACACACACCCTCCACTCCCCACCCTACCTGAGACTCGATGATCTGCAACTCACTGTTTCCTCCCATGGTTGCTTGTCGATCCCTTGCTGCTAATTGCCCACCCTCCCCTGTTAGCATCCCGCTTCCCTTTTTCTCTGCCTCCCTCACTGTGTTCTTTCCCCATTATTGTAAAGTGCTCTGTTGCTTCTCAATGGTAGGTCCGCGCTCAAATACCATAATAATAGAAATATCTTTTTGAATTATTTAAAGTTTTTTTAAAAAACTGGTAATCATGTACCTTTTTTCTAAAATGGAAATCACTTGTGTTCACGTTGCACTACTGAGTTTCTAAATAATTATTTTAATTTATGGCTACATAGATGCTTTTGTGTTAAAAAAAAATGCACCTGAAAAATATCAGTGTTTTCAAATGAGTGATATCAGGACTGGAAGCCTATGTACATGTGTGTATTGAGAATAAAGAACAAAATACTCGCAGATTTAAAAGGACCGTGTAGGCTCCTCTCAGAAATCCTGTGCAGTGTAAGCATGAGTAGTTTTGTAATGCCGGCTTGTCAGTGTTTTCCGCTGTGGTTGCCATATTGTTATTTACTTTACGGGATGACATCACGTTCTTTACATAATTGGAGGCAACATGCAGAGTTTACAGATGGTGCCATATCGAAATGGACAAATGTATGAATATTGTTGTCAATATTTTATAGGATATTTAGAATGTGTTCCATTTAATTCTCACGACCAGTTTTTTTTTTTTATAAAGACTGAAAATGTGATCCACTCCAGTCAAAAAAATATAAACTCAGAACCATGACATACCCCAGAATTGACACTAAAGCTATAGCTCAGCAAAAGGAAACTAGCAGGAAATAATTGAATCCATCCGCTTTTTAATATCGATATTCACTCCCTTGAGCCCTCCGTGCTCTTTAGACTTGCGTTTTCTTTCTTATGCAGAGGGTCAGCAGCCCGAAAAACAACTTTGGCGCTCTGTCAAAGGGTTTGCAGAAGGTAAGTGATTGACTCTGAAGTAGCGGCCTGAGTAAATGACTCCAAAACCCATCCTAGTCCTCGGCTTGAGGCTCCCTGCCTCATAACTAGCCCCCCTAAACATTATGGCATTCACTATTTCCGCCAACACAGATCAGAACCTCAGTTTAATGAGATTCCAATCTCTGCATGAATGTTCCAGTGGACTCAGTGCTTTTCTAACTTTTCCAGCTCTGTAGAAGTCTCTCTTGCATCCCTACGCACCTCTAGCTCTCTGTAGTAGGCCCACTTATCAACTTTAAACTAGATTACGCCAACTCCCTTTTAGTATACTAGTATACACGCACCCGAGAAGCCCCGTAAAGTCGCGCTTTGCTGGGGGTTTATCTTGGAGCTCCTCCAATTCTGTGCTTCGTGCTCTTTTTTGCTGCAGATTTTCACTGAACTACTTTCTGAACTACAGCAACCAGGAGGCATCCTGTGTGGGGAGGAGCTATATATACGAGGCTCCGCACGCACTGCGCACGCACACCCGAGAAGCCCCATAAAGTCCCGCTTCGCCGCGCTTGTTGCAGTGAGTGGCGAGGCATTTGGTTTTGCCTGTTAGCGTAAATAACTTATAATATTTCTTTTGTTTATTGATGTTTATTGTCGTGTGAAAATGAAACGAGGCATTACCTCTTTAAAATCAGGGATGCCCCCGGTTTCGGCCTCACATTTTTCCAATGGTGTGAATTCTCCGGCAAATTTGCCATCTACTATAACCAAAAAACCTCGTCTAAGCTCTACTCCTCGTATATCTAATACGTAATTAAAGCCTAAAACCAAAGCAGAGATACTCTTAGGGATGGATATTCAACCTTTCTGCCGTGGAACAAATCTTGTGAACTCTTTTGAACTCAATAATGGAAGCAACATAGCAACAGTACATGGCCGTGTGGATCAAACATCAGCTGCATTAAAAAAGGATTCATCTTATGGACAATCAGCCAAGATGTTCTCAGCGGAGGAGGGTACAACTGGTGAGACATTAAAAACTGTCCCTCCGGTCGTTGCTACAGTTACGTTTGCTAAAGAAAATGTGTCTCTTTCAGATAGTATTTTGCTAAATAATGTGTTGACTGGTGCTCTTGTGCCTCTTGGTAAAACACCTAACAGTCCTGCCACATCCATAAGCAATTCCTTGAATTCGAAAATGTCTGCCATTTCAATCACCGGGGATATGCCTGTAATTGATCTTGACACAAATGCCTCTGCTTTTTCAACTCACACTCTTTCTGAAAACCTCTCTAAATCTCCCATTTTGTTCACAAATGTTAGCGCTGCTAATTCTGTAGCTAATCTGTCATTCATTGCTCCAACTCCGTGAAAAATGGCTACACTTGGCATCCCTGAGTCTTGTTTGGCTGAAACTCACAATGTAAACACTGGGATAGCTCTCACTTCTATGAATACTTCTATCTTAGCTTTAGCTAAGTTGTTTGAGGTCTTAGTCACAAAGGCTGATGTGCACTCTAATCAACTTAACCAGTTACTAGCTGAGCAACTCACGCTTACCAATAAATTGGAAAGTTTGAGACAATTTGATAGTCCACTCTCTAGTAGGAAGTCTGTAATGTGTCAGACTTCTTTGCAGTCTGAATTTTCATCACAAGTATGTCAGACCATTCCGTGTATTCCAAATCCCATAATTGATCTTATGAGTGTTGCAAATGAAACTCCTCTAGACCAGAAAAAAAATAAAAAATCAACATATCCATTGTTTGATGCTAATATAAATCCATTTGATGTGGTCAAGTCGGGGTTCAAAAAGGCTACCTCCACAAAATAATCTAAAAACATTAAATCGGGAGCCAAACGTTTCACACAAACCAAATCTTTTATTAAGAACCTTTCAACTCCTGCTGCGGCCTCTGTAGTCGCGGCCAAAGTGGTTGCAAAAAAATATTCCTTACAGTCACAGACAAGAAAAGCAAAGATAATGCCTGTATCAGCTGCACCGGTTGTAGATCACAGTCCTTTAAACGATTTGACATGTGTGGCTACTGACATGTCTAGAAATACCCTCAAAAGTCAGACTTCCAATGGCTTTTCATTCAAATCCGCCTTATCGATGGGAGTTGTGGACAAGGAAATGCGACTCAAAGAATTAAGGCAAGCTATCGATGAATATATGGTATCTAAATCCGTTTCTAAAAATTTGACTTTTGTGCCGGGTGAAATGGCTCCGATGCATAAACCTTTTGCGCCTGTTGCACAGTTACCGCAAATATCTCTACAAGATGTTGCCAAGGCTGTGCCTGGTCGAATCGTGTCCCAGGCGCAAGTTCAGAACAAGACAAACATCTCTGCTGCTGAGCCTGTTGTTGCTGGTGACATGGAAAGACTGATCCAGTCTTCATTGATCAAATTCTATGAGACCTCCACCTTTTCTCAAATTAAAGCATGCCCTTTAGATCAGCTAACTTCAAAGGCTCCGCCTCGGTCAGTTAATCAAAAACGTGTGACTGTATGCCCTAAGCGCCCAGCAGTTCACGCACTCACACTTAGCTTTATGCCTGCTCCAGCTAAACAATACAATCTTAATTGTGCCTCTGTTCTCGCAATATTTGGTGAGGTTCCTGAGCTCGATGACATTGGTACGATTGACATCGAGCTTGTGGAATTCATTAATCAATCAAATCGGACTTCGGTAAATCTTTGGATCAATTCGAGGATTGTGGTAAACACAATTTGGGCTGTGAAAGCTCAACTTCTTGAACTGGGTTTTACTCTCCATCCCATGTCTGATTCATCAGACCCTTCAGTAAATTGCCAACAGGCCTCACACGTAAAGCAACCTTTAAACAAGAAACAAGTACCCATCTCTAGTACATGCACTTGTGACCCCAAATGCAGTCAATGTTAGCATCACGAATCTGTAGAATGTACTTTGTCTCTCATCTGTTGGAATTCCAGAGGGAATAGGCATTTGCTAAATAATAGGAGTGTGCAGCTATTAGATCATGATGTAATTTGCACTAGTGTTCCATCATGGAACAATTATGATGTCCTCTTGATACCAGCAATGAAAGGTTCTTGGGGGCGCCCCACATCTGGTTTGTTGACGGCTGTTAAACAGTCTTCAACTTTAAAAATCGAACCTTGGTACTCCCCAAATGCCTTTTTAGAAATGACAAAAATTTGGGGGAAAAATTTCTCATGTGCTGCTATAAATGTCTATTGGAATCCTCTGGGTATTTCTGATGATTGTTTCTTGGATTCTGTGACCAAAGCCTTTGATATCGTCACTCTTGAGGGCCACACTCATTTTATTTGTTTAACTGGTGATTTAAATTTGCACTGTTTGGGTCCTCTATGTCAATCTGAAAGAAATTGTATTGGGAAGTGGACAAGTTTCGTCGAGTCTCGAAACCTGTTCATGTTAAATGGTGCCTTTCCCCAGGATATTCCACCTAGACCTACTTGGCATCGTGGTAGGAGCGAGGGAATCATTGACTTTATGTATGTAAATGCATCCATGCTAAATAATGTAACAGCATTCAACATAATTGACTCAGAAGTGAGTGACCATAACATGTTACACATGACCTGGAGCCCAAACTCTATTGCTGCCCAAGTAAAATCCCCCTCTCTTATGGGCTCCATTAAGGTAAACCCAGCCAGGAATAGATTAATATGGACTGAGACTTCCCTGGCAGCCTTTAGGACATGCTATTATGCTGAACTTAATAGTGGAGAGTTGGGCAATTGTTCTGCAGAGGTAGTATACCATGATTTAATGCAGCTGTTCCAGATGGGTTCAATTATACAAAAACTAAAGCAAACACTTCATTTGCATATATTCGATCATGAAATTAGATCTAGGAAAGCCATGGTTCGGGCAGCCAGGTAGGCTGCTCTTAAGCTCCCACAAGATATGCGATCAACTGCCCTCTCTCGCATTAAAACCAAGTATAGAAACTGGGTAAGAGGCATGAGGGCTAAGCTTTATCAAATTGATGGAAATAACATGTTGAAATCTTTGGCTTCTAAGAACACTGCTCAGTCATGGAACATCATAAATCAAGTAACAGCAGGTCATCAGGTTGCTGTTCAAACCAACGACGTGACGGAGATGATGTGGATTCAGCATTATTCTGAATTATTTGCTGCACCCCCGTCACACCCAAGCTTTCCCATGCCTGAGTCTTTGCCTCCTTTCCATATATCTTTTGACAGAGACAACATTATGTACTTCATAAAACAAGCAAGTAATTCCAGAGCTCCTGGGCCAGATGGCTTGTCCAATAAACATCTTAAACAATTCCCGGACATCTGGGCGGATATACTTTTTCTCTTATTTGAGTCCATTAATGTCTCCCAGAGGATCCCGGTGTCCTGGAAACGATCGATTGTCATCCCCATCTATAAGAAGGGTGATCGAGCTAACCCAGCTAGTTATAGACCCATCTCCCTCCTTGACGTGCCTGGGAAGATTTACTCTCGTTTAATTCTGAGAGAGTTGAAAAATTGGACAAAAAACTGCTTCAAGAGAGATCCTCTGCAATCAGGCTTTGTTAGTGGCCTTGGCACACTTCCTAACATGATTACATTTAATATGCTCAAGTCACAATACGCGGCTAGGAAACAAACTTTATATTTTGCTTTTATTGATTTTCGTTCAGCTTTTGATTCCATAAATCGTAATCTGTTATTTCATAAGTTAAAAACTTTTGGTTGTCTATCCTCCCTTTTGTCAATAATTATTCAGTTACACACGGAGACTTCAATGCGTGTTAGGCTCTCTTTTGAAGGCCTTTTATCTGCATCTTTTTCCACGTTTTTGGGACTCAAACAAGGGTGTATTTTGGCGTCAATAATGTTTAATTTGTTTATTTTGGATATGGGTCTCTCTTTTCTTCGAATTCTGTCGGATGCCCCTGAATTGGGTGGCCAGCGTATACCATGGTTGCTGTATGCTGACGACCTTGTATTGGTATCCCAAACTCCAAAGGGTCTCCAGAATTTGTTATCTGCCCTGTCTGATTATGCCACGGAGAACCAACTAATAGTCAATCTGGATAAATCGCAGATCCTGGTTTGTAGACCCAGAGGGAGATCCAAGATTCAAAATGCTGTATGGCACCTGCAACATGATCCAATGGAAGTAGTCTTGGAATATAACTATTTGGGTCTATTCATTCAAAATAGTGTTGGTGATACCAACTATTTAATTATGCTACAGTCAAAACTTCTGACTCTGGTGTCACAGGCCAAAATACTTGTTTATAAGTTCGGTAAATTCACTCTAAAGCATCTGTTCATGTTTTATGAACAAAAAGTCATCCCTATGCTTTTATATGGTGCAGAATCAAAGTTGTACTCTGATGACCAATCATGGGATAAATTGGAGGCCACTTTTTGGAGAAAGGTACTACATCTACCAAACTGCGTGCCCTTGCCCATACTGCGTTTTGAATTGGACTTGAACTCATTATCTAGCAGGGTTAAATGGAGAATGTGTTCCTTTTTTCGTAAGTGTTTGCTTGGTGTGGCCAACAACAATATATTGAGTACGATATCCCGCTATTTTTCCTCTTCCACTCTGGCTTTCCCTTTAAAATGGCAAAGTCTTGTCTTGAATACTTTAGTAGAAGCCGACATTTCCCTACAGTTCCTAATTGAAAATCCAACACGTGCTAAAGCAAAATACTATCAATGGGACTGGATCCAGAACTATGATCTTTGCATAAAATATAGAGATTTTAATACCAAGAATTTTGGTATTAAACGCATGGGTCAAGTGGCTGGATACCTGTTGAAATGCCCTTCGGCGAAAATTCGGAACAAGTTCTTGCGTTTAAGGATGAACTTATGGCCTACGAGGGAAGTGCTAGTGAGGCGCAAGATTATTCCTTACGATGTAAATTTTTGTCGATTCTGTGAATTTCATAGTGTGAGAGAAACTCTGCAACATGTGATAATATCTTGCCCCAAGTTGAAGGTGCTTCGGGCTAAACATTTTGCAAACTTGTTGAATTTTCATATGGAACGGGATGAATTTGAGACATGGAGTATTTTATTTAATAGTGCCAGATTTGCAGTCATAAAGGCCTTGGTACAATTTTTGGAAATTATTTTACCTAGTGAAATTCATTTATAATCATTTTGAGCCATGAATATATTTGTAAATACCTGCTGTTATGCACATGGGAAATCATTTGATTTGTATTAGACTTCAAGTTTTTATAAATTGTGTATATGATCTTTTTGTTTTTAAATTTCTCCTTTGTCTCTTGCCATTGTAAATGTGTATTCGTGTTTTTATTCTGTTATTATGTAATTTTGAAAAGTTGATTTCAGCTGTATCAAAATAAAAAAAATAAAAAATAAAAAAAAATAATAATACTGGCTTGCCCACAGCAAACACAAAATCAAATCTCAAGGAGAAAAGATTTGCTGTCCTAGATGCTGGGAATGTTCTCCAGTCCGATAGTCGTAAGATCACCAATTTTGTGACCTTTAGGAAAGCAGTCAAAAACCATGTTCCATCAGGTTTGTTTGGCCCATTTATTCTCACATCTTTATGCCGAGATTTAATTCAGTTTGCAGTGTTGCACATTACAAACACCAATAATCAATAACCAATGACTCACTTCAACTGTACAAAAACACATTTCCAAGCAATTCTTTTCATTCCATAATATACCATAGAGGGTTGACAATAAATGAAGACAGTTGGAGAAATGACTGAAGAGGGAGTCTGGATCCTGCCACCACCACTCCACGCCCCTCCTATCATGTTCATGACAAGACAGAAGGCCAGAAAACACTGCAATCACCCATTCTATTTTGGACGATTCCTAAGTGCACCAATGATCAATAAATACGTTGAGAGGTATCCCCTCAGCCAGCCATACAGACCAGGTGCAATCCAAATCTATCCATGTGAGAATGAAGAGCCGCAGGCCATGGTCAGAGACACCTATATGGACGGCCTGGACCAAGCACCAAGAAGACATGTTGCTGAAGAGACACCATGACATAGCAGCGTTAGAAATGAAGCACACGTGCCACCCTCACTTCGAGGCCACAAAACATACACTCAAATACATGAATAACACGAGGGAACAGTTCTATAGAGGACAGATACATATACATAGTCATTGCTTTTATTATTTTTACCATTAGCCAAATGCAGCAAAGCAGAATCCGCAAGTCACAAGAGATCCTGAGCAAAGCATGCAGATACTTAACGTAAAATAACCCTATGGAACTGCAGGAGCACCTATGGGACCTGACAGAGCCAAGTGTGGCGGATATAGCATAGTGTGGACACTGTAGAAACCGCATTATAAGGTTTAGGAAAATTACAGCAGGCCTCACACCACTGAACAAGGGATAAGTGGAGCTGATTCTGGCTGGACAGAGCAAGACATGTGAAACAGCACCCGCAGCCAATCTCAAGAGATACGGAAGACATTCCAATCCCTACACGACAAAGGGACCAGCTTCAGAAAAAGGGAATACATCCTCATAATTTCGGAGTTGCAGAGCTCAATTTTGTGGTCTCCAAACACGTGATACAGCTGAAGCAGACAATGGACAGTGATCGATGGTGAGAAAGGAGAGCCGATCCCAGGAAGCCAGACACGGTCTGCAACAAGTATGCAACAAGTGGTGTGCTGAGCAGGAGAATTGTCTCGTAAGGCACACATAGTCGTCCCATCACCTTGAAAAGATGCACAGTGCACAGAGAACCACTTCGGGTCCCATGCTTGGCCACGCAGCTCTAGCCAATCACAGTTTAGTACCCTCTGAGTGGGTAACAACAGGCAAGTGCCAATGGTAAATCCACAACACTTGCAACAATGGTATAGTAAGTGAATTGGGGATGGAACAGGCCAGTCACCTAACATGGATAGGTACCCGTATAGGTTACCATGCTCTTGACTCCCAATCCCACACCGCAATGTGTTTTTGGAGAGAGGCCCAAGTAATGACAGAGTAGTGACATGTTTCTAATACAAAAGTGTCCTGCGTGCTATTTACTGTGTGACTTGCTGGAATTTTTCTGAGTTCTTGTATCATCCCTGTCAGTTTTGGCTGTAATAAACCACAGTTTGAGCTTGCCGTTGACCGAGTCCTCCGTGTATTCTGGGGGCCGGAGTTGGGCCCTCCAAGTCCATGAACTTCCAGTATTGCTGCATACCTGGGAGTTCTCCCCAACAAGTTGGTAGCAGAATCAAAGGTTGGCTATGCCAGCCCGGTGCTAGGTCGTCTCCTCCGCTGCGGAACCTGAGAGCCTGTAGGACCCTTGAATATTTTGAGAAGATGGGAAACACGTGCCTGTGGAAAGGCCGTTAGGAACCAGTTGAAAATGATCCTGCCCAAGGTCAGCGAGGAGTCCAGGAAGACCAGGACGGGGAAGTGAGCACCTTCTGGGGGACTCGGCAGCCGAGCAGCGTCAGCAGACCATGGAGTGTGGTGTGTAAGTATTGACTCAATCGAATGGCAACTGTGAGGGAGGGTATTGAACATTGTGGAGTATTGTTTAGTATCATTGAGTAATGTCAAAGTATTATCTAGCATTGTCAGAGTGAGTAGGGACAAGAGCAGAGATAGAAGTCCTTTTCTATGTTTAGGGAACATTCGGTTTTAGAGGTAAACGGTTCTGGTGAATAACAGACTATTGACTTGAGGGTACAGATGACAGAAGATATGTAACTAGCCGTTTTTCTGTGGGTTGGGCATTTTAGCACAGGTCAGAGGACAGTATCCCCATAAGGGTTAGCAAGGAAAGCTGGCCTAGATTGCGGAAGGTGAGTTGACTGGTTAAGTTTACTGTAGTGAGACATTTGTACGCTAGGTGACGCAGTGGGTACAGTTCGACCACAAGAGAATATTGGTATACTCTGCCTGGAGGCGGGAAGACAGCTGTGTGGTTTTACTGTTGTTGGGAGTAATGGGTTGTAACAGTGTGCATGCAGTATTTGATTTTCCTTAGCACAACCTTGTTTAGTAAACTGCTGACGTCACCCATAGGTGTGTACATAGGACACAGAGAGCATGAGACAGTGAGGAGCTAGTATTGGAAAATTGGGATTGGCAGACGAGGTGAACAAGTGGCGGTGCATAGAAGATTGTGGGTGTGCCTGAGGAGGCAGTGGTTGTGAAGGAGAGGTGCACAGAGCACACCTAATAAGTTACGGAGGTGCACAGGGCACACCTAATACGTTACGGAGCCAGAGAGGCTCGTAGTACCCGGAAAAGCATTGTCATTATATTGTACCTTTCTCCCTGAACAGTGGATTGTCGAAACCCTTGACTTGAGGTCAGGTAAAGGCACAGAAAATGTATCCAGGGAAATGCAGGGGGGGGGAGGTGACTACAGCACTTGTGTAAGACACTCCCGCCCTATAGGGAGAAGATTTGTAAATATAGCATAGAATGGTCCAAAAGCACTGAGGGAAAGTTAACTAAACCGTGGCCACCTTGTGGAAGTTTCTCCAAAGATGTGCAGCAATCTCTACTGACACACATAAAGGGTGCCTATAAGGGGAAATAGTCAACAAAATGCATGACCATATTATAGTTTTGACACATGTTCCAGGAGGGCGAGGAGGATGCAGCGAGGTGTCAGTGGATGCTGAGCCAGCAGGAGATGAAGGAGCCAGGGACTCCCCCCCCCTTCCTCCCCGCTCCTCCCAATGTCTCTCCGAGTGTAGTATCCAATGATAGACGATAAGCAAGGGATGTACCCAATACAGGAATTAAGAGCAGCAGAGGGGTATTCAAATCCGAAATCTAAGCCACCACCGTTCATGAAGGAAGAGGGCCAGAGGGGCTCAGGGCAGTCAGCTACTGAACGAGAGACAAGCAGCGAGGTGCAAAGGGTGCGTAGGAGGGGGTCGGGAGCATAGCCAATAAGGAGTGGATGGGAGGACAGATACTCCTGAAACTGGAAGGGAAAACAGACTGGGAGGTAGAAGGGTGACCAAGGCAATTTAAGGTCTGAAGGGAAGCAGTGAAACATATGACTGGCTGAGATAATGGAGGTAGATAGGTGAGGGAAGCAACAGGAGTAGAAGTTAGAATGAGATGATATGGAGAGGAGAAGAGAGGACAAGTTAGAGAGGGAGGATAGGGAACAGAGGAAGGAGGAGAAGGAGCGCTTGGAAAGGGAAAGAGGAGAGGATCGAAAGAGACTTCAATGAGACAAAAGGAGTGGAACAGGAGCAGCGGGACAGAAGGACAAGGGAAGTAGACGAGCATGAGAGGTGAAGGAAAGTAGCAGAGTGGGAAAAGCACAAGTTGGCTGAGAGGGAATAGAGGAAATTACAGTTGGACAGGGAGGACGAGCGAGCAGTAAGGGTGGTAAAGATATACGGAGCAATGTACAGGGGAAATGACAGACTTGAACAGGACAGACAAACAGAACCAGATAGCACAATATCATGGGACAGGAGCACAGCAGAAAGAGACCGAGCAGGCCTAGGGACTTGGGGGGAGGGGGGGAGGGAGCAGATATGACCTGAGATACATTGACTTCAGCATGAAACCTAACACAGACTTGACATCGAGGAGGCTGAGTTTTGCAGAACATGGTTTCATGGACTGACTATGAAGACAGGAACAGTGGGGACGAGAGGGGGGAGCATTATCAATTCCAGTCAACGGTAACGGGGACAGACAAGCAGGTGTCATGGTCGTTTAGGACACATTCAGAGGGAGAAGGGGGAGGCAGCTCAGGTGAGCAGGAACGTACCACTACACCCAGACTCTTACGACTTGACCAGCTTTATGTATAGAAACCAGAAGTGGAAACATACAAGACTTCCTTAGGAGTACTGCGAGTCACCATCTATCTTTAACAGAGTGATGCAGATGGACTTGGTTTGAGCAACATACAGATGGAGAGCACAGTTTTGGCGGACAATTTATGCATCCTACATGACATCACTACATATGTGGATAGGCTTAGAGACCTCCCAGGACGAAGGAAGGGGGAAACAGCCATGGCTTGCTCTATGGGAAGGCTAACAAGGAGGTATGATGACAGTACCAGAGTACCCATATTAGAACCCATAGATGTATGTGCAGGAATTTGAAAGACAGACAGGTCAGGGCGACAAGAGGCAAATCGGAGGAGGAGGGGTTCACACAGATGTCCTTACTGGAGAGAGGAGGAGTAAGACCTCAATATATACCATGGAAACACGCAGACAAGGAGAATGTGAAGTGCAGACTACCCTCATCAAGTACGGGGCCTAGGAAATGGGTTTATGAGATGGAAAGGATGACAGCCAGGAAACACGCTAGCAATGGGGGATTACTAGTGGCGATCCTGAGAGACACTGCTGATGACGTATGGAAAAGGGTGGAGCTCCCTGTAGTGACAACACAGAACAATGCAGATGATGGTTTGCCGTTTTCAAACTGTAGAGCTGCTGTATGGCAAGCGTTAAGTACACAATATCCAGACACCTCGAATATTGGGGCGATTATGTCCCGGAAAATGAGGGAAGATGATGACCCCTTACAGTATATTCAGGAAATTCAAGACCTTTGGCGCCTCGAAACCCAAGTGCTGTGGGACAAAACAGTAGCAATATTCTATCACATACTAGTGCAGGGGCTGCCAGAGCCCATCCAGAAAAATCTAAAGAGGTTCATTGGAATTGAAGCAAGAAGATGGCCAGAAATACAACTCACGATAGTTCACCATTGTAGGCTATGACAGGAGAAGCTTAAGAAAAAGGCGGAGGACAGGAAAATAGATGAAGCTGAACTAGTGCAGAAAAAAACAATCTAAGTATGCACTGGAAGTGGCAGTACTAACCAGCCCAACCCCGCAGGGGCAGCAGCAACCACCACAGCAGTTTACACTGCCCACGGGGGCAAGGGGGCGTTCATGGGGCAAGAGAACGTGCCACACGGGGTCTGAGGGAGAGGGGGTAACCGAGAGGTTATGGGTTTGGACTGCAGATGCATCATAACCAAAGGGGCTTTCCAGGAGGGTTTCAGGGATATGGGCTGCAGGGCCCAGGCGATTTTTCAGGGGGGTTCCAAGGGCAAGGGAAGGAGCCACCACAGTGATGGACATGTGGGCAATTAGGACACATTTTAAGAGTGTGTAGGAGCAGAGGGATGCAGCAGAATTGGGGAGCACAGGGCCAGCAGCCCTATCAAGGGGACCAGGATGATTATTACTATACACAGGTCCAACAACAGCAAGGGTAGATGCAGGGCACACACCAGCAGATACCACAAGCACAAATACAAGCACCACAGATGCAAACGCAGATACCACAGATGCCAGCACCAGTACCACAATATTTTCCAGCACCACAGGCTTGTGGAAACCCACAGCAATAGGCACAGATACAGAGCAATAATGCAGCACCACACGTGGACTCCATGGCAACGGTTCCCGTTAGAAAACTGTGAGGAGTTACCATGGTGGGGAACAACCCATTTACAGGGAATGGAATGTCCTTATACCCCCAATAGGACAGCCCACAGGTGACCTTGATGTGTCCCAACCTGTCGATCACACCCAACCCTGCGGAAGAACCTTGCATGGCAATAGGTGACAAAACGTTTTCTTTTCTTGTTGACACAGGGGCCACTATGTCCTGCATTAGGGAAGGAGCATTTAAGTCGTCGGGTGATGCCATGAACACTCAAGGATTCTATGGAGCTCGGGAAATGGTTCCTTTCACAGAGAACATTTCACACTCTATAGGAGATCATGATCTATCACTACCTTTACTTTACTCTCGACAGACACCTGTAAACATACTGGGACGAAACATTATGAGCAGACTGAACATGGCCATTTCATTCACAGACAAGGGAATATTGTGCTCCACACCAGGAATACACATGCTCAATATAAGGCAGATCGTCCAAGCTTACTGTGAATGCAAGGTACAGAGGGGGGTGCTAGTGGACGCAGAGATGTTCCAGTTTGTGACTGACATTGCTATTGCATGGCTTCCAGGCATTGCAGGGAAGGTGTGGCGGGTTACCAAAGAATACCAATTCAGGCCTGAGCTATCATTGGATGAGGAAGAGGGAACCATAGTGTCAATAGAAATAGAGGCAGTGGTCGCGAGAGAGGGCTGGATAGCGGTGCATGGAATGGATGACACAGGCTGAGCATGGAGAGCAGTGATTGCAGTGGCAGAAGGGTGCCAGTTGACCACGGTGACAGACAAAGAGCTATTCAGGGAAGAGAGATTAGAAATAGAGATGGCGTTTGAGATGAGTGTGACTTACTGGTTAAGGGTACACTACCGAGAGGTACCACAGAGGATGGCAATGGAGGCGCCACCCCCATTCTGTGAAGAGGATCTGGCCAGGGTACCCTGGACCCTATGGACAACAAGTCCCTATGATGTGGGTCACATAAAGAGCATAGGGGGAGTGAAAATCAAGTTGAAGCCAGGAGCGAGTTTACCAAGAGTGAAACAGTACCCACTAACAAAGGAGGCTGATGAGGGCATTTACGAGACAGTCACAGCAATGACAGACAGAGGCATTCTTGTACCATCAGAGTCCCCATGCAACATCCTGGTGTACCCAGTGTGGAAGGCAAAGGGGGGGTCATGGTGTTTCATACAGGATTTAAGGCCTCTGGACCACATTGCAGAAGCAGAATATCCCTTAGTTGCAAACCCAGCGACAATTTTGTGAGGAATTCTGGCGGAAGCTTCCTATTTCACGGTCATTGATTTGGAGAATGCGTTCTTCTCAGTATCACTACACCCAGACTCTTACGACTTGACCAGCTTTATGTATAGAAACCAGAAGTGGAAACATACAAGACTTCCTTAAGGGTACTGCGAGTCACCATCTATCTTTAACAGAGTGATACAGATGGACTTGGCTTGAGCAACATACAGATGGAGAGCACAGTTTTGCAATACGTAGATGACATTTTGATTTGCAGTGAGACAGAAGATCAGTGTAGACAGGACTCAGTACACATGCTGACTATTAGCTGACAAAGGGTACAAGGTGGACAAGGCCAAGTTACTATATTGTCAGAAGGAAGTGCTTTACATTGGACAGACAATCTCACAGCATGGTTGACAGATTACCCCATAGAGAGCAGAGACAATACGCAAAACACCTAAACCCACGACAGTGAGAGAAATGCAGCCATTCTTAAGGTTGTGTAACTACTGCAGAGCATGGGTCTTTGACGACAGCACATACACGAGGCCCCTACTGGGTGCTCTGAAAGTAGTACAGAAGGGACACAAGACATTGACAATGGAGATGATTGATGCATTTGACAGGTTGAAGGAGGAAATATGCACAGCACCAGGGTTAGGGATCCCAGACTACAAAAACGTTTTTTTCCTGTTCTCACACACTGACGGTGTAGTGATGAAGGTCTTATTGACACAGAAGACAAGCATGGGACACAAGCCGATAGTTTACTACAGTGGGAAGCTTGACCCAGTAATGGGAGGACACTATCAGTGGGAACAAGCTTTAGCAGCTGCCACATTTGCAGTGGAGAAGTCAGCAGCAATAACCTTAGGGTGCACTACCACTCTTTACACGGAGCACGCCATCTTTGCTATACTGCCTGAAGCCAAAGAGCACACTGACAACACAAAGAGCACCAGGGTATTAAGCGATACTATCGAATGCAGCGCTGAAGGTAGTGAGGTGCAGACTTTTCAACACAGCAATATTCCTAGCAGATGTCCTACAGAATGGAGACTATGCACACGACTGCACAGAAAATAAAGATGTTCAGTGACACCGGTCAGGTAGATGAGGATGCACTTGAAGGGGAGACAGGCTTTACATTTACGCATCTTCAACCATTGACCAGACAGATGGGGTCAGGCATAGAGGAAGTGCCATTATAAGACTGAAGGAAGATGGGACAAGTGATGTAGAAGCAAGTGCGCGATTACCATCCCACTATTCAGCAGAAGCAGAACTAGTGGCCCTAATACTAGCACTAGAGAACAGCAGAGACAAGGAGGGGATAGTGTACTTTGACTCCACCTATTTGACATCCACTGTGCACTCTGGACTGACTGTCACAATGTCTCAGAAGAGGATTCAGGAGGGCGGATGGGACACTAGTACAACATGCACTTCTATTGGGCAGACTGATTGAAGTAATTAATTACCCAGCTTGGATAGCAATAGTGAAGTGCCAAGCACACACTAAAGGGGAAGATCCCATCTCAAGGGGAAGCAAAGCAGCAGATTTTGAGGCAAAAGACGCAGCATATTTTGGGGACCAATTTGAAATGGAGACAGCTCAACATGCTTGAGATTGTACCAGAAATATGGTACTAAAGGAAGGGTACAATGTATTGCCAGAAGCAAAGATTATGGAATTGCAGGGAGCTGCACCCAGGGAAGAGAAGGAGTTGTGAACAAAAAGGGGATGTACAATGTCTATAATAGATGCCCTATGGCGGCAGAATAAAACAGGAAAAGTGGTTATGCCACTAGCTTTACTGAACACTGCACTGACACAATTGCACCATCCAACACACACCGGGAAAGAGGTCATTGCTGACCGCATTGGAAAAACATGGTTCTGTCCTAATTTGGCAGAACACGTGGCTGAATTTGTCAGTAATTGCTCGATGTGCAAACCGTTTACAACAGGACATACCTTGAGAGTTGTGAGAAGAGCCATACCTCGGCCAGTGCGCCCATTCCAGCATTAACATGTAGATAACATTGACATGATCCAAGTGTGTTAAGAATACCGCTTCATGATAGTGGTTTTATGGCCATTCTCCAGGTGGATTGAGGCAGACACTTGTTCACATGTGGACACTCTCAGAGTGGCAAAATTCTTGGTCAGAGAAGTGTTCCCACGATGGGGCGTGTGTGAGGTCCTGTGGCTTGACAATGGCCCTCACTTCGCCAATGAGATGTTCCAGCACATCACCACGTTGTTTTGCATTCAACACAAATATGCCTGTGGGTACCACCCGCAAGCAAATGAAGTGTGTGAATGCCTGAACGGTCTCCTGAAGAAGTCCATAGCCAAAACACAGCAGAGCACAAAAAAAGAATTGGCTTCACTGCTTACCTCTCGCCTTGTTTGCATTGCACAATAAGCCTGGGTCTGACCACCATATAACGCCCCATGAAGTGGTGACGGGACAGTGCATGTATCTCCCTCTGGCTCCTCCCACAAGAACATTGAAAGACTGAGAATATGCATATGTGTTAGGACAAGAAATGCATGAGTTTATTACTTCCTTTATTGCTAAGCCCTCTTATCTCTCACCAGATACAAGGACACTGGTGAGGCCCAGAAGACGGTGAGAACTGCGGCAGTGTACCTCAGGACTCTGGATTAAAAAACCCAGTGAATGTAGGGGATATTATACTTTTGAGGAACTTTGTGCAGCACTGGAATGCATCTCGATTTACAGGACCACACATCGTTGAACAGGTGACAGACCGTGCTGTCAAAGTAGAGGGGAAGTCAATCTGGAACCACCTGCCAGACATCAAGCCCTACAAAACAGCGGCCTCAGCTGGCAACGTGATGAAAAGGGCCAATGTTCAGCAACTGGATGACATACAAGTGCACATTGAGCATACACAGCCGAGTGGAGGACATCCCATGCTTACTCGTTCACAGACAGCAGTGTCAGTGACAGAACTTTTGATCAACTTAGAGTGAGGAGACACTGTTGTTTTATTCACTACACACCTTCAATGAGTAAGCTGATGTCATTGCTCATGTTGCCCTCTGCCATTCACCCAGATACTTTCTCAAACCAATTTGTCCACACTGGAAGACGACCGAGTAGATTTTGAGCATGATCCCCTGGAGCATACTACCTTGCCTTTATAGAGTATCTGGCCCAAACCTACCCACAGCTTGAGCACGGCAATCCCCCTATCCTCGCCACACAGAGTACCATCTGTAAAAAAATTGAGGAAAGAAGTGTTTGCATGCGCTATAAGCGATTATTTGGTCCACAGAGCTTAAGGGTTACTCGCAATACTAAAACAATAACGCATTTCTTTGCGCATTTCAGGCGGGTAACTATATCTCCAGGCTGCAAGAGGATCGACAGCACCAGTAAAAATGAACGATAGGTTTGTATTTTGGAAAATTACCTGCAATGCTAGTGCTACCAACACTGTACCCTCCACTAACATTCCCCAACTCAAGCAGGTGGAACGACCATGTCAGGTCGACAGGAGAGCACTGCAGTAAGTTAAGCGCAGTGTTGACACAGACATGAAAGGGGTAGACATGTATCTCACAGACACTGCTCGAGTGTCTAATAACATGTGGTACAAACACATGACCAAAGTAGGTAAGGAAACCACAGGGAAGATCGGTTAGGTCTGCTCATTTATCCCCTATGCCACAAGTGCCTCCAGAACGTTCATAGTAACTGAAAAACCAGCAGCGACAGCACAATGCTTAATGTATCTCTCGATGATAACTTGAGGAAGTTTCCAAGGGAAGACTGACATAAAGATGAATATCCAGAGCATTGTTCCCGTTTGAAGATAATTACATAAAAATATTAGACATGATGAACAATTATTGGCAGCTAGAGGAAGCTCTACAGTACATAACTGACGGGCCTGGCAAGTAAGAAACAAAGACTATCACCATGAAGGAATTGCCTTGTCCCTGTATGAGAGTGAAAGAAACAGGAGGTGAGCCTGGTAGCTGGGAAAAACTGCAGATACTCGTGTATGGCCAAGTGTACATGGAAGATGGATGGAAGGATGTAGTCGTGAGGAGCAAAGCACGGACACTAGCACAAACACCAGTAAACATACTCTTAGTCCATAGTCCCCTTTCCTCCATACTGCATGGTCGTCCCTTGCGAGGGACGGGAGACAAAACCTTTTTCACCAGAAAGATCTTCTTCCCCTCTACATTTAGAGTCGCGCGGAGGCACAGCCCTGGTAGCATGTGCTGCCCTGACTCCGCCCTCTGGCGCCACACCTTAGTCCCCAAAGACGCATCAACAATAGATATACCATTGCCTAATGACACCAGATTATTAGGGGGGAGGATGGTGGGACGTATGGAGGAAAGGGGACTATGGATTAAGTGTACGTTAGTCACTACGGTGAGTAACTTGTAATTCCTCTTAAGTCCCGTCCCCTTTCCTCCATACTGCATGGGTCATTACAACTGAATGTAGCCTCATGGTGGAGAGTAGACCCCAAGCAATCAGGTTCCGAAGGACCGCCTGTCCGAAAACCGCATCTGATCTGGAGCCGGCATCCAAACCGTAATGCTTGCAGAAAGTCAAGGGAGTGGCCCATGAGGCCACCCTGCTTATGACCTGCCATGGGGCATGGCGGTTACCAGTCATTTGGTCGAAAACCAAATGGTCGAATGACCATTTGATCGAAGTAAAATGGTCGAAAAAAAAATCTTTTTTTAAATTTTTTTTTTATTTCATGGGGGGTTCCACCCAACCCCCTTTTTCTTTATTAAAAATATTTTTTAAGCAACCAAAACTGAAAAATATATATAAATAAATGAAATAAATTCGACTTTTTTTTTTCGACCATTTTGATTCGATCAAATGGTCATTCGATCTTTTATTTTCGACCAAATGACCGGACACCGGACATGGCGCCGATAGGCGATGGCCGTTGCCTTGGCCCTGACCACGTGGTCATGCATGTTCCCAGGAAGGGGTCTATGCTGGCTCTCGTACGTTTCCTTGATGGTCAAGACCAACCAGCAGGAGATGGAAGCTTTGGAGGCCTGATAGCCCGGTCTGGCGCCTCCAAAGGTGATGAATAGGGCATCTGACTTGCTGAAGCCCTTGGTCCTGTCCAGGTAGAATTTGAGGGCACGCCTAACATCCAGGCAGTGCAGAACTCTCTGAGGCTCGTCCTTCGGGTCCGCAAAGAATGTAGGAAGGACGATCTCCTCGTTTAAGTGAAAGGCTGGTGGCACCTTAGGTAAAAATGCTGGACGGCTCAGCGGAACCACCTTGTCCTTGTGAAAGGTGGTGTACAGCTCTGAGGCGACTAGGGCCTGGATCTCGCTGACCCTGCACGCCGATATGAGACCGACTAGCAGGGCCGAATTGATGGTGACCAGCCTGATGTCCACAGTCGCCATAGGCTCAAAAGGCTTGTGCGTGAGGGCGCCCAAGACCAGATTAAAATCCCACATGGGGTGTGGCTTCCTGATGGGCGGGTAGAGCCTAGCGAGCCCGGCCAAATGTCTCCTGACGATCGGGTTGGAGGAGGAGAAGACCCCCTTCCTCCGAGATCCTGTAGGCCCCAATGGCTGAGAGGTATGTGCGGCAGGTGTCCACCTGCACACCAGAGTTGGCGAGGTGAGCTGAGAATGACAGCATGTCGTCCAATGAGCAAGCCAGCGAGTCGATATCCTTTGAGTGAGCCCAGTGGCAGAACCTGGTCCATTTACTCTTATACTGGGCTCTGGTAGCCTTGCTCCTAGCCCCTTGTATGATTTCCAGGTTAGGTTGAGGTGGCTGAGCATCACCTGCTCAGGAACCATGCTGTGAGGGACAGCTTCTGGGGGGTGGGGTGGACGATCCTGCCCCTCCCCTGCTGTGTCAGAAGATGTGCTGGGCCCGTCGGGAGGTGGATTGGAGGGACTGCTGAGAGGTTGAGCAGCTCCGAGAACCATGGCCTGGCTGGTCACCACGGAGCTATCAGAATGAGGTTGAGCTGGCGAGACTCCTTGAACTTGCAAACTACTCTGTGAATGAGTGGAGTGGGCGGGAAGGTGTATGCTGACATGCCGTTCCATTGGATCCACAAGGTGTCACCCAAGGAGCCTAGGCCCAGCCCCTGCCAGGAGGCAAACTGGGAGCACTTCTTGTTGTGCCTGGTGGCAAAGAGATACACCTAGGGGAGGCCCCAACAGTGGAAGATCTCTTGTGCAACGAGGTGGTTCAGCTGCCACTCGTAGTTGTCCGCTCACAACCTGCTGAGTCTGTCCGCTTCCAGATTGGATTCCCCGGAAGGTGCATTGCTGTGAGGTAGATGTCATTCTCCAAGGCCCATTCCCACATGCTGATCGCCAGTCTGCACAGGGAAGGGGACCGGGTCCCCCTCGTGCTTGTTAAGGTTGTATATACTGGTCGAGTTGTCTGTCTGGATGAGGACAACCCTTGCCTTGAGACGTGGGAGGAAGGCTCTGAGTGCTAACCAGATGGCGTTCAGTTCCAGCCAATTGATGTGGTATTCTTGTTCTCGACGGGTCTACGTGCCGTGGACCGAGAGTTCCTCCAGGGTGGCTCCCCAGCCCTCTAGGGAGGAGTCGTTGGTAATCGTCACCTGAAGGACGGGTGACCGGAAGGGCTTGCCCATCCGCAGGTTGCAGTCCCTGGACGACCATGTGAGGTCTGGGTGGAGAGGGATCGGGATAATTTCGGCCTGAGAGCCCCTCTCCTGTTTCCACGATGCTGCGAAGTGTAGCTGAATCCTCCTCATCACGAGTCTTGTGTGGGGGGCGGCCAACAGTACCGCTGCAAAAAGGCACAGTAGATGCTGGTATCATCAAGCCAAAGTAGCGCGCCGGCTGAGGAAGTGGGACGTGGCCCTCCTGATGGCCGCAATCTTGTCCTCCGAGGGGGAAGACCCTTTCAGAGCGTGTGTCCCAGATGAGGCCCAGGAAGGTCAACGACTGTGTGGGTTGCAGAGAGAGATTGAGCGAAAAGCCCAGGTCGTGCAGTGTGTTCACCAGTGCATGGGAGGAGTGGTGAACTGCTTCTTGAGATGTAGCCCTGACGAGCCAGTCATCTAGGTAGGGGTATATATGGAGGCCCGGAGGAGGGCTGCCACCGCATTCATGAGTCCGGTAAAGACCCTGGCGGGCGAGTTGAGGCCAAAAGGGAGGGCCTTGTACTGAAAATGGCAGCCCATTATCCTGAACCGGAGGAAAGACCGATGGGGTTGCCAGATCGGGACGTGCAGATAGGCGTCCTTCAGATCCAGGGAGCACATCCAGTCTCCCCTGCATAATGTCTGTGCAATAAAAGCTGGCGTCACCATCTTGAACCCCTGGAGAGGTAAGGAGAGGTTGAGGGTGGAAAGGTCCAGTACAACTCTCAGGCCAACCTGATTCTTTTTATGAATGGCGAAGGTCCTGGAGTACAAGCCCGATCCCTGCTCGGAGGCTGGGACTTCCTCCACCGCCTGGCTCAGGACTAGCAACCGAATCTCAGCCAAAAGATTTGCTGTCCCAACTTGCGGAAGAGGAGGAGAGGAGGGAGGAGAGGCAAGAATAGGTAGACGGTACCCTGAGGATACTACTGACAGGATCCAGGGGTCCGCGAAGTTCTGTCGCCAAAAGTGTGCGCGAAGAGCAAGCCTGGCCCCAATGGCAACACATGGACCCGAGTGGGTCTGTCATGACTTCTTACCCTCGGAGGCAGAGGCAGAGGAAGGGGACTGGAAAAATCCCTTGGACCCCCAACCTTTTTGATGCTTGCACCGACTAGGGGTCGTTGAGCGTTCCGGCTGTTTAGACCTCCATTCCTGGAAGCCGTGGAAGCCTCCAGATGAGCGACCCTTATCAAAGCGTTGCTGAGACTGGGAGTATGCTTTGGGCGTGGTCTTTGTCAGAATGGATAAAGACTTAGCCATCTGAGAGCTATTCTTCTTCTTGTCCAGCTCTTCGTCTGTGCTGGAGTGAAAGAGGTCACTGCCCTCGAAGGGCAGGTCTAGAATACGTTCCTGGACATCCGGGTTGAACTTGGTTGCCCGGAGCCAGGCCATCCTTCTCAGGTCCGTGGCAATACAGATTGCACGCCCAGAGGTATCAATGTGTGCCAGAGTGGACACCATGATATCCTGAGCCACGAGGTTGGCTTCGACTAGCCCCACCTTGAAACGTGATTGGCTGTGGGTGGGGAGTTCCCAGAGGAAGTCGTCAATTTCCCAGCATAATCTTTGGTTAGCAGCTGCCAGCAGGGCATCTGCGTTGGCCTGTCGCAGGTGCAAGGAGGCATTGGAATACAGCTTCTTACAGTATGCCTCCAAGGTTTTCTCCTCCTTGCCTAGCAGCGCAATCGATGACAAAGACTGAGGCTTGGAGAACAGTGATGCTTCAGCGATTACCGAGGAGTGTGGCTGAGGATGGGAGGAGAGCAAGTGTGTATCCCCCTCCATCTGCATGTAGTTGGCATCCAGGCGGCGGATGACTGGCTGGACAGAGTGGGGTTTGGGCCAACCCTTTAGTGGAATTCCCGTTCTGGCAGACAGGCACCTTGTGTGGACTTCGGCGAGGACACCCTCTGCCAGCAGTTCTATCTGGGGCTGGGGGAGGCCCAGGTATTCCGCTAGGCCCGAGATACATCAGTGGAAGGCCCTGGCTGATGATGGTGTGTCAGGATCCTCCTCCTCATCAGTATCCTGAGGGTCTGGGGGATACTGTGGAGGAGGAGGAGGATCCGTAGCCTGAGGCTGGGGCACAGGGACTGCAGCCAGAGGCTGAGGAAGAGGAGGAGGCTGGTATGGAACCGCCTGTGGTGTAGGCTGAGGAGCCAGAGGAGGCGGCTGCGCCAGGGCCAGAGGCATCTGTGGTGCCGCTAGCATAGCGGGAAGGACTTCCCTGACTACATCCTTGATGATAGCCCCCATATCTGGAGACTTCATGAGGCCGAGGAACCTCTCAAAGATCCGGTCCTCGCTGGTCTAAGAGGAGGAGGAGGAGGAGGCGGAGGGCGCTGACGGGATAGCTGCTGCAGCTTCGGCCGCTGCCAACCCTGTACATACGGACGCAAGGGAAAAGAGCCTTGCGCATAAGAAGGGTAGGCCACGTACCTGGTTGATGCCAGTCCCACCTCGATACTCGTTCTTCACCAAAGTCCTGCAGAGGCGTCAAACGGGTGTCCTGTTCTGGCACGTCGGCCATTTTGTTGAGCTGCCTACCACGTGGCTGCAACGTGTTGCTCGGCTCGTTGGTGCGAGCCTCTGCCAAGGCGTGCGACTTGCCCCGCTCCTCTGGGCAGTGTCCGGTATGTTTATCCGCCTCGACCCGGGAGTCGTTAGAGCTGCATTCAGGTGCCCCCTCGGATGTGCTGCCGGTTACAGGGCGTAGCCCCTCGGCCATGATGCCGGTACAAGGGTGGAGCCCCTTGGGCGCAAGCCCGGTAATAGAGCCTAGCGGCCCCTTAACCTTGACCCCATGAGGATCCGAGGACCCCTCAGCCCGAAGGCCGGTAGCTGAAACAGCCTTGGTGTGCGAGTTCGTATAAGGACCAGACCGGTCCCTCCCGCATAGGAAAGTCCCTGGGAAGGAGTCTCCCTTGCGAGGTGCGGATGAAAATATAGGCCCTACACCTCAGGCCTGGATTGATGTCTCATGAAACTCTCGAGATCCTCAGAAGGAGACCATTGAAAGAGCTCCCTCCACCTGGCTAGTCTGTTCTTCAGCGCTTTGGAGGACAGCGAGCCGCACGCCAAACAGGCTTGCCAACCGTGGTCTGGGCCAAGGCAACGTAGGCAGAGGGCGTGGGGGTCTGAAGTTGGAAACGGCCAGTTGCAGGATGTGCACCTGCTGAACCCTGTCGAAGTCAACATGCGCCGGGGAGGAGCTGTGGCATCTGAGTACCGAGTACCTATTAAAAAAAGACAAGAAGAGATAGAGGAAGAATCCATGCGTGGAATTACATGGCCAAAGCCAAAACCAGGAGCGCTTGTGAATTCGGCCCATTCCAGTCGACCCGGAAAAGGGGACTGAGGTGTGGTGCCGGAGCGCAGTCAGGGCAGTGCATGCTCCCAGGGCCGCGCCTCTAAATTTAGAGGGGAAGAAGATGTTTCTGGTGAAAAAGGTTCTGTCTCCGGTCTCTCATGAGGGACGCTCATGCAGAATGGCGGGAAGGGGACGGGACGTAAGAGTAACAAGGTGCACAAAGAAAATGACAAGTGCATGAAGGAGTGGGAAGCGAGTGCAAAGTTACTGACATGAATGGAGAATGAAGCAGAACCAATGGCGAGAATATCCCTGAATATTGGGTGCAGAAGCATTGAACAACATGCAGCTATGAATGCAGGCAAAGCAGTACTGATGGACCACTAGAGGGCATGCGGATTGAAGGCATAGGAGAAGCTGCCACCCGAATGGGGAGGAGTTTGCTCATTGGTACACATCAATATGCTTTCATTGGTCGTGCCTCGCAAGGATGTGAAGCTCGATGAGTTCCCGAAGATGGACAATAACAAAAGGAAGAAGAGGTTGGGGGAAGGGGCACCAACAGCCAAGACAGAGAAGCAAGCTGAACTGCAAAGAATAAAGAGAGGAGGAAATTACTTCTCAGAGGCATCAGAGACAGCATTAGATGAAATTCCAGCCGAACCCAGACTCTTCAGCAGGACACAAATGTTCTTCGCGTCAGTAATACCATCTGTACAAGCCTACACAAATGTGAAATGGCCACAGATTACCCGCTGGAAGCTGATGGTGACAAACTCCACAGTGAATGGGTTCAACTCTATAAAAGAAGCACTTCGAGCAGTGCGGTTGGTGGCACTCCAGAATAGGTACGTTTTGGATCTGTTCACAGCTATGGAAGGAGGAGTTTGCGCAAAGATAGCGAGTTCCTGTTGCACATTCATACCTGCCAACAATGAAGCTAATGGTACCCTGTCAGAGGCGGTGCACCAGTTGGCTCAGATGCATGCCAAAACGGAAGAAGCAGCAAAGGGGGCAGGAAATGACCTGAGCTGGATAGCGTACATATGGTCACAGATGCCGTCATGGCTATCAGCGGGACTAAAGGTGATAATGGGAGCACTGGTACTGGCAGGAGTGTCAATGTGTGGAATAAAAATAACTCACCAGGTATAAAAAGATGGCGAAGAAGCTATTGGCATGCAGGTCCTGATGGATGGATGTAAATATAGGAGCAAAGGACGAGATTGTAGCAAAAAGAAACGAGATAAGGGATAGAATACCAACATGTGAACTGTTCCAGCTAAAGGCAATGAAGTTGCACAACCCGCGAAGTACTATGAAGGAAAGTAGGTGCGTTGTAACCACGAAGGAGTGTGCTTCTATATGAACTGGTCCTTCGAATACCATGCAAAGTACTATGGACACCTCAGAAGAATAACGAAGATATGGCAGCCAAGAGCACAAGGAATGTCATATAAGGGACTGCTCAACCAGAGGGGGGACTGAAGAGGGAGTCGGAATCCTGCCACCACCCCCTCCTCCCATCAAGTTCATGACAATAGGGAAGGCCAGAAAACACTGCAATCACCCATTCTATTTCGAATGAATCCCAAGTGTACCAATGATCGATAAATACATTGAGAGGTATCCCCTCAGCCAGCCATACAGACCAAGTGCGGTACAAATCTATCCATGCGTGACTGAAGAGCCGCAGGCCATGGTCAGAGGCACATATATGGACAGTCTGGACTAAGTACCAAGAAGACACTGTTTGATATATTGTGACCTTGAACAATATGTATAAAAGATTGTCATCAACTTAGTAATGTTCACTGTATAATGGCGATACACTGAATGTGTTGTAACCACATTTTACTAACCCACCACCGTGCAGAGTATACATGCATTTTTATATGTACTTGCGTTGTGCCATGGCACAAAAGAATTCCTTCAGACAAAACTTCCTCTTTTGATGAAAATAAATGTTGATCATTGTTTCATGCACACCATGGTGAATTTTGTTTGTGGCGAACTATCAATACAGTAGTTCTTTTGCAAGGCCCTACCGACCACCCATCACGCAACTGGCCAGGGAAGCCTGTTGACTCTACCCCCTCTATAATTGTGCACTAAGCACCAAGAAGCCATGTTGCTGACATTGTTAGACACCATGACATAGCAGCGTTAGACATGAAGCACACATGCCACTGGCACTTCGCGCCACTAAACACACTCGAATACATGAAGAACATGAGCGTACAGTTCTATAGTTATAGGACAGATACTCGGGACAGTCTCGGGAGGATAGCTTAGGGATAACGTGCTCTCCTTGGAAACAGGACAACAAAGAGCACCACAGGTTCGATCCCCGGGTCCACGCTTAGAAATCTCTGGGTATTAAGCATGTTATAAATAACCGATCATATCATATACATACTGTCATTGCTTTTATTAAAAGAAGAAGAGATCCTGAGCAAAGCTTGCAGATACTTAACACGAAATAACCCTATGGAACTGCAGGAGCACTTATGGGATCTGACAGAGCCAAGTGGGACTAATCTATGGAGAATATAGCATAGTGTGGACAACATAGAAACCGCATAAGGTTTAGGAAAATTACAGCAGGCCTCAGACCACTGAACAAGGGATGAGCCGAGCTGATTCAGGCTGGACAGAGAGCAAGATGTGTGAAACAGGACCCGCAGCCAAGGTCAAGAGATATGGAAGACATTCCAATCCCCAGACGACAAAGGGACCAGCTACAGAAAAAGGGTATACATCCTCATAATTCGGAGCAGCAGAGCTCAAATTCATGCAGCCTCATCACGAGTTGGGCTGTATTCCCGGCTGTAATACAGCCGACTGTAATAGCCCTAACACCGACCAGTCCGGTGGTATTACCACCAGATCACGAGTTGGGCCTTAACGGTAAATCCCCATTCCTGATTGGGTCCATTGGATCCAATGGGGAATTTTCGGCGCTAATTATGCAGGCTAATACAGCCGAAAACAGGGATTTTCACCTCCAGAAAAAAGCTGGAGGTAAAACAGTCGATTTAGAGCCCAACTCGTGATAGGGCCAGCCCTTAAATGCGGCTGTAATACTTTTACCACCGCATTTAAGGGCTACAGCCAAACTCGTGATGAGGCCCATGGTCTCCAAACACGTGATACAGCTGAAGCAGACAATGGACAGTGATCGGTGCTGAGAAAGGAGAGCAGTTCCCAGGCAGCCAGACACAGCCTGCAACAAGTGTTGTGTTGAGCAGGAGAATATTCTCATAAGGCAAAGGTGGTGCACACAAGTTACAAGAAAGACACATAGTTGTTCCCATCACCTTGAAATGGTGCACAGTGAGCTGAGAACCACTTCTGGTCCCAGGCCTGGGGACGTCAGCTCTAGCCAATCACAGTTTAGCACCCTAGGGGTGGGTAGCAACAGGCAAGAACCAATGGGAAGTCCACAACAATGTTATAGCTAGTAAATTGGGGATGGAACAGGCCAGCCACCGGACATGGAAGTGCTAATAGAATAACATGTATAAGTAGCCGTATAGGTTACCATACTCCCAACAGCCAATCCCACGGCACAATAGGTTTTTGGAGAGAGGCCCAAGTAATCACGGAGTAGTGACGCGTTTCGAAGACAAAACTGGCCTGCGTGCCATTTACTGTGTGACATGATGGAATTTTTCTGAATTCTTGTATCGATCCCTGTTGGTTTTGGCTGTAATAAACCAGTTCTTAATTGCCGTTGACCGAGTCCTCCGTGTATTCTGGGTGAGTGAGTTGGGCACTCCCAGTCCGCAAACTTCCGGTATCGCTCGGGTATACCTGGGAGTTCTCCCCAACATGACTTACCAATACCATTCTTTCTATGGACTCTTCTACCACAGATTCCTCATCTTGATAGCTATCCAGCATCAGCTGTTCGTAATGTATTATGTCGGGGGGCGTACTACCGCTCAATATACTTGTCGACAACCCCCTCATATACGGCTGTGCCATTCCTAGACAGGATTTGATGTCAAGCATCATAAAAGGATGTACCTCAGTTACCCATCCCCCCCACCCCCCCTCCAGCCCCAAGCTCATCCGGCGAGAGGAAACCTACTGTAAATGGGAAAGGCACTGAAACAACAATAATAATAGCAAACCACCATAGTTTGCTTACCCCATACTTCGAGATGTCAACCGTGGAGACTAAGCCAGCTGAACCATGGCAGCATAGCCACCTAAACACTGCAGCCTAAAGCATGCACTCTGCTCCTCATGTCATTGCACGAGAAACACAACAGCAAAATGCGGGCCAGGCTGGGAGGGCGATGAGGAATCCGTGGGAGAGGAATCCATAGAAAGAACATTACTGGTAAGTAATTGCTCCTTCAATGGATTGCATTCTACCACAGAATCCTCATCTTGATAGATTCCCAAGGCAGTAGCCATGCTGGTGGAGGGTTAGAAATGTAATCAAGAAGCCCTCAAGGACTACCCTACCAAAGCACGCGTGTGCCTCACAGACCCAGTCCAAGTTGTAATGCCTGGCAAACGTGTGCAGAGAGGACCATGTTGCTGCACGACAAAGGTCTCTGACCGGCATGCCCCTCTAAAGAGGAAGCGACAACACCTTTGGTAGAGTGGACCCTAAGCCCCACCAGAACCTCCTTACATGCAGACTGATAACATTCCGAAATGCACAGTATTATCCATCGCAAGATAGTTTGTTTAGTGACAGCTAGCCCCAACCTGGATTGTGAGAAGGCAAAAAACTGGTCATCCTTCCTGAAGGAGCCAGTCTTCGCCATGTCAAAACTCAGCATCCATTTGGAACCCAATCTGTGGAGCCTCCCCTCGTTCTTAGAAGGTTTGGACAGGATGGTGGGGGATAAAACGCTGGAAGATCTATACTCTGTCCCATATTAAATTTAAATTCAGACATTTGACAGAATCCTGAGCGCACCTTCAGGGAGACCTTATTAAATAAATATCAAGAAGGGGGCTTTACTAGGAGTGCCTGCAATTGGCTAACTCTTCTAGTGGATGTTATTGCCACTAACAAGACTGTTTTCAATGTGACAAGTCTGATGTGAGCTGAATGCAAGGGTTCTAATGGAGCCGCCATCAGAAAAGTCAGGAGAAGGTTCAGATCCCAGTCCAGGACCACAAAAGGCAAAGGAGGGAAGCAATTAACAAGACCTTTCAAAAACTCTGCCACCAAAGGAACAGTAAAGGAGCCCTGTGCCAATGCTCTATTAAAAATGGCCAGAACTGTCAGATACCCCTTCACCATGCCAACTTGTAGAACGGATTTGGCTAAGGCCAACAAGAACTCCATCACAGATGAAGTGGGGCACAACGTAGAGTCCACTCCTTTCCCCTTCCACCAGGTCACAAACCTTCTCCATCTGCATGCCTAAAGGGACCTAATGGAACGCCTGCGTGCAGCCAACACCACCTCTAGTACCTCTTCATCAAGGTCCCAGTCTTCGTACCTCAGCCTCTCAAGAGCCACGTATGCAGGTTGAGATGAACCGGGTACAGGTGAAGCACATTGCCTCCCAACTGAGACAATACGTCCAAAATCAGAGGAAGACGGATAGCTGGGCATACGGCCCAGTTCCAGGATATCCGGGTACCACATCCTCAGTCTGGGATAATCAGGATCAGGTGAACTCTGAAACCTCCTGAGAACTCAAAGGATGGCTGGTATTGGCGGGAACGCATAATGAGGTCAAAGACCATTCCACTAGAAAAGCGTCCCTCGTTGCCCAAATGGGGGGAAATGCCCTCATACAGAACAGTTTGCACTTTGTGTTGACCACCATCGCAAACAGATCCATCACTGGGGTGCTCCACTGGGCGAAGATCTCAGTCGTGACCTTCGGCATAGCTCCCACCCATGGGAGATAGAGCTCTGCCTGCTCAGAGCATCTGCCAACCCATTCTTCACCCCCCCAGATAAGCTGCAGAGGCATATGTAGCAGGGTGATCCTCCAACGAACCTTATAGGGAGACAGGTGTAGGGGGTCACACAATATACAACCTAACCCTTCACTTATAACTTGACCCACCTCTTACACGTCTCCAACCCCGCTCTCCTGGGTTCGAGATCATCCTGGTGTACTTTGATAGGAATAAGGTAAGGGTAAGGAAGATCAAGAGGTTAGGGCAGGTCACTTTCTCAAATACACCTAATGAGGAAACACAAGGTTAGAGTAACTGGAGCACAAAAAGAGGCAGACCAAAGGAATGCTGGTTTATGGTTGTTTTTAGTTGTTTTAAGCTTTCTTATATACTTTGAGTACTCCAGCAGGGTTTTGCGAGTTTGTACAAAAAGGGGCAAACGCTTGACAATACATACAACTGAAATTCTTCTAAGCAGCTGCGTTACTAAAAAAATATAACAAATATATACAAAGTCTGTACAGTGTACTGTATTAAAAAACTATTTAAAAATACCTTACTTATAAGACAACCTGGCCAGGGCTGTCTCAAGGTCCTTGCTGCTCGCTTGATCTTCCTTCCTTCCTTCTTCTTGCGCCCTTTGCTGGGTACTCTTTGGGCAGTGGGTGGCAGCAACAGTGTGTGGGAGCCCCAAAGTCTTTATGTAGGCTGGACTGCATACATCGATGCAGCCCAGCACTCAGAGGCAGTGCAGGGGGCCCGACTCTACTCACTCCACCTGGGTCAAGTCTACGAGGTGGGCCACCTCTAAGGGAGGTGGCCCTTATTTTGAAATTAAGCCTGAGGAGGGCTAAAACACATTCAAGGCGCTCCCCTGCTATGGGAGTGCCAGTAATTAAATGTGCCCCAGAATGAGGGCCGCCTGAGGGGCAGCAGCAGTGGTTAGGCTGCTCCCCTGCCTATCAGGGGATCACTTACAGGGCCCAAGCAGTGGTGGCTACAAGCTCTGAGCAGAGCACCATGAACCCTGTTGCAGGGTTTAACCAACTGTTCCTGGTGCTCCTCTCGCATCTGCAACAGTATTTTTGTTCTTTTGAGTAAAGGGGCCCTTGCGAGCACACGCACGAGGGTCCTTTAGTATTTTTTTTGTTCAGATCCCCGGCGCGGCTCTCACGCCAGGATCAGTTTTTCTTTTTTCATTTTCGGGATCTCCGGCGCGGCTTCAGAGTTCTCACGCCAACAAGGCATCTTATGCGGAGTCTCGCCTGCGGCACCAGGAAAATACAGGATGCCATGAGACCCAGTCGCCACAAGAACGCCCATGGCGGTAGACTGCTGGAAGTGGTGACTCAAGCCTCGGGAGGAAAGACCTTACATTCCCAGGTGTCCAAAGCTGCTCCAATGAACTGGAGCTTCTGTGTTGGTGATGTTAGTGATTTCTTTAAGTTCAGGGAGAAACACAAGTTTGCAGTAGTAAACAGGTGTCCCCGAGGTGCCTCTAAACCTGTTCTGATGACAGTAACAATGCACCCAGATACCCCAGGGTTTGGCGCGCTATACAAATACAAGTGATCAGATTAGCCAATCATCCAAGTATGGGAACACAAAGACGCCAACTCTCCTGATGTGGGCTGCTTCTACTGCCAGCAGCTGGGTAAAGACCCAGGGCGTGGAGGGTAAGCCAAAAGGGAGCACTTTGAATTAGTAGCGGGCGCCCAAATGACTAATTTTAGGAACCGCATGTGCTTCCTGTGGATTAGCATGTGAAAATAGGTCCAGTGACAAAAGCCAGTCTTGGAACTATAGAGCCTGGATAATCTTGCTTGGACATTCAGGGAAAACCAAAACCCCCTCAGATACATTGACATGCGCAAGACCGTGGAGTTGTCCACAGCACAACCCATGCAGTCAGCTGCATCAAAACCTTCTTGGAGTGCTTGGCAGGCCATTTTGTTTCCATCGGCCACTATGTCCAGGAAACCAGCTTGGACTTCCCCTTGCGGGAGCTTGTCAGCTGTCTCCTCTGAAGTAGTACTTTAGAGGACCTGGGAGACGACACACGAGGCATTTGCTTCCTAAGGGCTATACTACCCGAGGCAAAGACCTTTTTTGCCAATGTGTCTACCTTCTTGGACTCCATCGGTTGGAAGGACTGACGTCGAGGGCCTAGACAGGACCATCGTGGCCTGCATCACTAACCCCGCCAGGTTCGGCTGGGATGTAAAAAATGGCAGGTTGCCTCTCGCCGGCTTATATTTTTTTGTGAATTCTGTGTCGACTGCCGGTGTCGAGCATAGACACAGCCACAATGCGATGACCGGATCAGCTTCATATGCATTGAACAGCAATGCCCGTTCCTTTTATAGCCCTCATTCAAGGATGTCAGTCAGGTCATAATGCGACACTGGCTTCAACGACATGTCAAGCACCAAGGCCATGACAACCTTCTCTATCTCCTTGAAGTATTGTGAATTTGGGTGTGTGTATGGGTTGAGCTGTGAAAAACTCCACATCCAGAGACATGTCCAACCCACCGGCATCGTGCAGACCCTCCGCCAGTTGAAGCAACCCCACCTGGTCTGCAAAATTTAAATAAATACAATCGGGCAATGGATCCAAGTCCACACCCCCCATTGGCGTGAACCCGAATGGAATCGGGTCGCCCTCCTGGTCGAATATCGACAACATCTAGTCGAACATGGAACGGGTGACTAGTACAAAACTTGGATCTTGCGGGGCTGCTCGAGGAGCCTCTTGGCCGGAGAGGGATACCTACTTCGGCGCAGGAAGAGGTTTTTCCTTCGAGTCTTGCTCGAGGGTGTTCTGTCCACCTTGGCTTACCTTGTGCCAGACTGAATGGGCACAGTTGGAGCCACATTGGCCAATGGCATCGAGACAGAAGCCATACCAGCGAGGCCTTTTCAAGGACTGTGCATCCAAGTCTTAAAATTCTCCCACTACTTCCTAGACCCACCCTTCACAGGGTACAACTTACCCCCACATTGTCCGACGAGTCAGAATCACGTCTGCACTTTTGTGCAATGAGTGGTGCAATTCTCTCCTAGACTGCAAATGCTTCTTCAATTTTTTTTATGGCGACGTCCTTCTCGATGTTTTTGGGGCGTCCGATCCTCTGTATCATGCTCCGGTGAGCGTGGGGGCAATTTCGACAGCGATTTTGATGGCGGTCTGCCAAGTGCCAGTTTTGCTGAGTGTTCCTTCACCACTTTCGGCAGGTTCATCGAAAGTAAGGAACCACTGTGCTCTGTCTCATGCCCTACTCCAAGACATCACACACAGAGTGGTGCAGAGCCGCGAGGGACATTTTGAAGATGCAGTCCTTGCAACGTTTGAACTCGGATGGTTTAAGCCTGATGTACCATTTATTTGATGAAATCGAAAACAAGCATCTACCGAATAGCAAGCAGAGTGCGGGGAAAAAAGTAACTGAGGTATGGGGGCATAGTGCATCCTTTTATGACACCCGGTGTCACTTCCTATCGAGGAATGGAGCAGGCATATACACATGGGAGTCATCAACAACATCGATCATAACTACGCACCCTGACGAAAATAAATCTGAGCAACTGACGCTGCCTAGCCATCTATCAAGATGAGGAATCTGTTGGAGAATGCAATTCATTCAAGTTCCATCGCAGCAGTATATACTCCAGGGAAAATCATCCACTTTTGAAGGCTTCATTTTTCTCTTGCCAATACATTATTTAAGATGCCAATATTCATTCAAGCCAAAATAAATTGACTGTGAAATCTCCTATAAAAGGAAGCCAAAATAGTACATTCAATTCCCAATAAACAGTATACATTTAAAGTAATTGTTCCCAAAGACTTAACCACGTCCACATGTAAAGCTAAAGATGACTTTCTTGCACTAACAGTTAAAGAACATGAAGAGAGACCATTGGACTACTCTAAGAAATGTAAATATGTACCCATAAAGTGGGGATAAATCCACAGTCCCCTCCAACCAAAACAATGCTGATCTCTACACTAAAAAAAAAAAGAAAAAAAAAAAAAACTACTACTCCGGATCACTTGCTAGGAGACGGCATTGGTTGCAGTCAGATATTTTGTTTCAAACCTATTAAGGTGCTGTGGCATACCTTTGCAGATTACTTTCACTTCACTGTGCACCATGAGCTAATTTCTGTTTGGCTCTTTTCAGACCCTGCCTTGAGATGGTTGAAGCTTTTTACTGATTGGTATGAACCTGGAGGACAAAGGCTGAAACTAGGGAACAAAGTTGTTTCATGATTGTAAATATGCTTCTCTCATTGTACCTTGTTGTTATACTGTGAAGTGCTTTGGGTTAAAGCGCTATATAAACCTAACAAACATAAAATTCGAATTCACTGTAGAGCGTCAGCACTTCCTTTTAACATCCATTTCCATTCTACTGGATAGCTAAAACTAGAGGGCTGCACATTCACTCCTTCGGATGACAGGCAGATTTAGCTATGACCTGGATCTGCGGATAGTTTCCTCATGGTAGCACTCCTTTTGAAGTAGGAGAATGGATGCGAATCAGCAAGCATGTTTACAAGCCTCAAAAAATTGAAGTCATGTTACTGGGCTCAGCCACACTGCAAGGTGGTTTAATGATAATACTTTACACAGCTCAAAGTAAAAAATCTAGCTGTTATTCAAGGTACAGAACTAGGTGAGGAAGTCCCTTATCAATGCAGCACTGACGACTGTATCGATAAAGAAAATCACGCCAGAGTTGTGGGAGCATGTGAATTCTAAATTGGACTACGCTCATCTTTGACTTAACAGAAGTTTGCTTCCCTATTTTGGCAATCCTTTTACTAGCTCCTGTTAATCAACAACTTTTCAAAGGACTTTGCCTTACTTTAAAAGTGCATTGATGGTCTAGCTTCACTTTACCAACAAGATCAATCTACAAGTCCCTTCCTGACATCCTTTTATCAGCAAATCACCATCCGCTGATTATCCCACAACCAAAACTCTAGTGCCGAAAGATTTGCCGAACAAGATCCGGTCTTCTGGAATGCTTTGTGCCCCTGGAAAATCCAGACTTCAAACTAAACGTATGGCTTTTCACAAGGCATTAAAAGCCTCTTTTGTAATACATTTCTCTTGCTCACCATTAACACTGTTGTCCGGGCCTGGAAGCATTTAGTGTTGTATGTTATGAAAATAAAACAAATAAAATGTGCTCTAGTTAAGCTGGGTACAATTAAATTATGGCAACTTTCTAGCATATTTTCAGATGTGGAATATCACCATTTTGAAATTAGCCCTAAAGTTACCATAGTTCCTGAACAGGTGCTACACGCCCAGTTATTACTTTAAAAAGTCAAATAACATCTATGTTAGTGTTTTCATGCGCACCTACACACACAATTACCAACAGACCGTGAGAAAGGACAACCATAGTGGACAAAGGTTTTTCACCATGACTTTTGGTAATGCTGTGTGTGTGCAAGCACAAACCTGTAAATTAATTGCCATTTATACTGGGTCCATACCCACTGTAGTAGTCCTGCAGCACCAATGCTTGTCCAAATACATGCATAATTAGGTACCTAAGCAAACCCAACTGGAGAATTGAGTGGCAAACGTCTATTTAAGCATTTATGAGGTCTTCCCAGTACGTTTTGAGACTGACCATCTGTAGAAAGTAACCATAATTCCTTAAACAGGTCGCACATATGCAGTAGTTCATTAGAAAAGCTGGGAAATGTGCACAAGTAGTCTTGCACACACCAAGTGATCAAGCGTAAGCTATATACTGCCAAAAAGTACACTAACCAACAAAATTGCTTGACAGGCCAAATTCCCAGGCTAATGGTGGATGGTTGTGGGAGAAAACAGTCCAAACATATACAGGGCATGGGTCTACTTGTTCCAAAATATAATACAACTTCAATGTTTAAAGAAGCTATGGGGTAAATCTGTTAGTCACTAGAGCCTGCCCTAGAGGTATGGAACTGCATGTTAGGGGCTTTTACCTAAAGTCCTACTGGCATTAAGACTTTAGTGAGCTATTCCAGTGGTGTGTAGATCCACAACTCTTAGTATCAGTCTGTGCCAACTCTGTGCTGGACCTTGGTAGTGTGGCAGAGCAGTCAGGCCCATTTTAGAGGAAGAGGTGAGCTGTAGGTAAGTACTCTGAATCTTAGATAGACACTACAATGAAGCACTTATACATATAGTATAAAATATATAACATGCATTACTTACAATAGAATAGAAAAAGCATTTAGAGCTAGGGAGTCCTATTTTTTAGGGGGCTGTGTGGCTGAGGACCAAGTATGAACATATATATAGAAAAATGCCACTCAGAACAGCTATCCGCCTACACAGTCAAGGACAAATGAACGATAAATTGAGGATATATGTAACAGTAACACGTCTACCTCACATTCTTACTAACCTCACAACATTGTTTCAATTCAGTGATTTTGTTTGGTCTGCTTTGTTGAAGATATCGACTTTCACAAATTGCTGTTTTATGTTTTGTGTAAACAAAATGCATTTTTGTCTTTTTTATAGAAATAGTCTGAGTGTTTTTATACCTATAAATTAAAATATGTCTCTATTTTTCATGTTTTGATCTAATGACTCACATGATTGGCAGCACTTGTCACAACTAGACACATGCATTACTTACAGTAATAGCATTTCTGATGATTGTATCTGCTTAGATTCACATGCTATGCATATAGTCTGACATCTAGTGGTAACCGCAGAGTATTGCATCTTGTCTTTCAAGGATCGAAAGGGGACATCGACATGCCTGTAACACTATCCCTAACGTGACATGTAGTGTACCCAAAATCCCTCACGCGTCGCGGGGCCTCAGATTGTATTTTATCTGCCATGAGGGAGCCTTATGACTATCGTGAGGGAGTACAGAAAGAGAGAAGCAGTAGTAAGATGTCCATGTTCCTTCCATCTGAGCAGGAGAAAGGGTTGGGGCATGTTAATCTAAGCAGATACAATCATCAGAAATGCTGTTACGGTAAGTAATGCATGTCTTCTGATGCTTGTGAATCTGCTTAGAATCACATCCTGTGCAGAGACTAGCAAGCAGTACCCAGAGTTGGAGGTGGGATGTGAGAAGGAACATTAGTGAAAAGATGTATTAGTACTGCTTGTCCCACCTGAGAATCAGACCTAGAGTGAGTGTCTAGGCAATAGTGTTTTGTAAAGGTGTGTACAGAACTCCAGGTTGCCGCTTTGCAAATGGACTTGAGAGGAACATTTGCAATGAATGCTGTGGAAACCCCAGTGCCTCACGTAGTGTGCTTTAGGCTTGAAGGGCAGATCTCTTGGCAAGAGTGTAGCAGAGTGTGATGCAATTGACAATCCACCTAGAGATGGTGGATTTAGAGACAGTATCCCCTTCTCTACCAGCTGCCACTGAAACGAAAAACGGGTTCGTCTTCCTGCGTGGTTTAGTTCTTTCCAGGTAGTACATGACTGCCCTGCGCACATCCAGTGTGTGAAGGCTTCTTTCCGCCACGTTACTGGGGTTCTGGAAGTTGGTAGTTCTATGGACTGGTTCACATGGAACTTAGAAATAAATTTGGGTGCAAACCGATAGCGAGTGCGCAGAACAACCTTATCTCTGAATTGTAACAAAAGGGTCTAGAATTGATAGGGCCTGTAGTTCACCGACTCTCCTTATCGAAGTGACTGCCACTAGGATGGCGGTCTTGTAAGAGTTTAGAGAATTGCCTTATGCATAGGTTCAAAGGGAGATCCCATAAATCAGGTTAATACCACATTTAAGTCCCATCCGGGAGCCGGGTTAAAAATGGGGGGGGATGAAATTTCTTAACCCCTCCCATGAAAGCTTTAATAACTGGGATTTTCCACCACAACACTTTACGTTGGGACGTGGTATAGGCTGAAAGTGCAACTAAGTGAACCTTCAGGGAATTAAAAACCAGACCCGAGTCTAGTAAGTGGGTCAGGTATAACACAATATGTGTAGGAGAGCAGTCAATGGGATTGATGCTCTTGGAATTGCACCAGATGATCCAAGAATATCCATGCATCTGAGGAAGTTGGAGATGCCGGAACTCTATGATCTCAGGAGCCAGGCCGCTAAATTGAGAGTCTGCTGGCATGGATGAAGTGTTTCCCCCTTGTCCTGAGATAGCATGTTGTATGGGCAAGGTAGTTTCATCGGAGGAGAGCGAGACATTTCCATCAGATGGGAGAACCAGGTTTGGCATGCCCACATCAGGGCCACCAATATCAATGATGACTGGTTCCTGGTGCATCTTGTGCACAATCTTGTTGAGTAGGGGATTGGGGGGAGGTTCTGAGGAGGGAAAGCGTAAATACATTTCCCTGACCATGTTATCTAGAGACCGTTCCACTTGGATTGGTTCTGAGGGTACCTGGAGGCGTAATCTGGGCACCCAGCGTTGCGAACAAGTAGATCTCTGGGAAGCCCCATTCTACGAAAACGGAGACGATGTCTTTGTGTAGTTGCCTTCATACTCTAAGGTCAACTGGAAGTCTCTGCTGAACACCTCTGCCAGAAGATTGAGTTCCCGTGTTACGTGTTGAGACAATAGAAACATCTTGTGTTTGAGAGCCTATTTCCAAATGTTCTGTAACGGTTTGGACAGCCCTGGAGAGCAAGTGACCCCTTGCTTGTTCAGGTAGTACATGGCTGTGGTGCTGTCTGAGGATCAGTACTGTCTTTCCCTGCAACTGTGTCTGAAAGGCCTTCAGTGCTTTGAATACCGCTAATGGCTCCAACAGGTTTATGTGGTTGGATGCTACTGCTGGGGACCAAACGCTGTGCGCCGTCTGTTGAAGGAGGTGAGCCACCCACCCTGTGAGAGATGCTCCCATCGTGAGAGTGGCTTCTACTGCGGGGGTGGTTAAGGTCTTCCCCGTTTTGTGTACATCCCTGTCACTGGGGTGTACATTCCCCATAGCAGGACTATCGTCGTGCCTGGTGAGGCCGGGGATGGACGTTGGAGCGCAGCGCTCCGATGTGAGGTCAATAGCAGCTGGATCAGAGCCATGGCCGTCGCTTAGATCCTCATCACTTTCGGCGGCTGCAGGGGAGCTACTCTCAGCCTGCGACATGGCGTAGGCTGCCCACCGCTTCACTCAACGCTCCTTGATCGTTTTAGGATGCAGGAGCTGGCAGTACCAACAGGATGCCTCATTGTGATTGAGGGGGAGACACTTCTTGCACCGCCGGTGCTCGTCTTTCCAACGATGTTTTCCCTTACAGGAAGGGAAACATTTTAATGGTGTCCGTCCATAGCTCAGGTGTGTGAAAGCAACGGCAAAATCAAAAGGGCAAAGAGAAGGGAGAAGGAAAGACATTCTTGAAAAGAATAGAAACCCCTCAGACACCACTCTCCCGACTGTATAGGCTGGCCAGAAGGCCTGGCCACGCGGTCGGCAGCGCCGACCGAAGCACCAGCAGTCGAAGTCTGTTCTTTTGCTGTCTTTGGCGGCGGTTAGGAAGTAATCGGCGAAGAGGGGACGAATAACAAACGACCAGAGGTCACGAAGTATAACAATTTTGCATAAGGGGACCAGCTAGCTGGGCGGAAAAAAACTATCTGAGGGACCACGATGCGTGAGGGATTTTGGGTACACTACACATCACGGATCGTGTTGCAGTCACGCCCATGTCGGCATCCCCTTTCGATCCTCAAAAGACCAGATGCAATACTCTGCGGTTACCACTAGATGTCTGACTATATGCACATCATGTGATTCTAAGCAGATTCACAAGCATCAGAAATTATATTTACACCAGAATCACGTTAAATATTTCAGGCGTTTTACAGTAGAAAACTTAGGATTAACTAGAAAATGCACTTCCAAGTGCACTTTCACTTTTGTGTTTGTTCGCGGTTACAATTGTAGCAATGTTAGAAAGGGAAAAGACGAGGTTATCGTATTATCGATGTGGGTTTCAACAGGTCATATGGTAATGCATTTACTCTGCAAACAGATATAGGAAAGTCACTTAAAGGGAGGAAAGTGGCTAGTGCAACATGACCTTAGTTCAAGGTTTTAGAGATGGTTTCTTCACCTGGCAAGTCTTTGAAGTCCAAAAACGCAAACCTAGCTAAAAGGCTGTTATGAGAGGGCTTGAAGTCTGGACAAACAGCGAATAATGAGTTCCTGCAGATTTCTTCCAGTGTTTAAAGTTATTGAAGCAGCAAGTTAGCAACTAACAAAGGAGACCTAAAACTGGACTTGACAAGGGTATACAAACAGCGGCTTAGGTCAGAGGTAAGAGGGGGTTACCCAGGACTCCTCTACATGCACTCCAACGCTCTGGAGTGACTTCTTGGAATCGGGTAAGAAATACCTTTTTGCCCACGGTACCCTTGGTTTGAAGAAAGTGTTTGTGTTGGCTCCCCCGCGATGTGCCATCTCTAGACCTGACCTCCGGATTCCTTGGTCTGGCGACGAGAGGCAGGACAATGGACAGTGTCAGCAGCAGTCTCGAGGGAGGACCTGTAGCACAACTTTCAGCAACTTCTTGGTTCACTCTGCAGTTTGGGTGCATTTTCAGCAGCACCAACAAAGGACACTGATCGCCCGGTCATTCTTCTTCGCTTCCTGCAGTCCCACACACTGCTGAGGGTATCGGGTAATATCGCCACCAAAAATATCGCCGTACATATGGTCGTCGGGAACGGCCATAGGCGATATTTTTGGTGGGGTTCATTTATGGGGTAAATGGATGGGGGATGCAGGGGTGTCCCCCACTCTCTTTTAAAATATATGAGGGTTGCGGGGGAGTCCCCCACAGGTTCCCTGGGGTAATATCGCCACATAAATATGGCAACATTTTTGTATGGTGATATTTTTGCGGCAATATTATCACATGGAACCCTGCTGAGGGGGTCTGGGCGAGTTGGATCAGATCTCTGGAGAGTCCTTATGGGCTCTGCATAGATTTGGACGGATTCAGCATTTACACAATGATGCACTCAAAATGGGTAGGTCTCCTGGTATTGGGGAAACCACAACTCTGGAACCTAGGACCTCGGGAGATGGCTTGTTTGAAGGTTCGTCGTTCGTCTGGGGTCTGGTTGATCCCATCAGTCAAAGGGAAGGAGGAGTCCTCTTCGGAGCTCATTGGTCACATAGAAAATGGGATCAGGCGAGCAGTGGCCGCTTCGCGATCTTGCAAAGGGTCTGCAGGCGTCTCTGGCTGTCTTCTTTGGTTACTTCGGTTTCATGTGGTCTACTTGCTTTACACTGCAGAAACCTCGCCTTTTATACAGTTCCAGCGCACTCCTCTGCAATCTGAGCGTTTTACACAAAGGGGCGTTTGGTTGTCCAATCAGGACAGCCAGAACCCCTGTGTGAGCTGGTCCTATTCAGGCCCTCTGGCAGACAAATGACGGGGGGTGGAAGACTACTCCCCCACTTCCTGCCTGCCCACACACTCTGGAGCCTAGACAGGGATACCTACTGGTTCCCGCCAAAGGCAAAACACACACAGACCTCCCCCTCCCAGAATGGTAGAAGGGCTACCAAAGAACAACCATGCTAGCAATGGCGAAAAAAGAAATGAGGCCCCAAGTTGTTGCTTGGGTGCCCCTATTGTGCACTACCGAGGCTATGGACATAGCCTGCGATATAACAAATACAATGTAATTGGTAGAACACGTCCACTGCCACCAGCCATAATCAGGTGACTGTCTATGTGACTAAAATGTCACAGGAGCAGAGAGAAGGGGGATTTGGCACACCACTGAAGGTGGGGTCTGCCAATCTCTCAGTCTATAGAGTTTTGGGAGAGACACAAAGTAGCTCTCTACTTAAGGAAAGGAAGACCCTAAGGGTCCCCAGTAACACTGCCCATAAGGAGCTGTGTGCTGCAGTGAACACAGATGCCTTTAAGAGCTATGGAGCAGACAGACTCCATATTACAGGTAGATTACAAAGAATAGAGTTATAAAAGACAGAGCCCACAAGAACGAATGAGACGGAAAAGGCGCCACTCATTCAGGAATAAAATAAAAAGGTCCAGAAGTCCAGGCAAAAAGTGCTGGGGGTCTCACTAGGAGAGGGGATGCAGCACAATAATGATAAATCTCCCTAACACATGTGATCTCCCTAACACGTGTGAATGGCAACAATGCAATTCAAAGAACAAAAAATGCTAGGGAAACACCACCTACATTTTATTACTTGAACTATTAAAGAGATTGCGGAATAGACTGCAAAACAGGCAAACAAAGCATGCACATAACTTGTTTCTGTGCTTCCTTGTTGATTAAATGATATAGGCAATGAGATTGCTTATATTCTTACAGTTGAATTGTCCTTGGTACCCCCATCCCATTTTCCTTTATTTTGTGCAGGACTAATTTGGATCTTGATGACCACCTTTAGAGTATCCTCTTCCAAATCCTCCTATGGGTCGTTGGTGAGCTGCCAGAGATTGGGGCGGGAGGGTGTTGGGGGACTTGGTGATGGAGACTTTGGAAAATATGACATTACTGAAGTCTACAACCATTGGGGTTGTTCACAGCAGTGAACAAACCTACTTCAGATGCTTGTTGGGAATCATTATGATGGGCGTCACAAACAATAAATCAGCACTTATTGGTTTACAATTTTAAAGAAGCAAAGAAAGAAAAAAGCACAAACCCTTGCAAAATAAATACTTCCATTTTTATTTATGAAATAGGCCTTTGTGTATTTCAAAACACGCTGGTGTGAATTAGAATATATTTTAATATTGAATTGTTGCATTTAAACCTTTCAAAATTAGTTTTTTACAGCATATGAACCGTGTTGAACATGACCTAAATGTAATGGATTTGCATCAACATTCATACTTCTTGTTCCAAGACACACAATTTCTATCTTCTTGGATTGGAAAGTCTCATAACCGTTCAGATTTGTCGCCATAGACAACACGCCTTTTAACAGGGCAGCTAGTAAAATGATACCACAGATGTGAGGATGATAAGCTAACCGGCATTGGTTTTCACAAATACAATACAGCAGAGGTCATCCAGTTCCAGTCACAAGCCCACATTATTTTACAAGTATCAATTTGCAAAATGTAATCTAAATACAGAAAAGACTTTGCCTTAATACATGAGCACATTTCATAATACATTGTTAAATATTGAAAAACAAATGTTTATATTTAGGAAACTAGATTGCTAATTATCAAGAGTACAAAGGTAAGACTTTCAGTGTAAGAACTTTTAGTAGTATTGAGTAAACGTGTGCAAATCCTACACAGCTCATAGTAACTCCTGCTTACAAAGCTGTAACTAACAGTAATTAGAATAGGTCTTTGGTTGTTTCAAGCTCTTAAAGTTAATTATTGCACAGTAGATACCTCATGGAGGTCAGAGTTTAAGAAGCAACACGGAAAACAAGGTAAACTACATGATGGTAATTAAGTAGTGGATTCAAGTTTCACGTTACACCTCCACACAGGCAGAGACCACAGACATACAAATAAATACGAATTATTTCAAACCTCCACAGTTTAGAAAAGTAATACAGTAAGCTTAGCATAAGTGCCCAAATTATATACATGATTAAAAAAAATAGATATTTCTAAAATCAGACATTCTATACAGTAGCCCATCCCAGCAGCATTAGTGTCTCCTGAAGCGTAGGTTGATGTTCGTTTGACATGTTCAGTGTATAACTCTTGCATCCTTGGTTGGTTTAAGCAGTGAAACCGCTTTTACGATTAGGTGCCGACCTTGAGAGAAAAAAGAAAGACGTCAATTATTCCTTTATACCAACAGGCTGAGCATTAAACAACTTCCAACATTTTAAATAATTTTAATTAAGCTTTTATATCACGCTTCATGCTGGAGACCAGCCTCTAAGCGAGATTCGAACCTGTGAGACTCTGCAATGTCTACCAAGACAAATGCATGGGCCGGAGTTATTCTCCTGGCTCTTAAATGTGGGAGCCTCAGCCAACAACTACATCCCACCTTACGCTACTTGAAGCAGGAACGTTATTCTCAACTCTTCTCTACATCCCTGCAGTTGTAAAATCTGTCCTTGCTGCACACAACATTCTCAAGAGCCACGCTCCATAACACCAGGCCAGAATTCCTGTATGCCACTGCCTCCACAAAACCATACAGTCCAGAAACCTCATATGGCAGAAACATCGCTAATGAATAAAAGCCCCTGCATCCCACTCTGACATAGTCCGTTTAGGTTACCCTATGAACCACGTCAACAGAACCACAGCTGAGGCATAGTGTAGCAGTCATGAACAAATCCTTCCTAGAAATGACGCATACAGACCTCTCCTCCACCTGGATTCCAGTTGATGGGAAATGTAAACATCCTCCAGCTCGCCATCCTCAACCCTTCACTTGCATAAAGATTATAGTCTACCATTGCTTGCTGAATTCACTAAAACAAACCCCCCCCCCACTCCTACAGCTGTCTGCCACCCTAATCTATCACTTGCCATCTTTCAATAACGCAGTACTTTCAGGTTTCAAACTTGGCTGACAGCTGAACCAATATCCTCGCTGATAGAATGAAAATTCTGCAGCAACCTCAACCTCCAGATTCTGCCCAGGAAACTCAAAGATTATCCAGCAGGGTAAGGTCACCCTCAATGCCACCACCCACCTGGTGACCTTATCAGACAACCACCTTCTCCCTGCAACAAGCTTCCCCCACACACTTCACCTGGGTCCACTGAAAAAGCTCAGAATACTTCACTGCTTCAACCAATGCCTTGCAGAAGCACTTTGGCTTCTATGCCAACACTTCTCAGAAGTCCACCACCACCCATCGTGTCTTGCCTACAACTATTAAATCCGAAGTGTATTTGAGGAAAAGCACACCTACTCAAAACAAGCCGCGTGTCTGCTTATTTTATATACATTGTACACACTTCAAACACAATTGCTCTTTGGTGCTAGCATCTTAACCAGAGATACAGAATACTCTGTGTTCTTATAATTGAGCCAGGTTCAACAAGGGGACAGTAGACGTGTTATCAAATGTTTGGAAGGACGCTGATGGAGTAGCGGCCGAAAGCCAGCGAACTCCCTGAACTCACGGCAGTAGCAAATGCATACATCAAGGAAGGAGCGCTGCATGTCTCCTTGTGGTGTGAAAGTATTGCAGGGTTATAGGGAGAGAAGAGTAAGCCTGCTGTGAACTGCATGAGGGAATAAGCAGTGCGGAGCTCGATAGCTGCTAGCGAATAACAGAAGAAAATGTATAGTGTTTTGGGGGAAAATAGGAAGCATAATTAGCCAACAATGAACTCAAAGGGAGAGACGGGGAGGGGATAGCAGGTGGGTCCTAGGCCTTCATTTCATCTCCATACAAATACATATGGGATCCTGATGACCCCATGGGTGAGGTCAATGTTGTCCAAGAGGCATAATTTAGCTCTGGCCAACTGCTGAGCACTGCCTTTCCTCCTCCATTCCCCAATTCACAATGTAAGAAACGCATCCAAAATATTGCCAGTAGTGGCTAGTGTAAGCTATAGCTATTGGCCCCATACTGTGCATGGGTAATTGCTACGTGGGTTCAAGAGGATAAGAATAAAGTACTTTTCACAGAATCTTTTGCCCAGATGACAATCTGTACTTTAAAAAGATCAGCATTAACAAAAGGTGATTGAAGAAAATGAATAGGTGTTTACTTACCTCAACCTTCCGCTTCAGAACTTTCCATCATGCTTTCCATCGGCAGACCTCAGCGGGGCAGACACTGCTGCTAAAAGTCCACTGACTATTTCCCTTCTGATATCCCCAACAATGGATTCTTTAATCTGTCAAATAAAATAAACATACTTATCAAATTGCAATGCTTCCTAAACCCATTTTACCAGCTTTATTCAAATTTCACGATAGAACCAAAAGCATATCCCCCTTGTTGTCTGGTGCACCATGGAGTTGAGTGGATAGGTCATCCTTAAGTAGAGAACTGTTGCTTAATATGGGACCAGTTTTAATCCTCCTGGCTCAAGAGGGTGCACGTTTGGGGTTGGAAGTGTATTTAGAGAAATGGCAGAAGGCCATTAAGGAAAGTTTTAAAACAAATTTAGGAGGCACACACTAAAAGAACTAACTTTCTGTAAGAAATCACCTTTTGGGCAATTTTTATTTTTCATGCAGAGTGAGGAAAGGATTGCTACGGATTTAAGTCTTCTGCATTGTAACATTCGTCATCAGCTGTTCCCTTCAGGGGTCACCCACACACTTTTTGGAATGTCTAACAGTACTCAACTAACACACGCTTTGGAGACATTTATTAGTTCATAAAAGTGCATAGCTCTCGACAACTTGTCTCTGTAAGCCACTGTTTTGAAGGTGCATGGTGTATGGATTAGAAAGCGTAATAAAATGTGTTACATTTGTACAACACCTGCATAGAATTTGAATTGACTAAGGAAATTGATTTTTGACTGGTGAAAGTTCTTATGATTGAGGCTGCCTTTGTCAAACAAGTCTTTGATTGTGCTGAGGAGTGCTTCCACCATTCAGGTAGCCCAAAGTATAATTGAGCATTTCCACAAATGGATTCAATAATGAAATGGGTTGGATGTAGGCTAAAAGCACGTCTTAAAATGTTTTGGTGGGGCATTATAAATGCATGGAAGTCAAGCAGCCTGCCCGTATTCCTTCCTCATGGGGGTCCTTTGGGATTTTCTTGACTGAGCAACTAAGGGGCTGCTGCTTCCAGACGAGATTCAAGATCTATGTGCAAAGTTCATACTAATATTTGACAAACACTGGCAAATTTTACAATCCATGCCTTGTCCTGAATAAGGATACCATTAATAACAATAAAAAGGTTGCAGTAATTTAAAGGAAGCATATTAGCAGGTCTTGTATAACCCACACGAACTTGGATGAATAGCATTTCTTTATTTTGTTCTTCAAGCAAGTCTAAAAAAGGTCACATTTCTATTTATCCCATTCCTGGGCTCCCATAAGGATTGATAAACAAATCTGCAGTTACAGTATTTTCAAAGAACAGAAGTACAGATCTTAATTGTGAATTGCTCAGAAATTAGGAGACCTTCCCGATAAGTTCTGTTGATAAAAGGTTTAAATACATTAAAAAAATATCACTCTGTAGAACTTTGTTTGGCTTGGCCAAATCAGCAATGAGGTTTTCTGAGAAATTCATGGGAACTTTTTGACTGCATTTGGTCAGAAATCGTAATTTCTGGCTCACTGGGCCAATCAGAACGTTCATGCTGCCAACTATCAACATAGAAAAGGGATTTAAGACTTATGCCCTTTTCTGCATTGGGTGGATGCCATTTTTCTTTCAAATATGAGCCATTCTTGTGCTGTCACATTGCACCGGATTCTCACAAGACAAAAGAAAAGCCTGGATTGTGCTAGTGGGCCATTACCAGTCAAGCCTGCCCCTTAGTAGAGTGCTTAATGCGACATTAATGAAGGGTACTATTCAGTGCTTGAAGACTTGGCACATGTGCTTCAAAAACCATGGGTTGGATTATACAGATAATCATGAATGCACAGTCCCATGAAATGGTAGCTGAAAGTCATGTTAAGGCACTGTAACTGGGTGATGGTCGCCATGTGGGATATTTTGTTTTGGGTGTACCGGAAGGGGGCACAAAGTCTGCCCCTTAGACCCAGCACTTGTTGGCCCCATGGTCCATCTGTTGACAAGACGTCTTTGCCAAACTTGGTGCCTGTACCCTCCACAAGTGTGGCTAATCTCCTGTTGATCAGCAGTGGTCTATGGGCTAGGGCCCAGGAGGAAGGAATTGTTTGGTCAAGATGTTTCTGGCATTGTTCAAGTGCATCAAAAAGGGAAGCTCCAGTGTGTTTGGCCAATTTAATTTGTACAGTTTCCAGAGGAATACAGGCCCAACCACATTACACGGAGTCCTAAAAGACAGGAGCTCTTTCGTCACAAATGCTTGGTTTCCAACTTCCAACTCCAATTAAAAGTAATTTACAATTTGTTGGAAGTTCTGTTGGCTTGCTCAATGGAACTACATTTCTCAGGAATAAAATCAGCTAATGAAAGATGACAATTGATCTGCAACTATTGATGTTAATAATTGCTAAACCAAAGAGTACTGCTGCAGCATTAGTTTGCTCAATGAACAATGCTTGACAAGTACCATACCACTAACTGCACTTCGATGGAGAGTCCTGTCCAACACCACCGCCAAAGTAAAAATACATTAATGTTTCTTTCCTACGAGACCATATCCTGGGCTGATTCCCTCCCCAGTGTTGTGCTGCATTTTGTGTGTGGTCACATCTTTAACATTATTGGTTTTGAGTCAACCATGTTGCCTTTTAAGTCAACTAGACTGGGAAGCGAAAAGGGAGGATGGATGTTAAAGAAGGCACTTCCCTCTGTGTTCCTAGAATGGTGATAAACTCGGTCTCGCACCTTCAAGAATTTTATTGGCTTAAAACATACTCCCAATTTTAATCTAACTTTACTACTTAAAAATGATTTTTGACTCAAACTGTAAAAAATAGGGAGTAAAATACTCCCATTTCGAAATCTTATCAGGAACTCTTAGTGTAGGCATTTGTATTTACATTGGAAGAAACCAGGATGCCAATATTGATCAGAAAGTTCTTGCAAGAACACATTTACAGATGGCATAGGCGCACCTGATAAGGGTGCCTGTACAATAGCACAGACACGTTAACAATTAGTGAGCCAGTTTATCAGGGTGTGAACAAAGTGGGACAAAGACAAAGGACAAGACAAACCCCCCCAAAAAAAAGTAACATTTACTTAGGGGGCAAGTGTTGCAAACTAAAGGAATACTGTACAAATATACAAAATTATATTATTATGCTGGACTAGAGGTAGTGAAATCCAAAGGACAAGACAAGTGTACCTAGGGCAGAGGTATAGAGGGCAAAGAGCAGAGGTACAAGGACTGATCCTAAGGGGAAGCAGACAGGAAGAGGTGTGTGGTCAGACGTGTGCATGTTCCAGTACATTTTAAAGGAGTGACCTTCCAGGCAGGAGGCAATCTAGGTTAGAGCAGATTTGTGAAACTCAAGGTCTTGCAGAGGGAGTATTGAAGGAGCAGAGACCACGTTTAAAGCGGAAGAGAGGTCCAAAAAATTGATTCTAGAAGAGAGTGAAGTGGTGAGCATCATTCGAGGGCATTCGAGGTGGAAAATAAAAATAGGCCAGGAGGGTGGGAGGAATATTTCCTTACCGGTCAATGTGGCAGGGGCCCTGGACATGACCCTCTGAGATATTATTGAAGTACATCCACAGCGAGAAGAGTTGGAACCAGCTATCATTACCAACATTATTACTACTGTTTGGCATGTTTTTACGAGAGCCAGCCCCCTTTCCATCAAGGGTCTGAGGGAATTTGCCAACAGAGGACACTGTTGTGATCGACCCTAGTGCTCCTTTTTCTAACAGGTTTCAGGATTGCGCTCTCAGAGCTTGCAGGGTGTGCTCCCTGACCAAAGTGTAGGGCATCAGGGCAAACAGGGTGAACAGAAAAAAGACAGGAATTGTGCCAATACTTCTGCCAATACGAAAAACGTGTTGTGAAAAGGTAGTAAACCCAGGCTCATTGGAGAGGGCAACATGGATTGCCCAGGTGCAGATAGTCAGGGTGTGAGTCGTTAGGCTCCCACCTGATAATATTTAACAAGATTTATTGATCTGAGGGAAATCAAGGAGCACATTATCAGGATTAGCCTGGGACAGACGGACGTAATCCACCAACTATTGATGCACAGCAGACTTTTAGGCACTAGAATCCAAGACCTGATCACCAGGCTGGGTCTGGGTTGGGGCTCCTAGGCCTATGAGGAGAAGCAACGGAGATTTGAGGATTATAGCGGGCCATAGCTTGGCCCGGCCCTAAACCCTCGGCCCAATTGACCTGCCTACCTTAACCTCAGGCCAGAGCAAAAGGTCAATTGGGAAGAACTCGTCTGGCCCAATTGCTCAAACCAGAGATTCACCATCCACTGATTGTTTGAGACCCATTATTGAAGTCATCAAGTCCCATGCAGCAAGGAATACTGAAGCATGTAGATCCCAGAGTACCAATTATACTAGGAGGGGTGCAGCTGTCATGAAGGTACCAGAGCCTAAAGGCATCCAAAGGTGAACCTGCCGACTGTGGTAATGCATAATGTTCCTAGGCTGACCCCAAATTCGATTGAAAGTCAAGCATCATTGGCATATATATGCATCTGTTGTATTAGGAGTGTAAAGGGATGTGTCTGCATAATACGGGAGGACATAAGATGTGTGCAAAGGAGGGAGACTGAGGATTTGCACAACAACATCCAGATATTCCTAGTTCATTGTTATTTGGTAGAGGGCCTCCAGCCCATTGATTATAGAACATACCCACCAAAGGGAACAGCAATGCGCCCGAGGGCATATTTACCGGCCCATACGCGGGATCTGAGCAATATTCAGGGTGATTTGGGTGGACACTGGGCTAATGAAGGGCCACCTGCCAAACTTTGCACAACCTCCAGGGGTACCATTGAGAAAAGCGATGCTAGTCCTACTTCTGGAACTGAAGGACTAGAGGAAGTTGATTGACATCTGCCGGGCGGGCCAGCAGAGTATTTAACCATGCCTCTGAATATGCTTTCTTGGAACATTGCAGGCCTCTCGAAACACCTATTTATACCTAGCTGGCTTACTTTCATTAAGCATTGCCAGCTTATATTGTTAAAAGAAACCTGGCCAACAGCTTTAGTAGAACTACAAGGATACCAGATCTTCCAAATTCCCGCTAAAAAAGGCCCCAGAGGCCGTCGAGCGGTGGTTTACTTATTTAGATCGATCCAGCCCTGAATTCGAGGGCAGTACCCCGTTTGACAAAAAATCCAGACTTGCAACATCTTTCTGTTTACACTCAAGATGATCAAAGTATACTAATATTTAATGTTTACAACAGGCCAAACTCTGTATTGCCTGTGACTGAGATTCAGCAACTGGTTTCAACATGGAAGGGCCCCAGCTTACACAGTCAACTTATAGTTGTTGCAGGGGACTTTAACATGCAGCAGAAAACCATCGATAGGCCTCGATGGAATTTGGGATGACAAAGATGAGGCACGGGATATTCCCCCTCTAATGGCTGCCCACCCAAAGAAAACCCAAAAACTAGAAATCAATACTAACAAAATCTTTTTATGACAAGGCATTAAGAGCCTGTAAAGGGTGCACTATTGGTGACCATGCTGCCTGCACGACTTGCATTGCATCTAAGGGATCAATTAGGATTGACTATATTTTTGTATCTGCCAGGGTATGGGGAAACCTTGCTAAATTTGAGATTTTAAATAAGCATGACAGCAATCAGACCACTAGTAGCTGTTTACCCTGTCATCCGTACCCCCACTGACCAAAGACTGCCACTCTACAAATCAGGTCCTATCAGTAACTGGTCACGCCCATAGGGTCATTACATGTGTAAAACAAGTAGACAATGGGGGTCATTCCGAGTTTGGAGGAAGCCATGGTGCTATTAGCACCATAGCTGCCTCCAAACTCAGGTCCGGGTCCGTGGTGTCGGAATGGGGACTTACTGGGACATTCCGACCTATGCGGACCCGTTAAGTCCCCATTTCGAAAACCATTCCCCATTCCCATTTGAGCCCCCATAGGGCTCAATTGGAATGGGGAAGGAGCTAATTGCGGGCCCGTTATTAGCTCCATGGTCCCTTAACGGGTCCCGTTAAGGCCGGCTGGTAAAACCAGCCGGCCCTGGTGGGACCCGCTAAGGGACCTCGTAATAGGTCGGTAGGGGGTTAATGGCACCGGCATCCTTACCGGTGCAGTTAACCCCCTACCTCCAGGGTCGGAAGGACCCCCAATTGCTCCAAACCTGTCCTTTATGAGGTAGCCATATCCTATATTGAGACAATCTGTTACATTGGTGTGGTTTATGGTCATTTGATCTAAAACCATTGCCTCCAAAGCCATTCCATCGACATTTTTCCATCTAAAAAATTTACATCTAAAGCTTTTTTTTTCTTCTTTTTTTGGGGTGTTTCCCCCTAAACCCTCATTTTATACCCTTTAAAATGCACCAGAACAAATGTACCCTTTGCCTCCCAAAAACATGCATTAGATGGGACATTTTTTAGATGGAAAAATTTCAATGGAATGGGTTTCGATGAATTGACTAGATACCCAATGGAGCCTATGTTACTGAGGTTTTCCATTAATTTGGGAAAGTAACTGAAGGAATCCTCCCTCTGAAGGAATCCTCCCTCTAGTCACCTATACCAGACCTTTAGTTAAAAAGAAAGTTCTAGTTGAGGTTGAGTGGTATGACGAGGAGTGCTCCTTAGCTAAACAGGCCTTGGTTGATATCTTGGCTTTGGGACCTTCTGCTGACAGAAATCTTCCATGCATAATTAGTAACCGGCGAGGGACAATGTTACAAGCAAGCTCATTGGCCCTCGCTGGAGCGTAACCTGACAAGGGATCCCTCGCCCCCACAATGTTCCTCCCCTTCTGTCCCCGGCTTGGGGGTGGGGATGGGGGGGTGATGAGGCAGCCACTCCGCCAATGAAGAAGCTCGGAGCGGGGTAATCCCCGCTCCGAGCTGTTCGGGAGAATTCTCATTTCTGTGCCAACAACCTTCAACCTGCTCTTTTGCTGGACTTTAGGGCTTTTTAATTTTCATCCTGGAGTGAGCGAGACCTTTTTCTCACTCCCTCATGTATTTTGATCTGATTTAGATTCTGTATGTCCTTTGTTTTTGGAGTCCGACAAACTCCATAAGTATCTACCTTTTGTATGGTGACACACAGCACCTTCAGTGCAGTGTCACAGAGAAATCCTTCAGATTTCTCAAGGTTTAAATACTGTCTCTTGGGTGAACTACTGTTCCCAAGAGTAGTAAAGTGAAATTGACTTTACTTACCTTTTTCCTAAGTAGGTCCAGCACACCATCTTATGTGTAGCGCTGGGGGTTACTTAGTAGACCCTTTTCCTACTTACTCATGTAACATTTTTTTTAGGTTACCCTCAAAACTTTAAATGGCTGGTGGCAGTGGTATTATTTTTCCTACCATTGTGCATTTCTACCGCGGGCTGAACCCTCAGCTGCACTATAGCATCCATGGGTGACCATTATTTCAAAATGGCCTGGTCTTTTTTCACCATTTCTTGTTAGCAAGGTCTTTCTTGGGTTTTACTCCATATGCCAAACCTGGTCCAACCCCTTTTTTCATTTTGCCTTTGGCAGGTTTCAGTGCTGAACCCGCCTCTGGCTCCAGTGTGTCTGGCAGAGCAGGAAGCGAGTGAGGTGCCCGAGACTCCCTTTGGTTACCTGAATGCACCCAGTGCGGATTGGCTAGCTGGCGGTCCTTACAGGACAGCCACCCTGCTGTGTGTGTGACAGCTAGGCTGTGCATGAATGGGAGGAACTTGCATAAAAGGCGATGCTTCTTGAACTGAAGACAGTCGACCACTGGACGAAACATCCGACAAAGTAATTGTGAAGAGAAGCTTGCTGCATCCCCCTGAACTGTTGACCTCCCCGGTGAAACCCTGCTGCTGTGCTAAAACTGCTTTTCCGAAACTAGAGAAGCTCCAAAGAGGACTGCTTTCCTTGGGTTAGTGGGACCAACTAACCCCAACAACAACTTTGCTGAAGGACCTTCCCCAACTGGCTGTACACTGCTGCTGGAACAGAGTGCCTGGGGTCGAGAAATAAAAAAGGGCTGGGTATTTAAATCCAATTTTGGAGGATCTGTGCCTTCCAGTAACAGTGTTTTGGTTACATCCCCTGTCTCTCTCAGAGAAGATCCTGTGGAACACAATCAAATGCCGTCCTGAGATCCAAAATGTTGGCTCATACTTCATTTTTCTCAGGACAAAAACTGTGGTCTATTGTACCTTTACCACTTGAAGTGTACTAATGATCTCTTTGAGTAGCCCACGTCTAATGCACACTACTGCAACACCCTGTACTCCTCCCTCAAAAACGTCCAATTTCCAAGAACACACTGACGTTTTGCAGCCCAAGGACAAATGTTATGAAAATTGTCCCGTAGTGTATCTAAATTAAGGCCCACTATTGCATTTTAAGAAAAGAAGCCGAAGCACCCCCATAATTGAACTTCATATTCTCTGCATATGCGCTTCCCCACAGCAGAGCTCCAGCTTGCATACAAGCACTCTACATGATTAATCCATGTGCATAAAGCTTTTGATGAATTACAGTGAATTAAAAAGGACAGACAGAAATTGGTCAACTTATTTTAATGAACAGGACGCATTTCAAGGTTTGAATGTTGGGCTTATCATAAAAATACACATTCAATAAAAAGATACTGAACATATCCATGTAACAAAGCAGAAAAACATTAAAAAACTAGGTCAACCGTACAAGGCAACATGGCAAGGATCCCAAAATATCAAAAATCCTTAAAGATTTATTTTGACCTCAATTTCTAGTTTGTTCATTCAGAGAAAGTGGCACAACACCATAAAAAGATACTAAATTTACGATATTCACAAGAATAAAATATGGTGGAATATCAAAGACGTATTCATAAAACCAGACTGAGATGCGATAGCTCAGCATGTTGAGCACTTGCTGCTGCGATCTATGATGTCTGCAGGTCGCAGGTTCGAATACCAGCAAGGCCAACTCAGCCTTTCATCCTTCCTAGGTCGATAAATGAGTACCAACTTCAGTTGGGTTGATTAATATATGCCAATATATTCATTGTAAGCGCTATATAAATTTTAAAAAAATCATATCAAAAATTACATACCTGTAATAGTCTCGGTTGCTTGTATCGGCTTAGATTCACATGCTTTGCATAGGCAGACTTGTAGGTGCAGAGTATTACATGATTTGATTTAGAAAAGTGATGTCAAATGGGTGTTTCTGCAATACTATTGCTAGTGTGATGTACCCATGAACATTCATGTGTCGAAGACCTCAGATTATTTTTCTGACCCAAGGTTGCATGAAAGGACGAGTGAAGTATGAATGTGAGGAATTATGTTGAAAACCCACACTAAAAATCTCTTGTGCATGGTGCCTTCTACTGCAAAAGAGGGGCGGGTGGGTGGTCACATGTTAATCTAAGCAGATACAAGCATCATAAACACGATTACAGGTAAGCCTTCCAGGGTTTGTGGATATGCTTAGAATCTCATTCTATGCATAGACTAGCAAGCAGTACCAGATAAAGGGGACGGGTTTATAGGAACAGAGACAAATACATGCTTTAGCACTGCCGGCGCACCTGTGAGTCACTTCTGGTTTGTGTGTCAACACAATGCTGTGTGAAAGTATGTACCGAACTCCATGTAGCTGCCTTTCAGGTAGTCACTAGTGGCAGGTTTGCAATTAATGCTAGTGTTTCACCTGTACTACATATAGAGTGATCTTAAGGTGTAAAAGGTAGCCTTTTTTCGAGCAAGACTGTTGTATACACTTTATAGTCCATTTAGCAATTTTAGCCTTTGAGACCGGATCCCCTTCTCTTCCAGTGGATAGAGAAAAAAAAAATAAAAGAATTTGTTTTCATTAACATAGTACATGACGTACATGACTGCCCTTCAAATATCTAGCATATGGAGCGCTTTCTCCCCACAGTTTTTTGGATTTTGAAAGAAAGCTGGCAATTTAATGGATTGGTTGGCATGAGACTTAGAAATGTTATTACAATGAGAAGGGAGGATGCATGCTCAAGACCACTTTGTTTTTATGTATGGCGACAAAAGGTTTTGTCACGCATACTCCCATAATAGATGTAATGGCTACAAGGAAAGCAACCTTGCAAGTGAGGTCTTTAAGGCTTGCTTTAGGCATTGGCTCAAAAGGTGGGCCCATGAGCTTAAGACAACATTTAAATCCCAACCAAAGGGTGGGTTAGCAGTTGGAAGATAAATCACCCCTTCCACTAGTGGGGCTTGCCACCATGAAACTTTGCTTTGAGATATTGTACATGCGGTCCATGCACCGAAATGCAACTTTATTAATGAATTAAAAACTAGACCTCAATCTAACAAGTATAGTAGATAATGTACTATACGCGATGGTGAACACTCGATTGGGTTTACATTTGGCTTTCTGCACCATACTCCAAATCATTTCCATTTGTTAACGTAGCAGTGTCTAGTGTTAGGCTTACTTGCTCCTTCTAATATTTCCATGCAGCTAGCTGGTAAATTAAGGAGACTAGCTGGTCGGTTGCCAGATGATGAGGATGCAGGATTAAGCCCAGATTCTGTGACATGTTATACGGTCATGTTAGTTTCAGGGGTGGGTAAATTGACATCTTGAGGAGGTGGTAATACCATGTTTCATGTGCCCACATTGGAGCAATTAGAATTATTATAAAGTGCTCTTGGTGCATTTTGTAGATTGCTCAGTTCAAGAGTGGTGTTGGAGGAAAAGCATATAGTATACAAATATCCCGACCAATTTATCCACAGTGTGTTCCCCTTGAATTCCTTCTGTGGGAACCCAAAGGCATAATCGATGTATTTTGCGTTTTACTTTATTTGGTTGCCCCCAGCGTGTAAACATGTTCGAATGTAGCTCCCACTCATGTTTCCGAGGGTTGATGTGGGTTCCTTCTTAGTGTGTCTGCTAGGCAGTTGTGCTCCCCTGGAACATGTGCCTGGGGATGTATTCCTCTATGGAGACTCAATTTCCAAATCTTCTACAAACACGGTGGGACTCACTTCCTAAGTCTGTCCACACTGGCACAGATGTAAAACATGGCTGTTGTGCGGTATTTAATAGAACATTTTTTGCCATTAAGTGATGTTGGAATACCTGTAGCACTTTGTAAACTGCTAACAATTACAGAATATTGAGGTGTTTCTTTGAAACTAATCGAGAGCACTTTTCTTATGCTGTATGGTGGAGATAGTGGGCTCCCCAACTGGACAGATTCCTCTGTTGTAACGGAGGTCTGTTTGAGGGTTGACAAACCGTTCTCCCCGTAACATTTTCTTTTGTCCACCACTTTAGCACCCGCGCCACTGCTTGCAAAACCTCCTCTAGGTTGTCCCAATTTCCTTTTGCTTGCGGACATTGTTTTGCTAACCATTCTTGCACTGGACGCAATTGTAGTCGTGCATGTGGCACAGTGAAGATGCAGGATGCCATCATATCGAGTAGGCGCATTACCTTTCCGACCTTCATCCAACAACCCTCTCGTTGAAGGGAAAGACAAAGGTGCCTTTTGTGCAAATTACTGCTCACAGGAACTGTTTTTGCTGGCTGGCAAATAGATTTGAATTATTTTCGTTGAGTGAAAACCCCACTTGATGCAATAGATTGTTTTCTGCATACTCTTCTCCTGTTACTAGCCAGACGTCCAGATAAGGGTATACTGGAATACTCTCACTGCATAGGTGTGCTGCTACCACTGCTAGCACTTTTGTGAATACACAAGAGGGTGATGCGATTCCGAAGGGAAGCTCCTTGAATTAGTACCCGGCGAGTCGTTACCAGGCCGGTAATCCCTCCGTCGGGATTCCACTGACTTTGTCCCCGGCGGGGGGGGGGGGGGGGCATCCCCGCTCCGAGCCTCCCCAAGGCTGAGAGGCTACCTTCGCCCCCCGCTGGGGACAGAGGTAAGGCTTTTTTTTTTCTTCCCTCCCTCCTCCCATCTCCCTGCCCTCCCCACCCCACTTAACTTCTATGCCTTGGTCATCCCCGCTCCGAGTATCCACAAGGCTGGAGACTTCCATCGTTCCCCCCCCTCCCCCCCCCAGGGACCCAGGTATGTTTTTTTTTTCTCCTTTTCCCCTCCCTTCCGCCCTCCCAACACCACTTACCTTCTTTTTTTTGGGAGCGGACGCGCTGGAAACGCTTCTGTTCCCAGTGCGTCCGCTCCCGATGGCGGCCATTTTCTTTGAGGTCTTTTTTTTTCCCCGTAACGACGCAGCATTTCGAAAAGAAAAAAAAAAAAAAAAAACAGCTTTTAGTGCCCCCGGTCACGCAGTTTTTGTGGGCCGGGTTACTAATAGCTATATGCGCCTCGCGGCGGGGGCATTACCAACTCTGGTAATGCCCCGGGGCCTTCGTTAAGGCCCTCGCTTTGCTCGGGTCCTATAACTATAGGCCCCGCGCCTTACCTGAGCCAGTAATGTCCCCGCCGCTCGGGGCATATTGCTTAATTGGTAACACGCATTACCCATTTTGAAACTTCAATATTTTTGATGTGGCCGCAGCACTGAAATATGAAAGTAAGCATCTTTTATATCTAGTGTGGCCATGACGCCTCTCTTCTAGAGTAATGGGAAAACTTCTTGCAAAGTTGTCAGTCTGAATTTTTGTGTTTTGACACAAGTGTTTGCTGGTCTTATGTCGAGAAATGGGCGTTTTGTCTTGATTTGGAATAAGGAAGTACACCGAATAAATAACCCCGATTTACCTCTGATGCTGGGACGAGCTCTATGGCTCCCTTTTCCAGTAGTGTTTGGACTTCAGCTTGCAGAATCTGTTAATGTTCTAATGGTATTCTTGTGTCTTGGCAGAAGATTGCGTGGTTGCTCTAGTAATTCTATGCAATATTCGTCTCCCGACTGTTGACAACACCCACTTGTCTGAAGTGATTCCCATTTTTGGGTGAATTATGTTATGCAATCCCCTAGCGGGGTGACACTGGAAGGGGGGCTTGGAAGAGGGAGTCATGAGGACCGACGTGGACTGTAGGCCTTGGTTGGTAAACCAGGTACTGGACCTGGAGGTATAGCCGGAATGCCCTGATGATGTCTAGTACCTTTGGCCACATAAACCTCAGTGGTTGGAAAGGGAACCTCTTTGGTAAGGTTAACTTGTAGTTTGGCCAAATGTTTTCAGTGTTTTGTGCTCTTTTTTAGTGTCTAGAACATAGACTACTGCTTTATTAAATTAGACACGGTCTTCTACAGGCATGTTAAACAGTGTGGCTATCGCTTCTGTTCTAAAACCAGAATTCCTTTGTCACACGTGCCTATCCTCTGCAACAATTCGGCCAGCAGGTTCTGTGCATCAAGTGTATTCTTGATAACTTATGGTGGTTTGCCTTCTTATAATGTTTTGAGCAATTCTCACCCTAGGGGCTCATGAACACCATTAACGAGATCTTTCATGTGAACCCATTCTGTTCTATTAACGCTTGCCATGAGAGCTGTATTAGTGATGCTGATGTTGCCAATCTTTTCTCTAGGGCATACATCTTTTTTCTCGCCTTGTCAGGAGAAATTGCCGACCTGGTGTTGCAGCCCTTTCACGCATAGTACTGACCACTAGTTAATTGGTTTTAAGAAGCCCGTTGATGACCGGGATGTTGGGGGCGGGGAATTGCTGCTGGCTTAAAACACTTATTAATGCAAGGATGTACAACGGCTTTAGCTAGGCCTGGAGTGGAAATGGATGGTGTCAATCTTTTTGACAGAGGGTAGCAGGAATATACTGTACCATTTGCTTTTTACCATGAGAAAATTACCAAAATCTGTCTTCTTCAGACTCATGGGTTACAATTTTGAAATATTCTGCCGCCTTTTTAAGGAGGTAGTTATATAGGATTTGATCATCTATGGGAGATGATATGGGCTCATTCATAATGTCTGGGGATTGAGTAGTAAAGTCATCAGGTTCCGTACGTGGCTCTCCCTCAGCAAAATCTTCGGAATAAAGATCAATGATGGGCTTTTCATTATGGGGTTCTACCCTTGCTTTTTAGGTGGTACCTCCTCATCCTGTACAATAGCTTTATGTTTAATTGGACGATTATCTAACAACTCCATAAATTAGGCTATTTTAACGAATGTCTTCACATTTCTCTCTTAACCAAGCACCAATAGAAGGTGGGGCCTGAAATGAAAAGACCATCTTTTCCTCTTAACTGAGGAGCTTCTTTTTTCTTGTGCAGTGTATCCCTCAGGAGAGGGGTGGGGGACAACTAAATGTGTAGCCTGACTTTGGTGTTTCACCTGGCCTTGAAACAGTCAGTTTCAGTGCCTGTGTCTTGCCATGACTACCTCCAATACCGGTACCGAGTCCGCCCTCGTTCAATGGGGACTTACCGGTCCATTCCGACCTATGCGGGACTGGCAAGTTCCCATTGAAAAAGCCATTCCCCATTCCCATTTCAGCCACCATAGGGCTCAATGGGAAGGCGCTAATAACAGTTATTAGCTCTGAAGTCCCTTAACGGGCTGCGTCCATAACGCCTGGTAAAACCAGGCATTAAGAAAGGGACCCGCTAAGGGACCTCGGAATAGGGCGCAAAGGGATTACCGGCACCAATGTCCTTAATGCTGCCTGGTATCCCTTTGTGCCCACCTCGTAATGAGGCCCTTGTCCCTTTCGATGAGTGCATCGAAAAACAGGAGTGAGCATTGAATGTTTCTGTGTAGTAGTATGCTTATGTTTTCCTGGCTTTGTAATACTGTGCACAGACCTTGTCCCATGAGGGTGTTTTGTATGTTTGGCCTGGTCGCTAGAGGAAGCCTCCACAGGAGAGCATGACGCCTGATGTTCGGTGCTGGGACCAGCCCTTGGTAATCTTCAGGTTCATTATTGAAAGTCTGTGTCACTAACGAAATAGGGACGGTCCTGATCTGCTTTGGATTCCTCTGCCTCAACGGGTTATTCCATGGATGAGTCAGCTTGCATCCCATTTGCCGCCCATCATTTCGACCATCGATCCTTAAGCGTCTTCAGTTTGAAGAGCTTACAAGGCCGACATTTACTATCCTGGTGGTCTCTTGGAAGACAATAGTTAGACGTTGTGTGCATCTTTCCAGGGAGATTTTCGGTTGCCTGTGTGACAACATTTAAATGTAGTATTCTTTATTATTAATGCTGCTGGACAGTCAGACTGTAGGTATTAAGGGTCTGATCATCACAGGCAACAAACTATTTAGAAGAAATCTGCGACGTGATGGCAGGACAAAATAAAATAAAACACAGAGGACCTAGACGTATGAAGGATCATGGGTACAGCACACGTCACACTAGAGAGTATTACAGACTCACCCAATCAACATCCCTTTTCAAAAAGTAAAAACAAATCATGTAATACTCTGCACCAACCCCTAGTTGTAGGCCTATGCAAGGCATACAATCCTAAGCAGATCCATAAGCCAGCTCACTTGCACATATACCTAAATTGTGTCATGGTTTGAGTAAAATAAACTGAACATCTACTAGAATGCTCTCCATCTCTGGCACCAATCCTCTTCCAGATGTGGGGGGAACTTACCCTTATATTAACAGTTGAAATGATAACAGATATTGGGCAGCGGCATGCTGGGCTTTTGCCATTCTGCAAAATAAACACTAAATGTTTACAAGGTTTCAGGATTAACAACCAAAAGTAATGGCTACTTCGCTAGGTACGACACCTCCAGATCTTTTTGGAGACACGTTTTCTGCCAACTGTTTCCCTTTTATTTCCATATAAATTGACCTAAACCTCCAGATCATGGCTGAATTTCCTTTTGCCGTTTTCATTTCTTAGCACATCATCCCTTATTGGACTGTTGGATCACTCCCTTTTGGCAAGAACTCATTAAAATAGAATCATTCCTCACAAATGTATCGCAACTCTCCACTACACATCATGTGCATCAGCCAGAAGCTAGGCATGGAATGTTCCTCCTTTACAGGTGTGACCCACTTTGTTTCGATCAGACTTGGAAGTACCTAATTACAGAGAACAGGACTCTGGTTTAGAGGTTTGATCCCCAGCCCAGCGCTGACAAGGATGTAGTCTACAAAGGAGGAGGGGACGCCGTGCCCACGCTCATTTAAACTTTGCCCTGGCTGGTGCATCGGATACTGTACAAGCATTCCCTTTATTAAAATTGGGGCTCCATCCCAAGTGTCAAACATCAGGATCTTGTTTGCATACAGTCAGTGGCATAAGTAGAATTCCTTCCAAATGTTTTCTAAAAATGGATGTGAGACTATCAGCAAATACCATCCCAAGAATATTTAAGAACAAGCAGCCAAGGATGCCCATACATAAACCCAGGTAGCAGTAACTGGCAAAGGTTTGCAGCGTGGGCGAGTCTTTCAGAGCTGCTGATACTTACTATGTGAACATTGGATCAAGTCGCTCACACAGAGCAGTTTACACACTTGGTTTCAGACAATTCGGTCAATGGATGTCATAACAAAACAATCCTGGATAGTACCCAATGATGGGAAAATAATCTAAAATGGTTTTCAAAGCTTGGGGAAACAGTCAACATGAAGAACAGAACATTCATCGTGGGTTAATCGTCAGAAACCAAACATCTAAATCCAGCGGACAGTCTATGAAACAGAAGTACTGAAAATCCACACACTGTTGATGCATCCAACTCCACAAGGGCATGCCATAGCCAGATAGCTTGCTCTGGCTGGAGCTGCTCATAGTCAACATTTCTAATGTACTAGTGTTCGAGCACTGGACTAGATTTGGTGGGATTTAGGTTTGTCATACATGCTATTGTGTGACATTAGTATAACCTCAGCCCAGTTTAGGATGTGTTACTTGTTTGGGGCAGAGGTTTATGCACATGGCACAGTACAACAGTCTCTTCAGTATATAGCTGCTTCAATAACCACAAGCAGAGACTGGTTTTCAACAAAACACGGAAATGAAAGTCAGTCAACGGTATGCTATCCTGAAAGTTCAATACATGGTGTACTTGCTTCAGTGGTTTGGAAGGTGGTCTGAGGGGCCTTCATCATAACAAGATAAGGGTGGCAGGAATAGAGCATATCAGTTTAGCTCAGTGATGGATAAGGAACAAGTTACTTACCTGTAACTGTTGTTCTCCAGCATGGGTCTGGCATGGATTCACATGCTCATGAATATTCCCCGTCGTCAGGCTGGGAATCCTCGGTAAAGAAAAAAAAAACAGTATCAGTTTCGTTTCTGATCTGTCTTTCGTAGTAATAACCAATCACTGGTCTCTGCGTCATACTGACCACAGCCAATGACTGCCCTCTACCTAAGCACCGCCTCTGGCAGCCATCTTCAGATTTGGAAGCACGTGAAGTGGCAGTATGACCAAGTGAAGAGCCGCAGAGGGGTAGGCGGGAGGGTTCGCACGTGAATCCATGCCAGACCCATGATGGAGAACAACAGTTACAGGTAAGTAACTTGTTCCTTCTCCAGCATGGGGTCTGGCATGGATTCACATGCTCATGAATAAAGAATACATAGCAGTACACACATGCACAACCACGGGAGGTGGCAAAGGCTCAACATTAAGCATTACATCAAACTCAACATTAAGCATCTTACCTCCTCACCAGGCTCACCTCAGCCGAACAGGTTGCGCAGCACTGCTTGGCTGACCCTGGACTCCTCCCTGGAATCCCGATCGACGCAGTAGAATTTCGTGAAGGTGTGCGTCGACCTCCACGTAGCAGCCCTACATATGTCCAGCAGGGGCACACCAGAAAGGAACGCCGTGGTAGCTGCGATCGCTCTGGTGGAATGGGCTCTCGGACGGCCAGGCAGCGGTCGGTTTGCCAACCGATGACAGTACATGATACAGCCGGAGAGCCATCTGGAAATGGAAGCCTTCGAGAGAGCCTTCCCCTGATTGACAGGTCCAAAGTTCACAAAGAGTTGTGACGTCTTCCGAAAACACTTTGTGCGGTCCACGTAGAACTTCAGCGCTCTAGCCACATCCAGCGAGTGCAAAGTCCTCTCAGCCGGCGACGAAGGCGACGGGAAGAACACAGGCAACACCAAGGGTTCGTTGAGATGGAAGTCCGACGGTACCTTGGGCATGAAGGAGGGGTGCGTCCTGAGCACTACCCTCGTGTCGTGAAAAGTCAAGTACGGGGCCTTGCAGGAAAGGGCCTGGATCTCTCCCACCCGTCGTGCGGAGGTGATGGCCACAAGAAACGCTGTTTTCCACGACAGAAACTTCAACGGGGCCGAGTGCAGAGGCTCGAACGGAGGTCCCATGAGCTTGGTCAGCACCACGTTGAGCTCTCACGCCGGGGCCGGAGCCTTCACCGGCGGGAACGATCTGAACAGTCCCTTCATGAACTCTTTCACCAGACGATGAGACCACAAGGACGTCCGCCCCTTGGTTCTGGTGTATCGGGAGATCGCAGCAAGATGAATCTTGATGGACGCGTGTGCCAGACCAGCTTTGGCCAGTGTCAGCAGGTACGGCAGTACCTGGGGAGCCGTAATCCATAGAGGGTTAATCTTCTGTGCGTGGCACCAGACAGAGAACCTCTTCCATTTGTGTCCGTAGCATTTAAGAGTCGAGGACGCCCTGGCCTTTGCAAGAACCTCTCTGCAGTCGGCCGGTATGTCGTATCCCCCAAACTCTAGCGCTGCAGGAGCCAGGCCTGCAAGTTCAGCGATTTCGGGTCGTGGTGGAGGATGGCGCCTCCTTCCCTGGAGAGTAGATCCGCGTCCACCGGCAGCTTGATTGGCGGGGACGCTGACAAGTCCAGAAGGTCCGAGAACCATATCTGCCTCGGCCACGCAGGTGCGACGAGGATCATCCTGCAACGTGACCTCTTGAGCTGGTTGACGAGCCGGATTAGCATTGGCAAAGGAGGGAACGCGTAGAGGAACAGGCCCTCCCAGGGGAACGAGAAAGCATCGCCCATGCTCCTCGCCTGGGGAAACCTGCTGGCGAACCTCCGGCACTTGGAGTTCGTCGCCGTCGCGAACAGGTCGATCTGGGGTGTGCCCCACCGTCGGAAGAGGCGATCCACTAGATCCTGCCGTAGTTCCCACTCGTGGCACGAGCGCAGCTCCCTGCTGAGTGAGTCGGCGATGGTGTTTTTTATCCCTGCCAGATGAAACGGCACCAGAAACATCCTTTGGGCGACTGCCCAATGCCACAGGTCCTGCACCTCCTTGGACAGTGCTGGGGACCTGGTTCCGCCCTGTTTCCTGATGTAAAACATAGTGGTGGTGTTGTCGGTGAAGATCCTCACCACCTTGCCCTTGAGGGACGGAAGGAAGGACCTGAGGGCCCAGAACACTGCACGGAGCTCCAGGACGTTGATATGGAGGGACTTCTCCGTCGGGAGCCAAAGGCCTCTCGTGTGCAGATTTTCGGTGTGCGCTCCCCACCCTTCCAGGGAGGCATCCGTGGTCACTGTCTCCTGGTGGTCTGAGGTCTGGAAGTCCATGCCTGCCGTCAGATGCGCGCGGGTGCCCCACCACCGGACCGCTCGGCGGAAACTCTCGTCGAGTGTGATCCTCTCCTCGAAGCCATCCGTCGTTTGGATCCAGCGCGCGTCCAGGAACTCCTGCAACGGGCGCATCCGGAGCCTGCACATGGGAATGAGGTAGATGCAAGAAGACATAATTCCGAGGAGGGACTTGATGGACCTCACCTTGGCCATGTCAGAAACCAACATCCTCTGTACCTTGCCCAGGATGGACCTGGTCCTTTCCTCCGACGGGGAGGCCAGAAGGGACACTGTGTCGAGCTTCGCTCCCAGAAACAGTGCGTTTTGCGTGGGTACCAGGTGGGACTTGGCGTAGTTCACGGAGAATCCCAGGTCCGTGAGAAGGTGGACGGTCCTTGCCGTGTGCTCCACGGCGAGCTCCCTCGTCTTGGCTCGGATGAGCCAGTCGTCCAGGTAGGGGTAGATGTGGATCCCCTCACGGCGCAGCTGCGCTGCCACCGGTGCAAGGCACTTGGTGAATACCCTGGGTGCCGACCGTAGTCTGAAGGGGAGGGCTTTGAACTGGTAGTGACGCCCTTGGACCACAAACCTGAGGAATTTTCGGTGCCCCTTTAGGATGGGAATATGGAAGTAGGCATCCTCCAAATCCAACGACGACAGGAAGTCTCCCTCCTCCAGCTGACCCAGGACGTGCTGGAGGGTGACCATCCGGAACTTCTGCGCCTTGATGAACTTGTTCAGATGTCGCAGGTCTAGGATGGGGCGCCATCCTCCCGTCTTCTTCTTCACGAGGAAGTATCTTGAGTAAACTCCGGAGCCCCGAAGCCTCTTTGGGACGAGTTCGATGGCGCCCTTCCTGAGCGTCGCCCTTACCTCCAGGAGAAGCTGAGGGACGTGAAGCTCTTTCCTGGCCACGGGGGGGGGGGGGGGACACGCGGGCACCTTCTTTGAAACTCGAGCGCGTGGCCCCGGGCTAAGGCGTCCAGCACCCAACGGTCGGTGGAGATGGACTCCCACACGCTGACGAAGCTCGCCAGCCGGCCTCCCACCGGGGTGCTTCGGTGGGGGCCCGACCCCACGGCCGGTTCAATCCTGTTTTGACGAGGCTTTGCCGCCTTGACCTCCTTGGCGACGACGGCGGGGTCCGCCAGACTTGCCTCATCCTCTGTAGGCCTCCTGAGACGACGAGCGGGCCGCTTGACGGTAGGTGGAGAAACCGCCGCCGGAACCTTTGGAGGCGCCCTTGCCTCCGCTGCTCCAAAAGGGCGTCCGTCGTTGCTGCAGAACCCCAAGGGCCCGGGCCGTCTCAGTGTCCGCTTTAATGGCCTGAAGGGAATCGTCCACTGTTTTCCCAAACAGGTTGTTCCCATCGAACGGCATGTCCAGGACTCTGGTCTGTACGTCTTGACGGAATTCCGTAGCCTTGAGCCATCCACGCCGCCTAAGGCACACGCCGTTGCCTAACTGGCGAAACCCAGTGTCGGCGATGTCCGTCGCAATAGTGATGGCGTGGTCCGACGCCACCTCACCTTCCTGTAGGATCTCCAGGGCATCCGCCCTCTTGTCGTCCGGTAGGAAGTCCAGCAGGGGAGCCAGTTTGTACCATAGCTCCCTGTCGTAGCGGGCCATGACAGCCAAGGCGTTGGCCGCTTTAATCGTCGTCGCTGCAGACGAGATGACCCTGCGTCCCATAGCGTCCAATTTCTTTCCCTCGCCGTCCGGTGGGGAAGTCGATGTGGAGGCCGCACCCCCCCGCTTTCTTCCTGGCCGCCGCGGAGACGACGGAGTCCGGGGTAGGCTGCGCCCGGAGGCACAGGGGGGCCGCGTCCAGGACCCGGTACTTCTTCTCGTACCGGTCTCTTCTAGCTGGCGTCGTGGAAGGGTTCTTGAGGAGGGCGAGGCCCTCATCCCAAATGTCGTCCAGTAGAGGCACCGCGAGGACCGTCTTCCTCTTGGCCTCGCGCCGTTGATAAAGGAATCCTTCCTTTTTCTTCTCCTCAGGGCAGAGTTGGAAAAGCTCGGATGCCCTGGCGATCATGGAGTGGAACGATCCAATCTCGTCGGGCGGAGAAGCCCTGGTGGGAGGTGACGACGGTAGATCCTCGTCGTATACCTAGTCGTCCGTGCCCGTCGCTGCCTGGGTCAGTCCCCGTATCATCCCCTCGGGTGGACGGGGAGGAGGGCTGGACGGGGCGCGACGGCTGAAAAGGAGGTGGAGGGTGAATCCTCCTTTTCTTGGGCGGGGGAACACCAGAAGGTCCCGGTTCAGGATCCCCCGACGGGAGAGGTTCCTCCGTCGGCAACGGTAGTCTCGTCCTTATCTCTGAGCATAAGGACTGTAGAGCCAACAAAATGGCCGCCGAGTTGTCTTGCGGCGCTGGCAGAGGGGAATCGGACGGGCGATCAGTGGCCCGTCGGCACCCTCGACGATGTCGTCGTCACCTGCGTCGGGATCCATCCCGACGGGCCGGTCTTCTTCCACGCCAAGGCCATGGCTTAAGACCTCGATCAGCTCTTCCTCCGAGGTTGAAGTCGAATCTACGACGACGCCCTGCCCCCCCTTTTTCTTCCCCGCCGGGGATTTCACGGGGGTCCTATCGATGGGTACAAAAGAGGACTCCCTCCGAGGTGGCAGGGAGACTCTGAGCCCCGAGGTCGCCACCACTGGTGTAGCCTCCACAGGCTGAGCCAGGGCCACCGTGACAGCTTCGATAGAGGGCTTGGCCGGATGGATTAAGGCATTCACCACCTTAGGTGCGCTCACCGCCTTATCCTTGAGGGGGGGGGGGAATACTGCCTCGCTCCCCCTCTGATGGGGCCTTAGAGCTCGACCGGGGCCTCTCCAGGAGCTTCGCCGGGTGCTCGCCCTTCCTCTTACCCGACCCAGAGCGTTGGCTCGTGGCTGAAGGTGCCGGGGAGGGTGCGCCCTGCATGGCGCCCGTAGAGCCCGACCGTCGGCGTTCCCGGTGCCAGCGGACTCGCGGTGCTTGGCCTTGTGTTGGACCCCCGTCGCCGGGGCGTCCTCAAAGGTCTTAGAAGACCGCTCGGATTTCTTCCTCTTCTTCTCGCCTGACGGGCTCTTCCCTTCCAGCCAGTTGGCGAGACGTTGATGGCGGTCCTTCATGGTCCGCTCTGACATATTGCCGCAAAACGCACAGTCCTTCTCCACGTGCGTCTTGTCCTCATGTAAGCAGTAGAGACAAAAGGAGTGTTCGTCCTCCTTAAATTCGTTCTGCAGCTGGCATCCAGGGCAGACCCTGAACAGCTTTCCGGGCGTCGAGCTTCCCTTCTCCTGGGCCATGTCCGGGCCTGAGAAGCTTCTGGAGTCCTCCAAAAGCATAGCTCGACGAATTCTTCACCCTTGAGGGGCGCAGACGAATCCGACACGGGTCCCCGTTGATCGGATGGAGAGTCGGTGGAGCTTGAGGCTCTTTTGACCGAAAAAACGAAGTTTTTTAGAAAAAACGTGAAAAAATAGCACTAACGCTCGAGAGCAATAGCACGAGGATCCCAACACATGAACGTGCGGTAAAAATCTGAAGATGGCTGCCAGAGGCGGTGCTTAGGTAGAGGGCAGTCATTGGCTGTGGTCAGTATGACGCAGAGACCAGTGATTGGTTATTACTACGAAAGACAGATCAGAAACGAAACTGATACTGTTTTTTTTTTCTTTACCGAGGATTCCCAGACTGACGACGGGGAATATTCATGAGCATGTGAATCCATGCCAGACCCCATGCTGGAGAACCTGTTCCTCCACAGGTGTTTTAGCTTACTACTCATTATCCATCACCTTTGAGTATACTTGTTAGTTATGGTAAGGTTTGCAGTCCACGACATCTGGGTTGGCAGCCACTGGCCTCAACATTTCTCCATCTAGCCACCCATCATCCTTTGACCTAGCTACCAAAATCCAAAAATATATATGCACACCAGAAATATTTTAGATACCAGCAAAAACCACTGTTACAATGGCCTACATATCATTTCAGGGTGGTAGGATTCTTTATTAAAAACAGAAATCCGGGAAGAGCCAATACTTACCTGTACTGAAAAAGTGGTTTGAAATGCCACTCACACATCACATCCCATCAATTGCAACATCTTGGAATCGCATCAACATAAAACTGAACTACAACTTTAATACTGCTCAAGAACAATTATTTCACTGACCTCTCGTATAACCTGTTGCAGCTGATCATTCTCGGCAGCAGTCCTCCCATTACCCACACTAGCAGATGCGACCAGAGCTTTTTCTTCCTCCAATATTGAGCTCTCTGGCTCTTCAAGGCACTGTATGCCTATAGGTTGTTGCACTGTGCCGGCTCTCACAGGTGGTGCCGGCGTTAAAGCAACCGAAGCTCGATACATAGGTTTGTGTTGCGGTGAACAAGGCTTGCCCTTTCCAATATGGTCTGAAGAGCTGAGCCTTATTTTCCTACTTCTTTGGGAAAAGCTTGAACATACAGATGAAGCATCAGACGCTAGATGGGACGAGACCGACTCTGTGCCTTCTGCTCCAGTTTCCAAACCCATGTCAACAAGTCCCAACTCGGATTTTAGATACGACTGCTCCCTTATAAGTTCAGAGACCTAGAAAACAAAGGGATACATTGTATTTTACAGCAAAATAAGTAATCCAAGTCTTAGTCCTAGTAACAACAAAATATGTTAAAGAAAAAAACTTTTGACAAACATACTAGGTCTGGTCATGGAGTTTTCATGTGGTGAATATCATTTGTTGCCATAATATGGAACTTTACATCAGACTAGTTACTCTGGGGGGAGATGGGGAGAAAGCAAAGCCTCCATACACTGGGACACTTCAGAGTGAGATGCAAATACCTACATTCTCAAAAATCTCATTAAAAATACATTTTGTGCCAAAAAATAGGCTAGGGCACAAAAAAAGGTACAACTGTACCAGACACTTGGCAGATTACAGTGTTAAATAGTGTAGTGTTTGTTGCACAGAATGACAAAGCAATCGATGTAACAATGGCTGGTCATGTTTGTCATGATGTTTAGCTCGGACATTGGTTCTGGACGTTTTCTTTATTCTGTGTGATCATACTGGATACACCTACATAGTTTTTAGGGTGGCATAGGCAATGCATTTTTAGAGAAAAACCTTGGATAACATACATCCCAACTATTGCTCTTTTGAATGGGCATGGACAATGTTTAGCACTAGAATTATACATGTTTAATCAAATGTATTGGAACAGCAATCAAATTGTGCTGAATTTCAATGTAGGAAGTGATACCAGCATCCTCACTTGGAGGTGCCCCACTTTTGAAACCTGCAATGTGAGGCGGCAGTGAGCATGCTTTGGAGAATGATTCAGGACTTGCCCGGCCAGTCCTTCACCGGGCAATACGTTCATCCATTAAGTGTTCTGCTGTTGAAAGTGGTCCTAGACTGCTTTGTAACATGTCAGTACAAAGGGAGTTCTGAGCAGTGAACCTGTGGCGATTGGGGACTGATCTTCCCCCGATTTGATTGGCCCGTCTAGCTTCAGTTCTAATCTTATGCGCAACATTTAAATTAATTGTTTAAAAGGTGTGAAGACATTCTTTAAAGCAGGCCCTAAAAGAGTTACTATATGGTACACAATTCTTAAGAACACTTACTGCCTATAGATCCAGCTTTTCTTTCAAAGGCAAATTTCACAACCTCCACACTGCAATAGCAAATTACATCTGTGCAATTTTCAGAGTGGCCATGAAGCAGAGGTCAACACATGAGTGGCCAGATTACGGAGGCAGGGTGCACGTCCATGAACAAGACTGCGCCTGTCTGAGCTTGAAATCCATGTCATGGCATTCCAAGGTGAAGCATGCTTGAGAAGAGAGTGGGAGCAGAGGCTGAAAGGTAGCCCACAGCTAATGTCAGTCTGTGTTGTATGGGAACACGCCAGTCAGTGTAGCTGCTTGGGAAGCAGCGGGAGAACCACTGCAGTGCTGTGCTGGTGTTGCCTGGGCAAAGAGCACCAATGATGTCACTGCTGGGGTGATTCCGGTCGAGTATGTAGCTCACATTAAGCAAATAGGCTGCATTGTTACAGTAATTTGTCCTACAAAGTATTTGGCTCAACATCAGGCATTTGTATTACCTGGGATGATCCTTTGCGTTTTGCTGTGTGCATCAACTTTGCTCGAAATGCAATGGCGGTTGCCCGTTTGTACCTGGTGCTTCAATGTGTCAATCACAACCACGCCAGGTCTCAAATGCATGAAGCAGGAGGAAGCCATGTTCACTAAAACTATTGCCAGGTGTCTTGTGAGCAGGGGATGCTGTATGTATGTGGCTGTATGAGGGGGACTAAGATGTCAGGGGACGCGGATGTGACTGCACTCTAGTAGAATTCTATCCCCCAACGGACTATCAGACGCAATCCAACTGAAGATTAACTTTTGGGGCCTGTGGAAACCTGAAGGGCCTGATCAAAGACCAGGGAGGCACCTAAGAAAAAGCAGGTCATCAAATTGGCAACCCCTGCAATCATCTCAGCTGGTCCCCAGCCATTCAAAAATAGTGTTAGGAGTCCAATTTATGGACTCCTAACACTCCAGAACAGGAGATCTAGGGCTAATCCCCAGCCTCTATGATCCACACAAGGTTCCCGCACATCGATGCACTGGAGAGACCGTGCTGAGCCATAGAAATGCTGCATCCAGATCTGCTAAAGGCAGACTGCCAAGACTACTGTTCCCACAATTCTTCATTCGAAAGGATCCTCTGTTCTTAACATCTTTCCACACGGCCCTGGAAATAAAACCCGGCTAGAGAGCCCAAACCCCAGAAGCTGTATATTGGCCAACACCACCATGTCATAATTTCCGATAGTGCTTGGCATCTGCTAGAGTTCCATAACCTGCTCAATTTCATGCACACTTTTACATCAGTGCCTTGCCAATATACCGAAACGTTACTGTGCAACCTTTTCTCCTACTAGTTTCTTGATATGCTCAACCTGTGGATTCTACGTACCCGTTAAATCACCTTGTACCCAAGCTCCCTATTCTTGTGCTGACAACTTAAAAGCCCCCTTCAACCAGTGGATGTATCTAGGGGTGACATGCTAAATCCTTCTACCATTTGAGATCTAGTGCTGGACAGTCAGCAACGTTTGTAGTGTTGCCCGACACATGATACAACCTTAAAACCCTTTGTCTCAGTGAACAGCTTCCCACACATTTCTCCACGACCCCCCCCTCTACGACCCTCCCCCCATCTCCAGTAGGTGTACGGAAAAACTGCATCCCTCAACAGTGTGGCACTAGACAAACCGCAAGACCCACCAAACAGGTTGCATTATCTCCTGCACTAAACGGTGGCCACTCAATAACTTCTCAAGATCGCACGATGCGTCACTATGCACTCTGTGCTGATTTTATGCATCTGTAAAATTTACATTAGCACAGCACTGATATTGTACATGTTTGAACAGTACTTTGAAAATGGGAGCAAGGGTGAAACTTTTAATGTGAAATTTTACGGTCCCATGGGCAACCTTTAAAACAAAATATTTCTAGTTGTAAAAGTATTTTATCTTAACTAAGGAATATTGAACAATGTTTTATAACTGTACTATCACTTTCCAATGGTCTACAATAAAAAAAAAAAAACAACACACTGCCGGACTGAAACGTGCCTCCAAGTGGAGCACCTTGCCATTGAGCTATCCTCCCGAGGCATTTGCAGTAGCTAGCCACGCCCGAGCCCCTAGAAAATGTTTATTTACAGAGAACGGACCATCCGGAAATACCCCATGACAGGGCTTCATGAGGGCATACAGATACATTGATTGGGGAAAAAGGCTTAATAGAAATATACATACACCAGGTTTTAAAAAAGAAAACAGTTTTAAGGCAACAAGGTGGACACCAAGTCCGGGTCTTAACATGTGGAAAGGTGTGGCCAAATGCCTGAGAATTTGCACCTTGGTTGTGGTACAGCCCTGACACGAGGAATACGAATAGACCTTCAACAGATTTACTAAGGCTTTTGATGGACACTTGAAAGTCCGCGGGAGGTGACGGATGAGCGGCAAGCAACACATTTATGGATTGTGGTTACAACCAATAAAATTGCTGCACAAGCCCTTAAAAAAATGGTAAGGATTGTGATGAAATGACCACTGATCTGCAGGAGAACATGGATACGTTGCACTTCCTTACCTACTCAGGCCCACATTACTACTATAAACCAGCAGTGAACAATCCAAGGTGAAACCAGCACAACATGAATGGTATACCTCCGTTGCCTGCAAGGTAGCGTGGGCCGAGCACACTAAAGAGGGGTGTGAACCAGCACGGCGTAATCCAAAACAAGAGCACTGGGGTGCCAACGTAAAAGAAATGGCCAATCAAGAGTCCAGCTAAACTAAAAATATAACAACATATAACCATTAAGAATAACAACCCAGCCATGTAAAGGAATACACAGAATATGCATACCTTTGGACGAAGACGGGGGGCCTGCAGGCAATTGTCTTTGGCAACAATGTTCAAATGCAAGGATGGGTCGTAAGGTAGACTGGGGAATTAAATATCACCAGTGCCCTTTAAACCAAGCTAGGGGTCCGCACTACCAATTATACCATTTCGAATTGTTCTGGGAGATCAACAGGCACTAGACAGGCTTTTAGGTGCTTTATACTTGTTGAGCCGTGTGCTTCAAATGGGTCAGGTTGGCATCAAGACTGTTCGTGTTGGATGCTTTCCAATAGGTATTGTCGCAACTAAAAAGATTCAAAGTGGTTTGAAATGTTTAGAAGATCCAGACAGCTCTGTGGGTTTTGCAGTGGCTCAAAATAACTCAAGTGGCCAAATCAGCTTGAAAAGCAGTCTCGAGCGGAAAACCGAGCCTTATGATCCTTTGCTAGTGGGTTGCTTTGGGACCCCATGCAAGCTCCCATAGGATACGGTAAGCCCTCTTGTCTACCCTTGCCAACCCGGAAGGTCGCCAGGAGGTTTTTTTGGGGGTGGGGGAAATGTCGGAGGGGACCCACTTCCAGTAGGTGAGTCCTTGGTACCAGTGTCCAGCTAACAGGCAGGCCTTCTCCAACCAGGTCACTCCAAATGTTCCTCTGGTGAGGCTGGGAGAAATAACTTGCTCCATCCCTGAAAGCTTCATCTTCACCTCAATGGCTAAGAACTCTGGGCAGACAGTACCCCAGTTAAGTTCCAGAGAAACTATTTTGATGTCCAACGAGGATTCCCTGAAGGCCCTTATGTAGTGATTTTTTTCCACTGCAGATTGGTCCATTTCAAGCTTTCTGAACGAGTCCAAGCCATTCTGTGTTATGACAGTTTTTCTAAATATAAACTAAGGGTTTAGCAAAACCATACAGCAGACAGTACAAGACTCCACTCTTAGTATAAGGCTGTACCATCTGAGTATTTGGTAGCGTAGACGGAGCAGCCAGGCATATTTTAGGAGGGAGAGAATGCAGTAGGAAAGTACAAAGAACATGTAGTATACCAAGGGTTCAACAGAAACACGTACAACCTGAAGTATTATTAAAAAAATGAAGGTTTATTTTAAATACATTTAGGCCAAGTTAAGTCCTGGGGTAAGTAACTTGTCAGAGTCAAACACATTATAAAAACACAACACAATTCTTTCAAGTACACAGACCAAAGCATAGACCTTGTTCAGAAAACTAACAGTATTTCTAGGGAAGTCACACCTTATCAAACCCATTTAGTATAGGACACACCTATTCATGGGGAGTAAAACCATCAGTTACTTTTAGATTAGTTTACAGTAAGTCAAGGGTAGTCATGCAGGGACACTCAGTTAAGGAATCACTTATTTCTGAATAGTGGTACACAAATGTATGGAACAGTATGAACCTGTAACTACATTCAGAATAACACAGTTATACCAGGTCAGTAAAATCTTATGGTGCAATATACAATTACAGTTGCTTTTCAGATCAGTGGACCGCAGACCAAGGTAAGAATAACTTTCTACACTAATTTAGGATTGCACCAGGCATAAGGCTTTCTTAAACCTGAAGAAATTGTATTTTCAAGAAGGACAAACATTTTTAAAAAAGACAACTCAGGTCCAAAATCTAATAGTATTAAACGGCCTTTGCAGCCTCATTATGAAGCCACTATTTGCTGAGGAAAGGTTTGTATATTTGGATTACCACTTGAAATGAAAATCCAGGCGACCATTTAAGAGCATTGGTAGACACCATTGCGGAGTGACTGTACAAAGTGAATGGAAATGTGCCATACAAAAATGCATTTTTGCAAAGTTGGTCATCTACATATGGAAGACCGATTAAATCCCCAAATAAAGGAATTGATATAGGTTATGCTCAGGGGATAGCCACACATTTTGGAGAGGGTTTATATCACTTGCAGAAGTGGAAAGAACCATAAAATAAGTCGAAGAACATTTGAAAAATAAAATGCCTTTGTTAAGTGGCTGAAATACCACATTAAAGTCAAAACAAAACTAAAAGGGATCATCAGTGATGTGCGACACCCGAACCCATGTCTGGGGCTAATCAAGCAGTCATGTTTTCTAGTATTTAACCCATTAATTATCTGGCTATGACGTGCACCAGGTTGCTTAATACGCACCTGTGTAGGTTGTGGGCAGGGGGTGCAGGTGCTTTGACCACTGTTGAATGAGAGCCAAAGTAGTGAAACAACATCAGCCATCGGTTGTGGGCAGGGGGGTGCAGGTGCTTTGACCACTGTTGAATGAGAGCCAAAGTAGTGAAACAACATCAGCCATCTTCCACAGCTGTATATCAGGGATAATTTGTGGGCTAAATAGCGTCGAGAGATGAAAATTGAGGTTTTGGGTGGTAAAAAGCAATGTGCTGAGATGCTCTCAAGTACAGTATCTACTTTGAGCCAATACTGACACTCCACCCGCAAGCCTGGGAGCAATCCTTCCTCTCCCTAGAGCTTTTAAAGAACCTTAATATTCTGCTCACTTATTTCCCGTTTTTCTTTCCGACTCAAAGAAAACTGCCTTCTTGAGCAAAAACACCACTCGCAAGCTAGAAAGCGTAACACACGTTGCCGGCTTGCGACATTGGATGACGGTCAAGCTAGTGAAATAAGGTCACCTCTATTGACATTTCCCAGTCACCAAAAATAAAAGTATCTGTCCATTTATATAATCTAAAAACACTCACACTTGAAGCTAGCCCTAGCATAAAACGAAAGGTGGTTACATTTTGGTAAAACACTATCCAAGCTGGTATAGTCTATACCTGTTATATCATTTTGACGCCAAATACCTGTGGCCCAAAGATGCATATAGAACGAAAGAAATCCATATACATGGCTTGCAAATTATGTCGGGACACCTGTAGTAAGCCTTATACCATCCCACAACTGTACAAATGATAGTACAAATAATACTTCACTTGATTGCATTTACATGAAATCAAGAAAAAGCAAATGTCAAGTGTGGTTTGTGCTAAACGGCGGTTTCTCTAAATAAAGGAGTGCACTCGGTGCCTTGCCTGCGGGGGTGGGTGTTCATGAATCAGAAGTGGTTAGACAACTAGGGAGAGGTAACATGCGTTGGTGCCATAGGCGTTTGTTCCCACAATGCATCTGGATTAGAACAGTTTCTCAATAGGGACACATTTGGATTGGCAAACCCCCTAATCTGCTTGCATCAATGGTTAAGTTAAAGGATGGTTTAAGTGTCTAAAGCCGACCAGTAAACCTATCTACCAAGAGCACGGGAATTTACATATCAAGCAAGTAACGTAGGTGACAGGATAGGAGTGCATAAACCGTGGAAATTGATGCAGAACCTCAAGTCACAGGGTTCAACCCACGTCAGGTATAATCGCCCATAAATTCAGCCTGCCGCCAGCCCCGAGGAAAGAACAGCAGCCTCCTTCAGCAACACGAGGCTGCAGGAACAGTGCCTACATCGGCCTCTGCAAGGTAAGCCCTGTTGGGCTCTGTGTGCTCGTCAGCGCTACCACGATCCTGAGCGGAGAGCGCTCTTCCTCATGGAAACTATCCTGATCTGCCCAATACTGATCGTGCAGGTCACTTGGTGAACAGCACAGACCCTTTTGTGTGCATCTGGCTTATTTCGGCAAAGCCTATGTATTCTGGGCCAGGCCTGTAACACCAGCATGGCTGCCGCCTAAGGCATGCATCGAGTGCCTGCCCTGTCTCACCATCCTGCACTGTGATTCGCCACCTCCCCCTCTTTCCTCATCCAATCATTCTGCTCAAATGTGAGTGATGGCTGAACTGTCCTATTGCCACCTCCACCTATCTCCTTGAACCATAACTGTGCCGATCCTATTCTGCCTTTTCTCACTCAACCTCCTACTTTTCTTCACTGCACTCTGGTTCTACATAGGTAAATTCATTCAAGTTGTGCTTCATCCTATTCCATCACAACCCTGTGTGCACCACATTCATTTGTGATCCTTTTTAAAATCGTATCTAGGTGGGTGTGCTTTACATCTTGCATACATTTTGTGCACTGCATTGTGATCCTTTTTATAATTGAATCCTGCAGCTTCATCTATTGCTCTGCATTTGTATTTGTGCCCTCATTACTACTAGGTCACCTTCATGTAAGGGACAGGACTGTGCAGTGCAAACCCCCTACCCCCTTCTTTCCTTCTCTCACCTATCCTGAGCCATGAGATGGCACTCCCCATCTCTCCTATCTTCTCAAACGGCTACACCATCACCTATCCAAGGCAGACATTCTGGGAGCAAATCCTGGCCTTCCCATCGCAGACACCCATGTCAGCACGCATCTTCCAGAGAGATGTTTACCAATATCCTTTTCTCTGTACCCTCTCCAGACCTATGAACTCCCCACCTCTACTTTCTCCCCCTTCACGTCCCCTTTCATAAATGGTGGCACGAAGTGGGTAGTCCTCTTGGCAGGCTTCTTCTCGTAACGCTGCATCATTAATGTCTACCACACTGGCATTAGCCTGGTTCAGGGTCCTCAAGCCAACGAGGTCGCTAGACAAGTCTAATCTATGAAAGCCTCATTAAAACAGGTTCAACCCTGTTCCTCTAAAACCATCAAGGACCACATCGACACCCTCGCTCTGGCCCTTGCTGATTTTTGCAACCACTGCTTTGCCTCAGGATCCTTCCCCCTCCCCTCTGAAGCACTCCCTTGTGCATCCTCTTCTCAAGAAACCCACAGCTGATCCTTCTTGTCCAGCTAACTATCGCCCAATTTCCATTACTCCCTTCCTGGGCAAACTCCTGGAAAAGTTGGCAATCTCTCAGCTTAACCTTCATTCCAATTCTGTTAGCTGTCTCCATGACCACCAGTCTGGCTTCAGAGCTGCCAGAAGCACGGAAACTGCTCTCCTGAACATCCGTGAAGATCTGCTCTCCAACCTTGACTCTAACATTTCCTCTGTCCTCATCGATCTCTCTTCTGCCTTCGACAAGGTCAACCATACCATCCTGCTCAACCGGCTCCGTGAAAACCTGGGTATCACTGATCAGGCTCTGGCCTGGCTGACCTCTTTCCTCTCAGATCGACCCTCCCAGGTCCAACTTGGGTCCTTCCTTTCATCCATCTTCCTCTCTACCTGTGGTGTTCCCCAGGGGTCTAACCTCTCGCCCTGGCTTTTCAACCAATACCTGCAACTCTCACCCACTGCATTGCCACTTTCTGCTAAAATTTCCAGTGCTACGCCGACAACACATTTTCAGGCTGCCCTCTGCCACCTCCTCTCCCCCTCTCATCTCCGAACGACTAACTACCATTCAAGATTGGTGTGCCGCCAATGATCTTTGTCTGAATGCCAGCAAGACGGAGATCCTCCTCATCGGCACACCTTCACCATCCTTTCCCCTCACTCTCTGGCCAGCCTCCCTTGGCCCTACTCCTACCCCCACCTGCGAGGCCAAGAACCTCAGGGTCAACTTTGACTCCACCCTTTCCTTCTCCACCCACATCTCTGAGGTCTCTAAAGTCAATTTTCCTACTTCACCTCCTCAGAGGTACTCTGCCTTTCCTCTCCTTCCCACAGAAGCTCATGGCATCCCAAGCTCTGGTTCTCTCTAGGTTGGACCATTGTAACAGCCTCTTTCTAAATCTACCTGCCTCTACTCTCCGCCCTCTGGAACTAATCCAGAACAGGACTGCGTGACTTGTCCTTGGCCTCAAGCCCTGGGATCGTATCTCTTCAGCTCTGAAATCTCTCCATTGGCTCCCAGTGGATGCAAGGATTAAATTCAAAACCCTCTGCATTGTCCACAAGGCTTTCTGGGGCCTCGGTCCAAAATACCTTCAGCTATCCCTCCGCAAATACCTCCTCTCTTGTGCTCTTTGCTCCTCTACCTCCAACTCCCTCAGGGTCAGTCGTATTTCAAAGAAACGAGCTGGGGGTAGATATCCGTCTTCGGCTGGGGCCTCCCTCTGGAACAGCCTCCCTGCCACTCTAAAACTTGAGGAGAACCATCTCCGATTCCAGAAGCACCTCAAGACCTTCCGCTTTTCTTCTGCCTTTGCTCCCCCCTCTCCCCTGCTGATCTGTTCTCTTGGCACTGTGCACCTGGTCACCCCTCTGTCCTCCGGGCCAGGGCCCTGCAAACCCCGGCACCCTCCCGCACTGCCTCCGAGCCACCCCATGCACTGGGGTCTGTATCTGTACCCATACAGCCCCCCCTTTTTTTGTCCTGCACTTATCAGACCTACCATGTCTGCTGCCTTAAACTTAGCACTTGTAAATTGCTGGCTGCACTCCCACTGTTTGTTGCCTTTATTATTTATTTATTGTTATTTATCTTTTTCTCCTCTGCTTCGCACTTTCCACTTCTCCCCCCTTCCATGCACTTTTCCCCTCCACCTCTCCCATGCACTTGCACATTCTGAACGTCACGGGGCCTAGTTAGTTCGCTGTTTTGTTCTCCACTGCTCCCCTCCCTTGCCTTGTTGCGCTCTGAAACACTTGTGTACGAGCGCGATAGAAATAAAATATCAATCAATCCACCTGGTCTTTGACAGCATCCTGCCATCCCTCGTTAACTTTCTTCCTTATCCTGCCTCTCCCCCTACCACTCTCTCTGTCGCCCCTCCGACCCCCTCTCCGACTGAAGTACCAAGCCCCTGTACTCCACCTCAGAAAAGCCTCAAAGGCAGAGACCATCTCCACCTGGCGACTTAACACCCACTCAGCCAACAAACACTCTGCTGACATCTGCCTCCTTGAAGACACCGACCTAGACATTCTCACTCTTACCGTGACATGATTCAATGCCAGCTCAGTCACTGCTTTTGAGTCCCTCCTACCTGACGGCTTCAAGATGATTTCCAAGCATCGACTCTCACCGTGCTGGAGGTGGGGATGCCTTAATCTGTTTGAGTGGGTTCCTTCTTCCATCTTACCCACTCAGCTTTACTCTTCCTTTGAGAGCCTGGTATGCAAGATTGTCATCTCTCCCTCTTCCACTCTGACCATTGCTACCATTAACCGGCCTCCAGGCACTACCTCCCTGTTCCTCTCTCAATGGGCCGATTTCTGTTCCTCCTTACTTTCATCCTCCTCCAATCTGCTCCTCTTGGGCGATTTCAACATCCTATTGGACTCCCCCTAACACAGCATCCACTATTTTCATTGACCTCTGCACCTCTCTATCCCTCTCCATTCTCCCTTCTCGTCCAACCCACTCTGCTGGTCACATTCTGGAAGTCCTCATCCACTCTGAACTCCTTCTTTCATCTCCTCTTGTCACCCCTCTCTCTTGGTCAGACCACTCCCTTCTCTCCTCCCACTTGGGTCCCTTTGGCCCTCTGACCACACCACCAAAATCCCTGCCAACCTCGTTCACGAACCCGATGAAATGAGTGTCAGCTGCTGCCTTCACTTCCACCTTTATCCCCCCTTCACCTCCTAACTCAGACCACTGACACTGCTCTGAGCAACTTCCACTTGTCCATCACCAACAGTCTTCACATTCTTGCCCCAGTCATGAGGATCCACCTGAAACCCGCCTAAGCGTAACACCAGGTATGACTCTGAACTTGCAGCTCTGAAACGAAAGTGCAGAGCAGTGTAACGGAAGTGGCAAACTTCAGCCTCACCCTCTGGCAAACTGGCCTGCCACCTACTCCAAAGGCAATTCAGACTCTCCACCTGTGCCAAGAAACGGGCCCACATTCAGGCACGAGCAACTGGTGCATCCAACAACACAGGTGAACTTCCGCAGTCGCCTCCTTCCCCCTTCCTTCCCAGTCCTTAAACATTCAGCAGACCCTACCTGCCCAGCCAACTACCGCCCCATGTCAATCACCCCCTTCCAGGGTAAACTGCTGTTGAAGTTGGCCTTGCCCCAACTGAACTCGCACACTGAACTACTTGGTGGGGGTGGTCTCCACGGCCATCCAATCCAGATTCCGAGCATCCAGAGGCACGGAAACTGCTCTTCTGAACACCCCAGAACTGCTTGCATCTGTGGATTCCAACTCCCCAGCTGTCCTCATCCTACTTGATCTCTCCTCTGCCTTTGACATGGTCAACCACTCCATCCTCATACAAAAGCTCCACGACACCCTTGGTATCTCGGAACAGGCACTGGACTGGCTGACCTCCATCCTAACTGACCGCTCTTTCCAAGTCATCCTGGGCACCTTCTCCTCTCCTACTTCCTTCTCCACCTGTGGTGTCCCCTACGGCCCCATCATCTCCCCTTGGCTCTTTAACATCTACCTTTTTTTAAAAAAATATCTTTAGAGCACCAGGGGTCCACTCCGGTGGGGATAGTGTGCGGTACAAATATCCTTTAACATTAACATTTATTGGCATTTTTCAAACACAACCGGCATCTACATGCCAACATTAACCTTTCCCCAACAATCCCAAAATCCCATACCAATAATAGCACTTCAATCAGGGCCTTCCATGTTGATTACAGTTATTTGGGTATCATATGTAAGGAGTTGTAGCATACGGATTCTGGATCGTTTACCATCTTTTTCCACCATCTTGTGGCTGGGCTTAGGATTGTCCATCTCCTTATGTTATCAGAACTTAATAAAGCGCACGTACGCCGTTGGCATCATGGCGCTAAGGCATAAGGAGGTTTTTAAACAAGAGCGAAGTTAAGAGTTTTTAGTTTCCTGTCAAAAACAGAAGTGATTGGTGGTGCTCTGTAAAGTGGGAGGGAGGTTGTTCCAGGCATTAGCAGCCACAATGGAGAAAGCACGACCCCTTAGCTGAGTCCGCCTAAATCGTAGGACTGCTATAAGACGAGCTGACTGGGAGCATAGGGACCGGGTAGGAGAATAAGGCACAAATTTAGCCTGCAAATACTCTACTCCAATACCGTGGAAGGCCCGATGAACCATGCATAAGGATTTAAACACAATACGAGCCTCGACCGGGAGCCAGTGAAGCTGCCTCAGTAGAGGGGAGAAGTTGTAACCGTTTGGTTAAATATGGGGGCTTCCCTAAATAAAGCGAGTTACAATAATCCAGGCCGCTCAATACTACGAACGGCCACCACTGGGGCTTGGCAAGCTGCAGGAATAAAAGGAAGAACCTTCCTCAGGACCCAGAGTTTAAAATAGCCAGTCTTGCAGACTGCCGCCACCTGCTCATCCATGGTCAAGGAGGCAGTGAGTCTAACCCCCAGATTTCTGACCGATGGCATGGGCAGAGGGAGAGGGCCAAGAGAAGGGGGCCAAAAATCGGCCGTCCAGAAGAGATGAGGTGGTTTCGACAACCAGCAGCTCTGTTTTGCTGGCGTTAAGCTTAAGCCAGTTGGATGTTATCCGGCTCCCCAGTTCCCAAAGACACTTCCTCAGTCGGGCCGCAGTCTCAGACTGAGTCAGGTCCCGCAGGACCAGGATCTGGGTATCATCTGCATAAGAGTAATAGCGAAACCTGTGAGTTTGAAGGAGAAGCAAAAGGAGTCTAATGTAGACATTAAACAGAATAGGAGAGAGTGCCGATCCCTGAGAGACCCCACAAGGAAAGAAAGGCCGTAAACCAAGCAAGAACTTGGCCGGACAGATCAGTGGGAGACCAAGGTGGAGTGATCGACAGTGTCGAAGGCCGCCGACAGATCTAACAGCAGGACAGCTCCGACTCCACCCTGCTCTGCCAATCGCACCAGGTGATCAAGCACAGAATTAAGAACCGATTTGGTGCCTCTTCCTGGCCGGAAACCTGATTGCAAGGTATCAAAATACTGAGAAGACTCTAGAAAGTCAGACAATAAAGGAGAGACCAGAGCTTCCAGTACTTTCATCATGAAAGGCAGTTGAGAGATGGGCTGGTAGTTGGCTAACACCTCAGGGTCTGAGGAGGGTTTTTTCAATAGAGGAATGAATAGGGCATGCTTAAGGGAAGATGGGATAATACCAGTGGCAAAGGAGAGATTGACCGCAGAGGGGATATGAGCAATCAACTTGCCTGAGGATTCCTTCAAAAGGGCTAGTGGAATGGCATCGGTCAGGGAAGCAGACTTAAGGCGCTGAATAGCTGTCAAAATATCAGAGTCAGAGAAAAGGGGAAATGTGGACCAGGAGCCCAAATGTGAAGGGGGCTCAATGTGTACCCTTTCACTGGATAGTAGCTCAGCCTAGTCTTTTATGTCATCTCTAATAGTAGATATGTTTTCCACAACAACAAAAAAGACAGGGAGTCACATAGATTCTGTGAAGGCAGTACCTGGGGGCGACCTGTCTCCGTGGTATAGAGCGACTGGACCAGGTCAAATAAGGCCTTTGGTTTATTCAAGGCTATTTCCACTTTGTGGCTAAAGTATGCTTTCTTAGCCTTGATGATATCTTTTTGATAAGAGGAAAGAGCATTACGAAAGGTGATTTTGGCTTCAGGAGAAGCCTTGTGTTCTATTGGCTCCACACCATGCTACACTTCATTCATTAGTCCCCAGGGGTTGGCGGCAGGGTGTCATTCACCTCTCGTGATTGAGATAGCAAATAATGTATATATGGGCCCCACATGTTTTGTGTCAGTCCGGTGAATCGATAACCCACTGTATCCCATCTCCATATCATTACAATACAGGATTTCAGCATGCCAGTTCACAATTTTTGGGCATTTTGTCCCCCCCCCCCCCACACCATCGCTACACGCATCTTAGCCAGAAGTAGTCCAATCAGCCTCTTCATCCCTCTGGGTATCAATTTGGTGTATGCCAGCAGTGCTGTCATAGGACTTGGTTCCATTCTCTCCCCAATTATTTCACCAAGAGTGTCAAACACCGACTCCCAGAATGAGAGATCCAGGGGGCATTCCCATGCGACATGTATAAGGTCGGCCGCCATAATACCACATCTGGCACAACTGCTGGAAGCCTCTGGGAAATCACTGTACAGTTGAACAGGCGTGTAATAGAACTGATGCAGGTACGTCCAGTGAATTAGTTTAAATCTAGCATTTAGTGCCACCCTCCTTGTACCCTCACAATAATATCTCCATTCCTTGCTAGATATCCCATGTCCCAGGGAGTTCTTCCTTTCTCTGGAGCGGAGGCTCATGGCATACATGACTGACCACTCTAATGTTGTACCCCCATTGAGACCACTATTGTTGTACCCTCCTTGGAGTACCTGGTCTAGTATGAGGGCCTCATTTGGTTATTCTGGGAATTTTGGAAAAATTTGCTGTAGGGAGATTCTAAGCCTCTAATACAGGAACACACCCAAAGCAGTGAGCTCGCCCCTGGCCTTCAAAACTTCCAGCGTTATAAACCACCTGCTAGGGAACAGATCACAGTAACAACCCATCTTCAGTCGTTTCATGTGGTGAACAAAGCATTTTTCACTAGTAAGGGGGATCTCAGGTGTGTATTTGACTGGCAATACTGGGGAGTAAAGGAACTCTTCTGTAGAGTTGTGTTCGATACGGGTCCATGCCCTACAAGTCAGGTCCACCATACTGCCCGCCCTGGATGCCCTGTCAGGTGCTGTGAGGATAAGTGATTGTAAGAGGAACAGTGCTGCTATTGCACACTCTACCTCCATAGGTCTCCTGCCCCCCCTCGTATGCAAACCAATAAAGGATAAACCCTGCTTGGGCTACACTGTTATACGTTTCAAACTCAGGTAGTGCTAGGCCCCCCTCATGTATTGGATCTACCAATTTGTCCCATGATATTCTGGCAGGATTCCCCAGCCAAATAAACTCCATTATCATGGATCTCAGGTCTCGGAAGTACTCTGCCGGTATTGCAGCCCATTGAAGACCCCAAACTACAGGATGACTCTCATAGTGGGGTCTAGGTTGCATCTGGGGTTGTTAACAAAGAGCACCATATCTTCCACATAGAGGGAGATCACCACCACGTGTTTGTACAGTTGAACCCCTCTATGTAGATGAGTCTCCCTTATTTTTTCCGCAAATGGCTCAATTGCCAGTGCGAATAATAATGGAGATGTGATAGGGGACATCCCTGCTGGGTGTCCCTCCCCAAATGTATGTTTGGTGTGACCTGACCGTTCTGGCAACAGAGCTATGGTGTCACTGAGCGTATATTACAGTGACACCATAGCTATAAATTGCTCTCCCATGCCCATCCTGCACATTACTGTGAACAGGAAGGGCCATTCCACAGAGTCAAACACTTTGGTGGCATCCAACAGGGCAGCCACGATCAGATCTTCCCGGCTCACTGCTGAGATCAGCCCAAACATCCTCCGTATCCCATAGAAGGTAGAGTGGCTTGGAATGTACCCTGACTGATCTGGCCTTACCAGTGATGAGCAGCCATGGGGGATGCTTATCCGGCTTAAGCAGCACTGCCACCAACAAGCAGCACCGCCACCAACGCCTCTCTCAGATTCCAGTAATTTGCCTTCCGGCAGCCTTTGATGGTACATCTGCAGTAAGTAGGGAGCAAGCTTTGCGGCATAGTATTTGTAAAGTTCTGCCGTGAACCCATCTGGCCCAGGAGATTTCCCTGGAGGTAGGGACCTAATAGCATTCAGCACCTCGTCCAAAGATACCAGGCAACCCAGCCTCTCTTTCCTCGTCCGTGCACCAGTGTAGAGCTACCTGGTGCAAGTATTTATTCAACTCTTCCTGGGAGACTCGCGTATGGGAGGAGTATAACTGACCATAGAACTGAGATTTCTTGTATAATTTCCAGGTCTGCAAATCTCTCCACTCCTTGTGTATCCGTTATGGACAGGATCCATTCTCTGATTATCCAACCTTGCAGCTCTTGCCAGTAGTCTGCCCGGCTTTTGTCCCTCCCTATACTGTTGCACCGCTGTTCTCCACCAAATTAGTTCAGCTTCCCTATGTACTAGTACATTTAACTGTCGCAGGTGCTTCATCATTTCTGCTTTTTCTAGAGACGGTGTGATTACCGCCAACTGCAGTGCACGTAGATGGGCCTCTGTCAGCTAGTTCTTTCCTAAGATATACATTCTGATACTATTGCACAGATTCGACTGAACGATGAGGGGCTACTCTTTAACCCAATAAGAATAAATAAAGGAGTAAAGCAAGGGTGCATACTCGCACTGCTACTCTTTTATGTATATGTTGCTGATCTGCCCGTCCGACTGGCCCTAAAGGCAAAATGTCCTCCTAAAATTGATTCCACCCCTGTCTCATCTATGCTTTAAGCCAATCTAACTCTTTGATCAGTTGTTTACGGGCATGAAAACAATGCTGGAGGAATTGGTCAATATGCAGAGGATAATGGTTTAATGGTAAATCGAACAAAAACCAAAACTATGTTAGTATCCTCAAAAAAGGTAAATCGACCCATTTTAAATATGACCTGGGGGACACAGCCACATCTATGTATCTGGGCCTAGCAATGTCAAATAGCTCAGGATACAAAAATATAATAGAGGACAAAACAAGGAGGGCAAAACAGATAACGTTATTAGCACACAAATATACAAAATCAATATGCCGGGTTTTGCAATTGGGGGTATACTTGTCCTTTACCAACAGTGGTTATGTCCGTTAGTATTTTATGATCTGGGGGCCCTTGGCTTAAAGGGTGTGAAATGGCTGAACACTGAAAGGGTTTTTTCTAGTGCTCCATTTTGGGGTTGCCTCACTCAACTCCGATAGAGTATATATGCTTTCAGTTAGGCTTGCTTTCCTTGAAGGCCTTGTTACTGAAACAGAGGCAAGCTCTTCTTGAAAGCTAAAACATCTCCACTGTGTCTCCTTTTAGGGAAACTAGGAGTTCGTTTCAATTTGAAAGCCACAGGTAAAGTCAGTGACCCACTCACTATGCTGATGAGAGATTTGTGTGATGTGTTAAACTGGCTGCCTGATTTTGAACGATGTAACAACTACCTCACACTAAAGGGGGCATTTAAGAGAAGGATTTCAAGATGGGATTGAGGGCATGGGGGTGGGATTATGAACATCTGATGAAGTTACATAATTACCCACAGGTGGCACAGGTGTTGCATAGGTATATGAAACCTCAATTCCGTTTCCTGAAATGCCCAGATCAGGTGGTGCATACATTTCGATTGCAATTATGTACTAACCAACTACTTGTGCGGGCAACCTGTGGGACCAAATGGAAGTTACCCCTAGACACACGTTTTTGAAGATTTTGCCAAGCATAGACCAGCAAAGCAACCACCTGCTTACTGAATGATTCATAACTAGGATTCAATAAAAATGGTTATTGTATTAATACAAACTATTGCAACCCTCATAGCACTTTTTAGAGTATGGCAGAATATATTGAAATATTGAGCATTTTTTATGATTTTTTTGGTATTTTATTTTTCTTCTGGTGTAGAACAGATTGACTGTTTTAAATGGACAAATAACGAATAGCATGTATTACTGTTCTTAAAAAGGTAATGTAATGAGGGCTGTAGTGTTTTAAACGTGATATGTTACTGAAAATGTCACTGTTTATTTCAGACTGCATTGTACAAGTTTGTTTGGAACTAAATACAGTGCAGCAATAAATAAAAAAATTAAGTGTTAAATTCCTTCTTTAAATATACATCTAGTAAGCGTTTCCAAGAAATATGAAATGATGGCAACATATTATGTGATCATGGGACTGAAAGACTTTACGACCTGGTGACAGTATTTACACATGTACAAATTAAACACAGTGATCGCGAGGCCAGAATATAGGAGAGGTGGGTAGTGTGTTTAGTTTGGATAGCAAGGTGGAAGAGTTTGTGGCGCTCCTTACATCATTCAGAGTTGGAGTTTGGGCTGCTTAAGTTCAGCTGAAGAGATGGCTGGTAAGGGGGGGGGGGCAGAAGTGCCAGTGGACAAGGGCAAGTGGAGGAAAGGCACAAAAATGGGTAGAGGCACAGAGGGTGGGGGAATGAAAGTGGAGAGGAAGGAGTAGAGGGTGAGATGGGGTAAGAGACTATGGCTACATAGAAGGCTAGCAGGGATATACATTGTGCGTGGAGAGCCATCCAGGGTGGTGATGCTAGGTGGAGGAGGCTCTGGGAATGCTGAAGAATGTGTCGAAAAGTTAATGACTTGGCTGATGTGCGCAAAAGCGGGGTAGACCAAGAAGTACGTTTTATGCTTTTATGATGTATCCAGTTTGCTGAACACAAGAAGAGAGACCAGTTTTGTTGAGTGATGTGTGAATATTTTTGAAAGATCCTCGTGCCATGTTGACAGGAAAGAAAGTCCTACTTTCTACAAGAGGCTTACCAGAGCTCAAGTTAGTCAATGGGCTAAGCTTCGTTGGGCCACAGTAGCTTTGTCTGTACTCCTCTATACCCCTCAGACTGAATCTGCTGTACGACTAACCTCAGCAGTAACTGTTCAAGGTTTAAACTGATAATTTAACAGAGTTAAAAAAAAAAAAAAAAAAAAAAAAAAAAACGATTTCCCTGTAGCTTAATTAGCTAAATGCAGGTCACAATATTAGAATAAGTTCAATTTGTTCTCCTCCCTCCCCAATAACCACTTACTTACTGGTTCCATTACATTCAACGGAGAAGTGTACGATAAATTATCAGTGCTTCGGCTCCCATACATTCCCTGGAACATAAAAATAGGACAGTCAATCATAAAAAGTGACATACAATTCAGGGTACGAATTGCTTTAGACTTTAGTATATATCAAACATAAAATGCAGGTGCAATAGTTACTCTTACTGATCTCATTACTGTGTGAGCTTGCAGTTCTAATACACCATAGAAAAGTGATCTAATTTTGACTGATGTCAAATATACAAGTCCTAATTTGTTTGGGACTGGGGTGGTCCATAAATCCAGTCGACTAACCTTCACCCGCTTCTCAGATTCCAGGAACCTCCAGACAACTTTTGACCCAGCACTCTGGCTACCCAGTTGGCGCAGGCCCTCGAAAGGTTTTGCACTAGCAGATCTGTAGAAAATCAGGACATTAATAGAGAATACAACTATGGGATATCTGTTGAATCCAGTGGTTTCTTGGAAAGTAATTGTACCTAGCCTATGTTTATGCCAATTAATCTCACACGCCGCTCTTATTCAGGGCTCCAAAGGATTTATACAAGCATTAGCAATTGGTTTGATTAGTTTGCCAATTATGATCGGTTAGTTTAATAAAATGTTACTTAGTAACAACTACTGACTATTCAGTGGTAGTGTATCTTGATCCTAATTAAATTATAACACTGATATTTAATATAGTAGGAAAATCAAGCCATGCAGAACCAGCTGTAAAACAATAGCTTACCAAAATGATGTCCACAAGTATAACTTTCAACCAGATGAGATACACACAATTGAATTGGGTTCAACAAATACTACCACGAAATCGTCCGTAGGGGTGCCAAGAATTACTTTTTGTTGAACTAAAGAAATGATAATTAGCAAATTAAACCAATTACTAATGTTTGTCTAAAGCACTTGGGGCCTGAACATGAGCAGTGCTCGAAACACATGCAGGCTCACTTGTAGGGACTAAAACATATGCATACATCAAACTCAGGAACTAATAATTGAAATGGACAAATACATTTTTGAATAAATGAAAGGCTTCTGTTAATTAACCATTTCACCAATTACATTTTGCAAGCTTAATGAAATGTTCTAAAACAATGCATTAACTTTTTTGGAGAATAGATGGGATAGGTGCAATTACTTTCCAAGAAACCACTGGATTCAAGATTATATTTGAGACATTCAGAGAAGTCTCTTAAAATTCTTGGAATCACTGCGACACCCCATTAAATCGAACTAGTATTTAGCGCAAGACGTTGAGGCTTTTCTTCTCTAATACATTATAAGTTACTCACCATATTGACTAACGTACTCCTAGTCCATAGTCCCCTTTCCTCCATACTGTATGGGCGTCCCTCGCTAGGGGACGACCTTTTTCCACCAGAAAAAAAAAAATCTTCCCAATTTAAATTCAGAGGGGTGCGGACCTGGGAGCATGCACTCCCCTGACTCCGCCCACCGGCACCACTCGTCAGTCCCCATTGATGCGTCAACAATATTACCATTGCCTAATGGGACCAGTTTTATTAGGGGGGGCATGGTGGGACGTATGGAGGAAAGGGGACTATGGACTAGGAGTACGTTAGTCACTACGGTGAGTAACTTATAATTACTCCCATGTCCTGTCCCCTTTCGTCCATACTGTATGGGCGATTAAAACTGAATTTAGCCCCAGCGTGGAGAGGTGACCCTGCTCAAGAAAACTAATTCCTTATTACTGCCTGCCCAAATGCTGCATCTGACCTGGATCCGGCATCCAAACAGGCCGAAGTAGTGGCCCATCTGGCCGCCCTGCTGATGACCTGCCACGGAACGTGCCTCTGGAATGCGACTGCTGTGGCCTTGGCTCTGATAGCCAGGCCATGCATATCAGAAACAGTTTGTGCTGCCCATCATAGGCCTCCTTGATGGCAAAAATCATCCATCTTGCTATTGAGGTCTTAGAAGCCTGATATGCCTGATATCCTGGCTTTGACCCCCCCCCCCGAAGGTGACAAAAAGAGCCTCAGATTTGCAGAAGCTCTTGGTTCTATCCAGGTAGAATTTTAGAGTGTGCCCAACATCTAGACAGTGCAGGACCCTCTGAGCATCATCCTTATCTGACCATTATCCTTAGGGTCCGAGAAAAAAGTGGGTAGTACTATCTCCTCATTTAGGTGGAACGAAGAGACCTCTTTAGGCAAGAACGCGGGATGCATTCTAAGGACCACCTTGTCCCTGTGAAAGTTAGTCTAAGGCTCGGAAGCCACAAGAGCTTGGATCTTGCTGACCCGACGTGCAGATGCAAGACCTACAAGGAGGGCTGTCTTGATGGTGACCAGCCTGAGGTTTGTGGATGCCATTGGCTCAAAGGGTGTATGCACCAATGCGCCCAACACTATGTTGAGGTCTCACACAGGCTGTGGCTTCTTGATAGGCGAGTAGAGCATGGTGAGACCCACTGAATGCCTTAACCATCGGGTTGGAGGATGAGAAAACGTCCTCCTCCGAGTTCTGGTAGGCTCTGATGGCCGGCACCCACCCAACCCCCCTCGAGTGGGCAAGGTGTGCAGAGAAGGATAGCATGTCGTCCAACGTACAAGTGAGGGGATAAATCTCCTTAGACTGAGCCCACTGGCAAAACCTAGACCACTTGCTTTTGTACTGGCTCCTAGTAGCATCGCTCCTAGCCCCCTGTAGGATGTCTAGGTCAGTCTGCAAAAGTCACAGATGCTTCAATGTGACCTGTTCAGGAACCACGCTGCGAGGGCCAACTTCTGAGGGGCTGCGTCGATGATCCTGCCCCCCTGTTGCGGTAGGTCAGCTGGGCCCAATGGAAGGGGAATTGGAGGCTGATCATACAGGCTGAGCAGCTCCGAGAACCATGGCCTCATCGGCCAGAACGGAACCATTAGGATGATACTGTGGTGTCAGGGATCGCTTATATTGCCATTCTACCAGGGGAGTGGGAGGAAACGCATATGCGTTCATGCTGTTTCACTAACTAATGCATTGTCCAGGGAGCATAGGCCTGGTCCCTGCCAGGACGTAAACTGAGGGAACTTCCTGTTGTACCAGGTGGTGAAGAGATCCACCTGGTGGTGCCCCCATCTGCTGAAGATCCCCTGAAGTACCCGATTGTTCAATTGCCATTCGTAATTCTCCGCACTCAGCCTACTTAGCCTGTCCGCCTCCAGGTTAGACTCCCCCTTAAGGTGGATAGACCTCAACTGAATGTTGTTCTCCAGAGCCCACTCCCAAATGCGGACAGCCAGACTGCATAGGGGAGGAGACCCGGTGCCACCCTGCTTGATGATATAATACATGCTGGTGGCGTTGTCCGTTTGAATGAGGATAATTTTGCCACGGATAAGCGGCAGGAAGGCTTTGAGAATGAGCGGATCGCCTTCTGCTCTAGCCAATTGATATCGGCCTCCTGTTCCTCAAGAGACCAAACTCATTGGACGCTGTGGTTGTCCAGGGTAGGCCGTCAGCCCTCCAAGGAAGAATCCATTGTGATGGTAAACTGTGGTGCTGATTGCCGGAAAGGTCTGCCTATCTTCAGGTTGCAGTCCATGCTCCCCCAGATCAGGTTCTGGTGGAGAAAAGGAGGAATGCTGACGAGTTCCACCTGGGAACCCCGCTCCAGACTTCATGAGGCTGTGAAGCGCAGCTGTAATTTTCTCATTTTGAGCCTTGTGTATGGCACTGCCAGTAGGCATGCCGCCACGATACCAAAGAGGTGCTGGTACCACCATGTTGAGGTTGCCGCTCTGCTGAGAAAATGACCCATGGCCCTCTGATGGCTGTGATCTTGTCCTCAGAGGGAAAAACTCAGAGCTTGTTTCCCAGATGAGGCCCAGGAATGCCAGACTCGGCTGCAGCTGTGACTTCTTGAGATTGATGGAGAATCCCAATTCGTATAGAGCATTCATGAGGGCAGAGGAGGTGTGATGCACCGCTTCCAGGGATTTCGCCCCAACGAGCCAGTCGTCTAGGTATGGATAGACATGGTGACCCTGGGCCCCGAGAAGGCTGCCACTGCATTCATAAGCCTGGTAAAGATCCTGGGGGCTGAATTGAGGCCAAAGGGTAGAACCTTGTATTGGAAATGGAAGCCCATGATCCTGAAACTAAGGATGGACCGATGAGGCTGCCAAATCGCGACGTGTAGGTATGCGTCCTTCAGATCCAGGGAGCACATCCAGTCTCCCTTGCACAGTGTCTCCGCTATAAGCACTGGGGTAACCATGTTGAACTTTTGAAGAGGGAGTCAAAGGTTTAGGGTGGAAAGGTCCAACACAACTCAGGCCAGCCTGGTTCTTGCGTATGGCGAAAATCCTGGAGTAGAAGCCCATACCCCACTGGGAGGCTGGGATTTCTTCCACTGCCTGGATCTCTACGAGCAATAGAATTTCCGCCAACAGAGTTGTTGTCCCAATCTATGGGAGTGGAGGGGAGGAGGAACCGGTAGGCGGTAGCCACTACTGACAGGAAGCAGGGGCCCACGAACGGCACACAAAGTGCGTGAAGGGCAAGCCTGCCCCCCACCGGAGTGTCATGCCTTTTATCCCCCTCTTTTTTCCCCCCTCTGATGCTGGGGCTGAGAAGGGGGACTGGAAGAAGCCCTTATTCCCCACCTTGCGTTGTTTGCGGCGCTGCTGACTTGGGGAAAAGTCCAGCTGCCTGGTCCTTCGTTGCCGGAAGCCCTGGAACCCATCGAAGACGTGCTCCCTTGTCAGAACGCTGGTGTGGGGCATGAACTTCCTGAGGGTGGATAAGGATTTCCCAGTCTGCGAACTGTTCTCATCTAGCTCCTCATCGGTGGTGGCGTGAAGGAAATCGCTACACTCGAACAGAAGGGCCAATATGCGCTCCTGGACATCCGGGTTGAATTTGGTAGCCCGCAGCCAGGCTGTCCTTCTCAGGTCCATGGCAATGCAGATGGCACAGCCATAGGTGTCTATATGCGTCACTGTGGACTCCATGATATCTTGGGCCATCAACTTTGCTTTTGGCAGCCCAGCCTTGAAGCGCGCCTGACTGTGTACCGGAGGTTCCGGTAGGAAGTCGGCCATTTCCTGCCAAAGCCTCTGGTTAATGGCTGCGAGCATGGCATCCGCGTTAGACTGACGAAGGTGCAGAGAGGCGTTGGAGTAGACCTTCTTCCCATACGCCTCCAAGATCTTCTCCTCCCTGCCTAGCAGGGCCAAAGATGAGGAAGACTCAGGCTTACAGAAGATTGCGGCCGCAGCGATGACCGAAGAGTCCGTATGAGGGTGTGCCGACAGCAAGAGTTTACCCCCCTCCAATTGCCTGTGCTTGGCGTCGAGGTGCCGATTGGTGGGCTGCGCCGAATGGGGCTTAAGCCATCTTTCCTTGGCTGAGGCGACAACGTCCCTCTGCATCGAAATCCCTGTTCTGACTGCAGGGCATAGAGTGAGTCTGGTTGCGGGGCGTAGAGTGAGGACGTCCGCCAGGACCGCTGCCTACGGTTGTTCAACCTCGGGTTGTGGAAGACCCAAGTCTTCAGCCAGACCTGCAAGTCGATCATAGAAAGCCTTGGTTGAAGATGCTGTGCCGGGGTACTTCTCCTCGTCGGTGTCCACCAGAGTGTCCCATTGGTCAGGGACAGGTGGAAGAGTACTGGGCGCCGCAGGTTGAGGCGTGGCGAACGGGGCCAGAGGTTGGTATGGATCCGCCTGGGGTGCAGGAGGCAGAGGAGCCAGAACCACGGGGGTCGGCGCGGGCAGCAGAGGCTGTGCGGAGGCCTGAGGTGCTAGAGCCATAGGAGGAATGACTATGGGCACAGGTGGTGGGACAGAAGGCAGCATGTCCCTGATCACATCCCGAAGGAGGGTGCCCATCTGAGGGGATCTCATGAGCATGAGGAATTTCTCAAAGAATCTGTCCTCACAGGCCGGTGGGGCACTAGGTGGTGTAATAGTAGGGCCCTGGGGTTGCTGAGGTCTGGGCGTACTCTGCCTTGTTGCCTGCGGGGTGCATCTGCCCTGCGACGTTGAAGGATATGCAGTAGGCTACCTACCTGGTGAAGACCAGCCCCACCTTGAAACTCGTTCTCCCACCCGCTCGCACCATGGGGCGGTATCGAAAGAGCAGCAATTTAGTCTGGCGCAGTGGCCATCTTGTCGGACTGCCTGCCATGTGCCTTCGCCATGGTGCTTGCCGCACTGGGCCCAGCCTCCTCCAAGAGTCTTGGCGGTGTATCTTGAGGCCTACCCTGCACCTCAGGACGAGGCTTGGTAGGCGTTGAGATCTCAGCTGTGCTGCCGGTAGTTCTGCGTGCAGGCGCCCCCTCAGACATTTGTCCGGTAGTAGGGCGTAGCCCCTTGGGTGGACACTTGGTAAAAGGACCTTGCAGTCCCTCATCCACATCCCTGGTAGGATATAGCGACCCCTCGGCCTGGAGGCCAGTAGCTGAAGCAGCCTCGGTACCCGTGCTGGTGGTAGAACCTGACCGGTCCCTCCCGCTCTGATGTTTCCTTGGGAAGGAGTCGCCCTTGCAGGGTGCAGGTGAACAATGCAGCACAACCTTGGGCCTTGACTTGTGCTTGACGAAGTCCTTCAAGTCCTCCACTGAGCTAACCTGTTCATGAGAGCGTGCAGTGTAAGCGCATCACACGTGGAACAACCTTTCCAGTCGTGATCGGGGCTAAGGCAGCAGAGGCAAAGAGCATGAGGGTCGGACATAGGAAGAGCCCTTCGCAGGCTGGACACCTGCTGAAGCCCAAAGACAGACATGCGTCGCGGAGTAGCGTGGCACCAGAGGACCGAGTACCTGATTAAAGACAAATGACTAAAGACAGACTATCCAGGGAAGAGCACGTGGAATTACAAGGCCGAAGCCAAACCAAGGACGTCTGGTGAAAGCGGTCTGCTCCAGTCAATGCAGAAAAGGAGGACTGGGGAGTGGCGGTAGTGGGTGGAGTTAGGAGAGCGCATGCTGCCAGGTCCATGCCGCCGAGCACCTCTAAATTTAAAGGGGAAGAAGATTTTTTCTGGTGAAAAAGGTTCTGTCTCCCGTCCCGGCCGAGGGACGCCCATACAGTACGGAGGAAAGGTCATTAGATTATTGGATATCTGTGTTTGGTAGACTGGACTGACAGAAGTATCTTACAGAGAACAAAAGCAGGTTGAGGAAGCAATTCATTTTCAGGGTGTCTTTACACAGTTACAAGGAAAACGTGGCTTTAGGTAGCTGGGTCATGGGGAATGAAGAGAATGGGCCTCATTACGAGGAAGGCGGAAGAAGAATAACGGCGCCGGTAGAGCTGCCGGCACAGTTACCCCTAAACCGCCTCATTACGAGGTCTGCTCGCGGGTCCCACAAAGGACGTCTGGTAAAACCAGGCGTCCTTAGCGGGACCCGCTAGCAGACCAGGATGCTAACAGGCCTGTCATTAATGGGCCCATCAATTTTTCTACTTGTTACTAGCTTGTTGGTTGGGTGCAGGTCTGTGGTATAGCAACTTTGTCTCACTTGTTATTGCAACCCCCTTTTTTGTATAGCAATCACAAATATTTCCTGTATTGTTCTCTCTTTTTTGCATCTTTGAATTTGTCATTTACTTTGAGTGCTTTTTTCATGTACAAACCTTTTGTATATGTCTTTTACATTTCATGATTTCTCTCGATTTGCTAACATTTAAATAAAACAGACCCTTGATTACATTCATGTGACTACATGATTACATCTAGATTGAAAATGGGACGATTTTTCATGCGATATCTGTTTAGAGCAGTTTAAGCAATTAAAATAAATTCAGATTTTCTCTCCAGCAGCGTGGACCACAACATTATGTCTTTTTTTTAATGAACCCCAAACACAGCTGCCCACTGGAGAAACCCCTTTTTTTCTTACAAGCGACCAACTAGTCACCTGTGCTGCTACAGGTACATCAACAGTTTTCGGTCATAGGAGCATGCATCTTCCATTTGTTTTGCAAAGCCCAGAACCAGCTGCTCATCTTTGCAAGGGCTTACAGCTGAAGCTCTTCATGGGCCTCTAGGCTCTGCTGGGACTCTGGAAATTCGCCATTCTGCCCTCCACCAGGGGATGAGCCTGCAAGAAGATCAGATTTCAACTGAAGTGCCTCCTGACTCTGTCCAGGGTGAATGCAAGTGCACTTGTAAACATATCGGGGAAGAACTCCCCTTTGTCGTGGAACCAAATCTGGGTGTTCCCCTCTACATTGAGGTGGACTACAATGGTGAGCCTTTTTTTTCCCTGTGATTTACTATCAACTGGGAGCATTTATAAAACTTTAAAGCTGAAGGCCAGAGATCTCTCACATCTCTTGAATGTCCCTCCCCCATCCCCATTTGGTTTGCATTGGGTGCAAAGTCCTGCTTACCTTAGTGCTATCCTGGGCAATACTTCTGTGGGTCATCTGAGAGCTCCAGTGGGTGTAACTGTTCTTCCTTTTGCTGGAACTCTACTTTATAAACCCTGAAGTCCCTAGTTTAATGGCTGCATTTGCCCTGCACTAACTGAACTTCAGTACTTTACCTGCACTAGTTGAGTGGGCTCGCCAGGGTTCTTCCCTCAGGAACCTTTTGTGAACTTAAAAGACTACCAGAGACTTGGTACAGGCTATGGACGTCTGATGTAGCATATGGTGCTGGGTGCCTAATAATTAGAATGCTAATCTAAAATGTATGCTTAACATCGGTTCTCCCTACTTTGAGGATTGCATTTACTGTGTGAATAACTGCTTGGGATTCTACAGTAGTGTGTAACCCATAATGGGTTACCCACCAGAGTTGTATATATCTACTACAGTATTTTTACTTAAATACCTAAAGTGTGCCATAGTGTATTAGTTATTATTATAACTTACCTGTGGGTCTATTCCTTATCAGGTCTGCTAATTGTTAAGTGTACTTTACAAAAGTTCCATCTTCCTCATAAACTCAGCCTTGCTGCTTGGTCAACACTACTTAAGAGTGGCTTTGCTCAACCAGGGGTAACGAGTAAACGTTCTAACCCCAGCTTGGGTTTTCCAGGTCCAGTTAATGGGCCTCGTTACGGGTCTGGCGGTAACTGTGCCGGTGATACCAGCGGGTTGCTGCTGGACCTGAAAAAAATGACTGGCGCCCGACTTCCTGGTGCCTCCGGGCTATTCTGAGTCGGTGGCCGGAAGTCAGGTGCCGGTAATTTTGTTAGTCCCCAGAGTCCCATGGGACTCCATGGGAATGGGGACACGGGAGCACCGGCACTGTTAACAACGGTGCCGGTGCTTCCATGAGAACTCTGCAAGCGGGTGCCATCCCGCCCGGCAGGACTGACCCTGGCGGGCAGGACAGCACTCGCAGAGTTGTAGTGTGCCAGTCCGGAAACAACGGTGCCAGGGTAGGCTTACCGGCACTGTTGTTTCCAGACCGGCACTATTGTAATGAGGCCCAATGACCTTGAAAAACCCTCCTAACACGTTCTTTTCCCTGCTACGCTTACCTTATGGCCATCACATTGATATGTGTTTTGCGGGGCACAATATGGACCTTGACACAGCAAGATACAATAGCACAGTTCTATGGTGAATTGCCAATACTGCCATGTGAAGAGGCAAAGAGTCCAACAGCTATAAATATTATCTATATGGCAAACATTACTTACCCAGTAATAGTCTGTGGCTTGCATCTGCTTAGAATCATATGCTTGGCAAAGGCTGCCATCTAGTGGTTGGCTACTTCTTGGCATTTTACCAATCTAAAAGGGGCATCGACACGGGTGTATGTGTGCATGTATACATGACCATCCGTCGACGTCCACAGATTGTTTTGCCGAGATGTTATGTTGTGTGCTTGAGTGTACTGTGTTTTTATGTTGAGACCGAGCACCCATTGTGGGGAGGCTGGGTAGGAGCATGTGATTCTAAGCAGATAGAAGCCACAGAAAGACTATTACTGGGTAAGTAATGTGCGACTTCTGAGACTTGTGAATCTGCTTAGAATCACATGCTTTTCATGGACTAGCTAGCGGTACCCAGAGAAGGTGGTGGGTGAGCTTAAGGAACAGTTGAAAACCAGTGCTGTAGTACTGCCTAGCCCACTTGAGAATCCACCCTTGCTTGTGTATCTACACAACGTGGAGTTAAGTGTGCACTGAACTTTGATGCTGCCTTGCAAATTGCATCTAATGGTACGTTTACAATGAAGACTACTGCTGTTCCACTACTGTGTGTGGAGTGCATTTTAGGGGTGAAGAGGTTTATGAGCCAAAGTGTAGAAGAGCTGTATAAAACATACAATCCAACTTGCAATGGTGGATTTAGTTACTGGATCACCTTCCCTCCCAGTTTAAAATGATACAAATAATTAGTATGCTTTGGTTCTACTAAGGTAGAACATCACTGCCCTTCGAATATTAAGTGTGTGCATTGCTTTCTCCCCCCTATTCTATGGGTTGGGGAAGAACACTGGCAGTTCTTAGGACCCTCGCCTAAGTGACGACATTCTGAGATGCATTTTGGGGAGAAACAAAGGCCTTCTAAAAAACCCTATGGGAATAGTCAAGTTTGTCAACAGAGCCTGCAGTTTGCTTACCCTTTGGATTAAAGTGACAGCACTGAGCAGGAGCCCAACTAGACTAAAACTTTGGGTGGGGTGCCAACATGTCAAATGTTGGAAGTGGCCTAACTTCAAAGACTTTGGGGAAGGGGCAAACGTACTTGCATGGGGGCATTCCCCGCCAAGGCACGTTTGTGGAAACTAGTATCAAGTTGGCAGAAAACTGTGCAATTTGAAGCACACCAGGCCACTGACACCGTCTAAACATGAGGGATTGGAGGATAAAGGGCACATTTTTATTGGTACTTGTCGGCATGGTAATGCTGTGGTTGGGCTGCGGCGCAAGGTTGGCTTTGTCTGCTGCTAGTTCATTGTGCATGTCCAGCTTCATTGTAGTAGAATCCATTTAAGCTGGAGTCTTGCAAGGGTTGGAGTTTTATTTTCATCTTAAACTAGTAGACCTCATGGCTGTAATCTCTGGTTTCTGTGGGCGTTCTTCACTAAATGCATTGTTGTGAGACGACTCTGGTGAAGCTTCAATGTTAAGAGCAGTTAACTCTCCCCTTCATATCTGAAACCAGGCACTTATCTGCTGTGAGGTGGAGCCGTCTCCTGCACCTTCCAAGCATTCTCTTGACATGCAAGTGCCTACACTCCAAAACCATTTCAATTGCCAGTAAATGTATGCATACTAAAAGTGCAGTTGCCAACAATGAAATGCATTACAGTAATAATTGCAGGGCCTTTGATAGTGCAGCCTCAGGCACTGTTTCTCATTGGAGTCCTGCCCGGCACTGTGGACAGCTCTGTAGGTAACTGTGGTCAAGTTAACATAATCCTGAATTTCAAGAGGGTTTGGGGTGGGTGGGGCAATTGTCATTGCACGCCTGGCACAGAGTAAGGCTACTTTGTAAGTAGTACGTTCCGGAGGTCCCATCAATTTCTGAAGGACGCCATATATATGGTGTGGGGCTTTTGGGTATGTCACTTTTCTACTCCTTTCATAAACTATTCACTACTGGCCCTTCCCACCAAGACACATTGTGCTGTGAGGTGGTGTATGCTGCTAGTGCAGCCAAGTCTACATTTAGAGAGTTGTAAACTCTGCTGGAGTCTGGGGGATGGGGGAGGGGAGGGTTTGGGGGGAAATCAGGTAGGTAACCATATCTGCCAGTGAGCAGTTAACTGGATTGATGTGCTCTTTTGTGCACCAAAGGAACTGTTGTCACTTAAACAGTAGTGTTCAGTTTCTTTTCCTCAAGCAAGAGGCCCATGAATTGTGGGGGAAGTGAAGGGAAAATGGCCGATCTCAGGTGCCAGGCTGCCAGGTTTGCAGTTTGAGGTCTTAGGTGTCATTTGATGAAATTTGTGTTATGAGGTCCTGAACTGGCTGGAGCTTGATTGATAGATGCACTGACATGCTTAGGAGGGGAATACCAAGGCTGCTTGCGCATGTTGTGAACTACCTTTCAGAGTAATTAATTAGTCAGGGGTAAGGTTTATGCAAATACCCCTGGCCATTGAATCTATAGTGCATGGCATAGGGACTCCTGTTGTGGGTACATTAAGTTGAAGGTTGGGCATTGTGCTGTCGCAAAACGACCTACCAATGGATGGCTCCAAGCTGTGAGAATGCTTGGGTTGAGTTAACATTTGTGTTATTTGACTTAAACCTCCCTCAAGTGGTCTGCAAAGCAATGGTGCACCCCTGGCATGTGCAGAGCATTAACAGAGCTCTCCAGTGTGTGTGCCAACCCTGTTTATGTCAAACATGGCTGTGGTGTTATTTGTGTGGATGTTAGGTAAGATTTTCACAGAACTGGTAAATCTTCCTGACTTGGGTAAACTCCAGAACTTTTTGCTTTACTAGTGGGATATTCTTCCTTAATACCTCAGTGAGTGGGAAGCTTTTTCCACACTCGCAAACAATCTTAAACTCTTCATGGGTGTCATTTTTATGACTCTCCATAGTGTCTTTTAAAGTTATCCTCTTTAACAACTTATTGGCAATACGTGCCTGTTGCTGGTTTGCCCTAGGGGCTCCCCTTTTAACTTTCTTTTGCTAACCTTGGGTGAACTACAGTTCCCAAGGGTAGAAAGGATTGTTGGATCCCTTTTACATTTAATTCTGTGAAACCAGCACATCCCACCTTATGTGGAGTGCTGGGGAGATACAATGTATCCTCTTTAACACTAAAACTGTAACAATTCTGTTACAGGGACAAGCTGTTACGCTCATCTGGCTCCCACAGGGGCGTCGGTCGGACCCGGACAGCTGCGGTCTCCACCCACGTGATGCGTAGTGCAGCGGTGACTGACTGGATCTGCCCTCCTAATCTTGTCTGCTTAACCCGTAGAAATATTCTCCTTATATTCTTGAAAGATGAGCTCTCCATCCTGCATGGATTTGCAGGGGCGCGTTGATTCCAGTTACTTCACTGGTTTGAAGGCTCGGGAGAGTTCAGGAGAGTATTGACTCTGAGGTTCCTGGTGAGGACCAGTAAGTATTAAGTTCACAGAGTTCAATATGTCCGATGTCCACTCTTGTTTCCCCCCCTTCCTTTCTGGTCTTGCAGCTGAATCATGAAAAGATGCTCTTGTGGCAGCTGGTGGCGCTCAGTAAGAGTCTGTATTACCCGGTGCTGTCCGGTAAATGTTGCACGTGGAAAACGTGTTTTGTCTCTCGTTACAGATGCGGCACGTGAAAATATGGAGAGTCACAAAAGGATGCCTCCGGTGGTAAATCAGGTAAGTCTATGGTGGTAAGAATTATATTTGTTGGTTCCCTCGGCTCACCTTGTGGTTTTCTTTTGTCTCCTAGGTGCCCAAGTTCGGCGAAGAAATGATGGAGGTAGCGCTGACCCGAAGGATGCTGTGAAGACTGGTGAGTATGGCGCGGTGCGGCGCGTGCAGAAATGATGTTCTTTACAGGTCCGGAGACGAGATGGATCCAGAATCAGGTGTGGAATAGGAATAAGTTCGTTTTGTAACCTTGTCCCTTTCTTTCCTCTTTGTTTTAGGAGCTCCGGATTCGAGGCGGGCGTGGCAGAAGATTGGATGCAGGCTGCAGGCACGGTGAGCGTTACGCTGCTGGATGCAGTATAACGCGAAGCGTGTGTTGCTGGTCGGGCGTGGTTTAAATAGCCTCAAAAGTAGTCCCAGGTAAGAAGTCCCTAGAACCACGCCCAAGTAAAAAATAGTCCCTGTAGAAAAATAGTCCCTTTCAGGATTCATGTTGGATTGGAGTCATTTGCAGCATGGTCTGCCTGAGGTAAGTAATGACTATGAGCCTGGCGCCTTAGGCATGAGGACCGATTTCTACTATGAGCCTGGCGCCTAAAGTGCCAGGACTGAACCCAGATAGCCCCTAGCCGGGGCTGCTGAGGTTTTACTAAATGTCTAGATGCCTGCTCCCGGGGCTGATGGGCTTGGTCCAGATGCCTGGGGGTAGGCATGACAGCAATTCCCCGCCCCCCCCCCCCCAAAGGCCCCTCCTAAAGTTGTTCTTCCCCGGGGCCCTGGTTTGTCTGGGAAGTTCCGATGGAATCTTTTCACCAACTCACCAACCGAGGTGCATGGACGTGGTCACTAGGTTCCATGACCTTTCTTGTGGTCCGTAGCCCTTCCAATCGATTAAATAAAAAAGTTTTGATTTAACCATCTTGGAGTCCAGGATATTTTTTACCTCGAATTCAGGTTCTCCATCTATCGAGATGTGGTCAGGTGGTTTGGTTAATCTTGTTCCTGGTTGAACTGGTTTTAAAAGTGAAACATGAAAGACAGGATGAATGCGCACATTAGAGGGTAATTCCAATTTGACGGCTACCAGGTTGATAATGGCCTTAATAGTGTAAGGTCCCAAATATCTAGGGTTAAAAGTCCGAGTTCCCTTCAGAGGTATGTGTTTTGTAGCCAGCCAAACTTGATCCCCAATCTGGTATTGTGGAGTTTCACTTCTATGTTGATCAGCATTTTTCTTATATTTCTCTTTTACTTGTTTCAAGTGTTCTGTTGCCTCTTTAAAGGCGTGTGTAATAGTAGAATTCAAATGACTAACTGCAGGCATTTCTAAATGCTGAGGCGAATCTAGTTCTGAGGTTCGAGGGTGATGTCCATATATGGTATAAAAGGGGCTTTGTCCGGTTCCTGAATGTACAGAGTTATTGTATGCATACTCGGAAATCCATAAAATATCTTTCCAATTACTTTCGGTCTGGTGTAGCATGAAACGTAGGTACTGTTCAAGGGTCTGGTTGGTCCTCTCCGTCTGACCATCGGTCTGGGGATGGTGACTGGTTGATAACCTCACGTCGATTTGCGCCAGTTGACAACATTTCTTCCAAAAATGGGAAATGAATTGACTACCTCGGTCAGAGACCAATACGGAAGGAAATGCGTGTATTCGAACAATGTTTGAGGAACTCCTTGGCCAGAATTGAAGTAGAAGGTAATCTCTTTAGAGGAATAAAGTGGGCCTTCTTGGAAAAAAGATCCACAATAACTAGAATGGTGTTAAATCCATTACATGGAGGTAGATCTGTAATAAAGTCTAACGATAAGGTGTGCCATGGTGTAGGTGGCATATCCAAAGGTTGTAAGAGACCAGCTGGTTTTTTCTTCTGACTTTTGTTTTGGGCGCAAATGCCACAAGACATTACAAATGACTTTACGTCTTTTCGCCAGGTGGGCCACCAGAATTGTCTCTTAAATGTAACTTCAGTTTTTGCGATACCTGGGTGTCCTTCCATCAGGGTGTCATGATAATTGGAGATGACTAGTTCTTGTAGTTCCTTGTGTGGTAGTCACCCTTGATAATAAGGTAGGTCATTGATGACTGAGTAGTCCGAGCCTTTCTTCATCCAGTCCTGCAGGGCTGTTGGATCGAAGAGTTGTTGGATCTTTACTTGAATATCCTCTAGTGTCTGTAGAGTGGTTATGCCAAGAATTCTTTGTTCTGAAATTATAGGCACCGGTTCCGGGTTCGCATATGCTTCTCCCATCCCTATTCGGGATAAGGCATCTGCCTTGCCATTTTTACAACCTGGTCGATAAGTGATCACGAAATCGAACTCGGCAAAGAACAATGCCCATCGAAGTTGGCACGACAATTGGGCCTTGGCTGTTTTTAAATACTGCAAGTTCCGGTGATCGGTGATTACCATAATGGTATGCCTGGGCACCGAGAAGATAATGCCGCCAAGCCTTGAAGGCGGATTTGATGGCTAATAATTCTTTATCGGTAACCGCATAGTTTAATTCGGGTGCCGAGAACTTTCTGGACCAAAATGCTACTGGGTGAAGTTGACCGGTTTCAGGATCCTTCTGGGACAGGACAGCTCCGTGGATGCTTTAAGACAGGTGCAGACGTGAATTTCGCTTTCAGCTTCTTCGGTCCACAAGAAGCGTTTGTTTTTTCGCAAAAGTGCTGTGATAGGGTGTACAACATGTGAGAAATCCGGAATGAATCTGCGGTAGAAATTAGCAAATCCGAGCATGCTTTGTACCCCTTTAACTGAACTGGGTGATGGCCACTTGAGGATTGCATCCACCTTTCGAGAGTCCATTCGGACTCCTTTTGGAGTCAGGATAAATCCAAGGAATTCAACTTCCGTAGCATAAAAAACGCATTTTTCCAATTTTGCATATAACTTGTGCTGGCGTATTTTGTCAATGACTGCACGAACGTGCTTCACATGGTCTGATTCTGAAGAGGAGTACACTAGAATATCGTCTATGTATACAACAACACAAACGTCAATGAGTTCACGAAGGACATCGTTCATAAAATACTGGAAGGCTGCTGGTGCATTGCACAACCCAAAGGGCATCACCTGGTATTTGAATAACCCGTACTTCGTGCGAAAAGCAGTCTTCCATTCGTCGCATTTCTTTACACGTACCAGATGATATGCCCCTCGGAGATCTAATTTAGTGTAGATGCAAGCGTCCTTTACTTGGTCTAGTAATTCGGGGATCAGAGGCAATGGGTATCGGTTCTTAACCATGATCTGATTTAATGCACGGTAGTCTATGCACGTTCTGAGGTCACCTTCCTTTTTAGGCACGAAGAACAAAGCTGATGATGCAGGGGACTTGGATGGACGAATGAAGCCATTAGCAAGGTATTGGTCCAAATTTTGTCATAGGTGAAGGTTTTCGGGTTCCGTAAGGGCATAGATCCTACTACATGGAGGTTGTGCACCGGATATGAGATCGATTTGACAATCGTATGATCTGTGAGGTGGTAGGGTGTTTGCCTGTTCCTTTTGGAAAACATCCTGGAATTCTTGATATTCCTGAGGTAACTGCACGACTGAGTAGCGACTGTGGCCAGGCCTTGGTTCAAGTGTTTTTTCGGGTAACAAGTATGTGCACAATCCGGGAAGGTTATTCTCTTCTCTCGCCAATCAATACAAGGATTATGTGTTTCCAACCAAGGTATCCCCAGTATTATTTGGAACTGCGGGGCTTTGATTAAATCAAACACAATAGTCTCTCGATGCCCATCCTGACCCAATAGTGTCATCTCTGCGGTGGAATGAGTTACAGGCCCAGAGGCAATTTCAATTCCATCGACTGTGGTGATGACATCCGAAGTGGTCTTTTTGCAGAGAGATAGATTCATCCTAGAAGCCAACTCGTGGTCCACATAGTTTCCTATGGCCCCGCTATCAATGTATGCCCTCACTGCGTGCATACGTGATGGCTGCCTTGGATCTATAAGGACCATTGGTATTATGAAGTGCAAGTTCCGAGCATCCTTCTTCAAGCTCGGCAAGGGGACCTCTATGCTCGTCAGGCGTGGTCGTTTCCCAAATCATGCTCTGTTTGATTTTTATCAGCAACTCGGACTACTCTTTTAGATGTTTTTATAGGGCAATCCCGTAGAAAATGTCCTGAGGCCCCACAGTATAGACACAATTGCATCTGCTGTCTTCTTTCTCTTTCCTTTTGAGTTGAGGGTCCCTTGACACCCCCCCCCCGATCTGCATCAGTTCTGATACATCTGTTCCTTTGAGGGTAACATTGGGTTTAACCAATACCCGATTCTTGAACTTAGCTCGATCAGCCTTTGTATTCTGAAGTCGGTGGTCTAACAGGACCACTAAGTCTATATATTCTGCACAATCCTGAGGTTGGTTCACAACTTGGGCCAAAACGTCTTTGAGTTCACCCCGAAGTCCACGATGAAATAATGTAATTGGTTTTACCTCTGGCCATCCGGTTTCCACCACTAACCTATTGAAAGTGGCGATATAGGTTAGTAGATCCTGGTTACCTTGTCGTAATGATAAAAGTTTGTTATCCCGGGCCTGTCCCTGTGAATGTCTGGCAAATAATCTTTCCATGCTCAATTGAAAACCTTGAAAATCCCAAAGAAGAGGGTCATCCTGGTTAACTAATGGAATTGACCAATCCGCTGCGCTGCCACTAAGATATGATAGTACAAAGGCTACTTTGGTTTGGTCGTTCGGAAAAGCTCCAGGTCTGCATAAAAAGTGCAAGCGGCATTGGTTCATAAACACGGCAAACTTTTTTCGGTCCCCAGCAAAACGTTCGGGTGGAGCTAAAGGAATGCTCCCTGGTAGAACCACTTGTACAGGATTGCTTGATGAAACAGGAGTTGGATTCCCCCCGAATCCATGTAATGGTGTTTGCCCAGCTTGGTTTTGCAGTAATTGTCTAGCAAGATCATCAGTGCGCTCCTTTGACACAATCAGTTCTCTCCTGAGGGCATTACTCTCTTGGCGCGCGGAGTGCACTTCTGCCCCAAGTTCCCCTAACAATAGGGCTAGTTGGTCGGTTTCTGAGGTTTCCATAACGCCCGGGTGGGGATTTGTAGATAGGCATCGCGTTCTGTTACGCTCACCTGGCTCCCACAGGGGCGGTCGGACCCGGACAGCTGCGTCTCCACCCACATGATGCGTAGTGCAGCGATGACTGACTGGATCTGCCCTCCTAATCTTTTCTGCTTAACCCGTAGAAATATTCTCCTTATATTCTTGAAAGATGAGCTCTCCATCCTGCGTGGATTTGCAGGGGCGCGTCGATCCCAGATACTTCACTGGTTTGAAGGCTCTGGAGAGTTCCGGAGAGGATTGACTCTGAGGTTTCTGGTGAGGACCAGTAAGTATTAAGTTCATAGAGTTCAATATGTCCGATGTCCACTCTTGTGTCCCCGCTTCCTTTCTTGTCTTGCAGCTGGCTCGTGAAAAGATGCTCTTGTGGCAGCTGGTAGCGCTCAGGTAAGAGTCTGTATTACCCGGCGCTGTCCGGTAAATGTTGCACGTGGAAAACGTGTTGTTTTGTCTCTCTTTACAGATGCGGCACATGAAAATACGGAGAGTCACAAAAGGATGCCTCCGGTGGTAAATCAGGTAAGTCTATGGTGGTAAGAATTATATTTGTTGGTTCCCTCGGCTCACCTCGGCGAAGAAATGATGGAGGCAGCGCTGACCCGAAGGATGCTGTGAAGACTGTTGAGTATGGCGCGGCGCTGCAGCTGGAGGTGCGGCGCGTGCAGAAATGATGTTCTTTAAAGGTCCGGAGACGAGATGGTTCCGGAATCAGGTGTGGAATAGAAATAAGTTCGTTTTGTAACCTTGTCCCTTTCTTTCCTCTTTGTTTTAGGAGCTCTGGATTTGAGGCGGGCGTGGCAGAAGACTGGATGCAGGCTGCAGGCACGGTGAGCATTACGCTGCTGGATGCAGAATAACACTAAGCGTGTGTTGCTGGTAGGCGTGGTTTAAATAGCCTCAAAAGTAGTCCCAGGTAAGAAGCCCCTAGAACCACACCCGAGTAAAAAATAGTCCCTGTAGAAAAATAGTCCCTTTCAGGCTTAATGTTGGATTGGAGACATTTGCAGCATGGTCTGCCTGAGGTAAGTAATGACTATGAGCCTGGCGCCTAAGGCGCCAGGACTGAACCCAGATAGCCCCTAGCCGGGGCTGCTGAGGTTTTACTAAATGTCTAGATGCCTGCTCCCGGGGCTGATGGGCTTGGTCCGGATGCCTGGGGGGTAGGCATCATGACACAAGCTTACCTTCAATGGCTGGCGACAGTGATACTGGGTATTAATTTGGTGCACCTTTACCGCAGGCTGTGTTCACAGCTGCAGTAAAGGCACCCAAGGGTGCTCATATTACCAAAATGGCCCCAGACTTTTTTTTGCCATTTTTGTGTTTGTCGTTTCTTGTTCCTTCCCCGGACATCCAGGGAGGGAAAGTCCTTTGTGCGATTTCTATCTACGGTGGGAGGCCCCTGGGCTCCGCACCCAGGCTCCAGTCTGAGGGCAGGAAGCGAGGGAGGAGTCCAAAACTCCCCAGCCCTTTGTCTTACGCCTTGCATGGAGACAAATCCCAGTGGGGGGCTGGCTGTCCTGACTGGACGACCAGACCGCCCCTTCTTGTAAAATGCAGGGAGAATGCAGAGGTTTTGTTGTAATTCCCGATAAATACTGTAAACCTGGAAGCTGACGAAAAGTAGACCACTGGAACTTAAACCAAAGTGGATGACGAAGGAAAAATGGCAGAAACAATTTCCAGCAACCGGAGAGCCTGCTGTGTAACCGCAGCCTGCTGTAGCCCTTACTTCCAATCGACCTGGGGACTCCAAAAATGACAACCCTGACCAAGAGCCTGATGACACCCACTAGAATCAAAAAGACTTGCATTTTGAGCCATCCCACGTGTTGCTGCAACCATGCGTTGCTGCAATACACCAACACCCTGGAACCTCAAGCCATCGTGCAGTGCACGGTCTTCTGAATCTCACTGAAACTTCGTGGGGATCCTGGTGGATCGCCATAGACATGAGTCGAGTCCGAACAGTCCCCTCAACAGAGTGTTGGACCTTTGTAACGACGAGAATTCAACTGCAATTTTCGGTCTTCTGTGCTCCTTGAAAAGGCGCCAAATACGCAGAACCACATTCAGCCGCAAGGGAAACCTTGCCTAGAGCCTTCATCGATCCCTGCTGCAAAGTTCCTTCTGAGCTCTTGTTTTCAGTCACCACGACAAGGAATCCACGGACGGGTATTTGGCTGCATACCCTGAAGTCCTCAAGCTGCAAAAATCTTCAATGCAGAGCTACTGTGTTGTCTTGGGTATGTACTTACCTTAATCCTGTTAGGATTTCTGTGTAGCTGTGGGTTGTTTTCTGTGATGGGGACGCCTCTCATCCAGTGCACACAGACCCACTGCTAGAATTCTGCTAGGTTGTTTCTGTGAAGCCCCTGGACCCTCTTCTAACTCTAAAGTAAAGTACTCACCCGTTTGCCCAGTTTTCCTACAGAACTCTGACTTTTGCTACTTAAGAACCTACCCTGACACTGCCTGTTGGTCACTGGATCCTAGTGACCGCCCTTCTGCCACTGAGAACACTCATGCTCCAAGAATAAGGGAAAGACTTTCAAGGGATTGGGACTTTCGCCTAGAAAAGGAAATAAGTGTTTAAAAGTTACTTACTTGTAAAGAGTTGGTTGGTAACTGTAAATCTAAGAGTGAACAGTTACGAACGTTCTTACTTATCTTGAATGTGTGATGCACTATTCTCAAAGGTATGGGTAACATCTTTTCTTCCTTAGAAACTATTTTGCCATTCTAATAGCAAGTAGATGTGCAGGTATTTTACTCTGCTGTGATTAAGTTGTGCCTCTTCCCAAAAGTAAAGTGTTGGTTTCACCAGATTATTTCTGCAGGGTAATTGTATGAGTGTCCTCCAACTGTTGGTAGCACCAGATTAGTCCTTTGAGGATAATTGTATCAGCGTTTCCCAACTAGGTCTTGCTTCCCTTGACTTGCTGCTAGCCTGTTCAGAATAAGTCTGCATTAGGTTGTTGCCTACCTAGAATAACTGTCATTCAGTAAAGTGTAACATTGGGTTTTACTTTCCCCTTCATTGTGAGGTTAAACACAGTATGTGGGTTTTACTTACCTTGAGTTAGCTGTGTGCCTTCCCAAAAATAGAGTTATTGCTTATCTATATCTGTGGTTCACTGATCTCAAAGGCACCTGTAATTGTATATTAAATCCTTAGGTTTTACTCGCCTAGTATAACTGTGCATTACCACAAAAGTAGTTATAGGTTTTTACTGCACCTGGAATAAGTGTTCCACCATTCACCAAAAGTATATTTTCCAGTTGACTGATTACGTGATTTGTACTAAGAGTCAGTGTATAACTGGAAGTGCCTACTGCCCTTTCATTACTGAATGTAATTGTGAAAGTAACCATTGGTTTTTACTCCCCAAGAATAGGTATGACCTATACTGAATGTGTATGAAAAGGTTTGGACTTCCCTAGAACTACTGTTCGGTATTTCAAATAAGGTATATACTTGGGTTTGTGTACCTTCAAGTATATAGTGTGTTTTTATATTGTGATTTCATATAAGGTGTTCGTGCTTACTTACCCCTAGATTTATCTGGGCCTACCCGTCTTTAAATAAATCCTATGTTTACAAGACAATGTGTTTCAGTGTTTCTTTGGATCATTTGTATTACAATTTCATTTGTAGTGTTTCTACAGCCCTCTCTCCCTCCTAAAATACGCCTGGCTGCTCTGTCTGCGCTACCATTTACGCAGGTGGTACAGCTTTATACTAAGAGTGGAGTCTTTTACTGCCTCAGTTGAATTGTTTTACTAAGCCCTCAGTTGGACTTCAGAAAAACTCTCTCAACAGTCGATAAGCATGCTCTCGTTTTGGAAGAAGCACAGGACCATCTTAATTCCTAGCAGTTCCAGCACACGTGTGTTGTGAAGCTTGCTGCCCTGTCAGTTTGCCCTGTACTTTGAGCTCTTGATAATGCACCCCCAACTGGCTTGCAATGCATCTGTAATAATGAGACCTTGCACTGGTGGCTTGACAAAAAGTTTGTCCTTTAACCGGTTTGTTTCTGTTCAACACCAATGCATTAACCATCCTTTCCGACACCACAAGATTGCCCCATTTGCAAACTGCTTTGGAACACTGGCTTGCAAGCCATTGTTGTAATGTGTGCATGTAAAGGCATGAGAAGAATGATTAATATGCATGATGATGCCATCATCACTCTAAGTCACAACCTTTCAAACTGTTAATAAATCGTAAAAAAGCAGATTACGCTTGTGCTTTTTTTCTGGAGTGGCATAAACTATTGTACCCGTTTGCATCCAGAATGCCTCAGAGAAATTGATTGGATTGGTTGTAACGAGGCTTGATTTTTGCTCGACGCCAGCTAATCAACGAAGATTTATGGTCCAGGTGTTTTCCTAGCATAGTGCTGCACTCCCCATTGTCAGTCGAAGGAACACGGTTTTGGCAGCACAGCTATGTCACCACTATTGCGAGTACTGTGACGATTTGCCAGGTATCGTCACTTCTCTTTAAGAGGTAGCCCTTTTCCATGAGGTTAGGGAGGTGCGGCTGCTACCCAATAATCCCACTACGGGGGGTTTCATGCGTCATAAAAATAAAAATAAAAAAATCAGGTAGGGAACCTACTACGACAACGCTGAGCACAGAAGACATGAAGATCACTGACTGCGCCATTACTGGTACATGGTGGCCCAGCGAAGGCATGAAGATCAAGTTGTCAAAAGAAACAAAGAATTTTGACAATTTGCTAGGGCGGTACTGGGAACATTGATGGACTTACAAACTGGTCAACCTGAGACAGGAGAGGCAACAGGTGTGAAAATCAGCAGGAGCTACAAACCCTGTAAGCAGATCAGAGACGCAGAAGAGCGGAGGATGGCAGCAAAGTGCTGAGGAAGTTCTCCGTGGGTATACCTGGAGCAGACGCAAGCACAAATCAGTAGAGGAGAGCCGAGCAGAACAGCAGCATGTGCAGCCACCACAGTGCAGATGAAGCAGATGAGAGAAGCCCGAAGAATCAGAGACAGACCCCAATCCCAGAAGTCCATGTGGTGTACCGAAGTACCAAAGAAGATAGCAGTATGTACGAGACACCCGGAGGGGACAAGGGTGGAAGAGACACGGGTCGGGGACCCTAGCAATTGCAAATCGACCATCCAAGGAGAGCTTCCACGTCACAGCAGCAACACTCAGCTCAAAGACCAACAGAGAACTGTCTGTGATCCCAACAGAAGTGAACTGGGAATCCGAGGAGAACTACCTCATCGGAGTGGTCAAGATAAGCCCGTTGACCACCAGAGAAGGATGTGGGACTTTGCCAGTACTGAGACAGAGTGCCAACATATATATCGAGCTGAAAGACATGAGAAAGAACGTTTCAAACACCAGAAGAAGGGAGTCATTCTCCTGGAGAAGGAACTTTCTCTGTTGGATTATTCTTTAGTTGTAGTGTAAGGGATAGATGTAGGCTGTGATACAGGACAGTGAAGTTAATAGTTACTCACCGTAGTGACTAATGTACTCTTAGTCCATAGTCCCCTTTCCTCCATACTGCATGGACTTCTCTTCCTAGGGACGGGAAACGGAACCTTTTTCACCAGAAAAATCCTTCTTCCCCATTAAATTTAGAGGCGCTCCCCTGACTCCACTCAGTCCCCATTGGCGAGTCAACAATATTTACCATTGCCTAATGACACCAGTATTATTAGGGGGAGGATGGCGAGACATATGGAGGAAAGGGGACTATGGACTAAGAGTACGTTAGTCACTATGGTGACTAACTATTACTATAAACGTCCCATTCTCTTTCCTCCATACTGCATGGGCGATTACAACTGAATGTAGCCCCAGGGTGGAGAGGAGCACCTCCCTAAGCAAACAGCTTCCTTAGAACCGCCTGTCCGAAGGTCGGGTCAGATTAGAGCCGGCATCCAAGCATTAATGCTTACAGAAAGCCGAAGGGCTTGCCCAGGTGGCCGCCCTGCTGATGACCTGCCACGGAACCTGCCGTTGGAATGCAATGGCCGTGGCCTTGGCTCTGACAGCATGGGTGTGCATGTTTGTCGGCAGCAGCTTATGCTGCCCCTCATAGGCCTCCTCAATGACTGAAACCATCCACTGTGCAATAGAGGCCTTGGATGCCTTATGCCTAGGCCTGGATCCCCCAAAAGTGAAAGAGCGTCAGACTTGCGGAAACCCTTGGTCTTGTCCAGATAGAATTTCAGAGATCTTCTGACATCCAGAAAGTGCAAGACTCTCTGAGCCTTGTCCTTAGGGGTCAGCAAAAAACATTGGTAAAACCATTTCCTTGTTTAGATGGAAAGCAGAGGGTACCTTAAGTAGGAACGCAGGGTGTCCACAAGATCACCTTATCCCTGTGAAAAGTGGTATAGGGTTCTGAGGCCAACAGAGCCTGGATCTCGCTGTCATGATCACTGCTTCCAAGGAGTCAGGACCAGCCCAACATCCTTGGAAGCAGGCCCCTACCCTTAATCCTAGGCACCAGCCGGTCCCCACTGGGACCTTTTGGACCTTGTCCTGGCGCTGGTGGCGCCAGGCTCATCAATGCCATCGGTCCCGGCACTGGAAGCGCCGGGCTCATAATCTATATGAAGATGCTTGGGTGGACTTACCTGCAGCAGACCATGCTGCTTACCTACCAGCTGCATAGGAATCCTCAGTAAGCCGGAACTACTTTCTTACCTGGGTGGGGCAAGCTCCACTCCCTGGATACAACACTGGCACTCTTCTGGAACAGGAACTCTTTTCTTACCTAGGCGGGGCCGTGGAGGAAGACGCCTCAGCACTCCAAGGCTATTTAAACCACACCCGATTGATGAAACGTGCTTCGCGTTATTCTGCATTTGCAGCAGAATGCTCACCGAGTCTGTTCCAGCTTTTCTTCTATCCGGGCCTGAACCTGCAAGAACAATACTTACCATTCCTGCATCCAGTCTTCAGCAGCACCTGCAAGAACAATACTTACCATCCCCGCATCCAGTCTTCAGCAGCACCTGCAAAATAAGAAACTACAGGTTAGCACGGCAACCTTCATACGAAGCGCATTACTCACCTGATCCATCGGCAGCGATCATTTCATCACGCTGCATCTCCGCCTGTGAAAACAAAGGCATAGTTATTTCTTACCGGCACTCTGGGTCTCCAACGCGGCAATCCGGACCTGAAAGACAAAAGGAGAGACATTAGACAGGTATTTACTTACGCCCATCGCACTCGCCACAGTAGAACGCCTGCAAATACTCCGGCGTTTTCCAGCATCTCTTCAGCACGAACCCGCAGCTGCAAGAGAAAAGAAACAGTTAGAGCGCTTGCATTTACTCACGCAATCCAAGCGCTTCATTCACATTCCAAGGCTCTGGCTCCAGCTTCGGCTCCCTTCACACCATCTTCTGTCTCCAGAGCCCTGCAAAACAAATAGGAGAAAGCATTATACCAAACCCTGATCTACATAAAAGTGCCCTCGCACCTAAAGACTTTAAGGACAAAAGGTGTCCGGAAACTCACCGCTCGTGCAGTTAACGGCGGTAGCGATCCTCTGATGTTAAGAGGCCTACGTTTTACCCAGTGAAGGAACTGGCAACGGCACCCTGCACCAGACGCAGATGGAGAGCCCAGCATTCACCTATCTAAGGTGAGCACGTTGACCTGGGGGATTCTACGGGGAAGCTGGGAATAGAGAGAGAGAGAGAGAGAGAGAGAGAGAGAGACACTCAACTGCCCAGATCATTAACCCCCATATTCTCTCACCTGCAGAATTCTCACCCTTCGAGTTCGACACACAGTGCGAAGAGGCTCAGCCCCAGAAGCCAACCGAGTCCTGCACATCACCTTTCGAGTCACAGACACCTTCCTGCCTAGACCAGCGCCTCCGTGGGAATCAGGTGAGCGTTACACTCGCTGACTCTGCAAGCAGAGGTAAGGCCCACTAACAAAGCCGTTTTAATGGTGACCAGCCTGATGTCCCCGGACGCCATTGGCTCGAAGGGTTTGTTCGCCAAGGCGCCCAACACCACATTGAGGTCCCACATGGGATGTGGCTTCTTGATGGGCGGGTAAACCCTGGACAGGCCCGTCAAATGTCTTACCATCAGGTTGGAAGAGAAGACCTCCTTCTCCGGATGTCTGTTGACCCCCATGGCTGCCAGATAGGTGTGCCATGTGTCCCCCTGTATGCCGGAGTGCGCAAATTGTGCCGAGAAGGAGAGCACATCGTTCAGCATGCACATAAGGGGGTTGCTCGCCCAATGACAGCACCTTTTGAGTTGATTGAGGCCTCGCAGCAAGAAACAAGGGCGGGGGAATGCGTACAGGAACAGGCCTTCCCACGGGAAGGAAAATGCATCCCCCATGTTCCTCGGCTGGTGGAACCTGCTTGAGATTCTCCGGCATTTGGAATTTGTTGCTGCAGCAACCAGTTCGATCTGGGGTCTGCTCCGTTTGAGGAAGAGGTTGTCCACTTGATTCTGTCGAAGTTCCCACTCGTGGCAAGAGCGCAGCTCCCTGCTGAGTGAGTCGGCGATTGTGTTCTTGACTCCTGCCAGGTGAAAAGGAATGAACATCTCTTGGGTGCCGGGATCTGGTACCCCCTTGCTTCCTATGTAGAACATTGTGGTGGTATTGTCCGTGAAGACCCTCACCACCTTGCCCTTGAGGGACAGAAAGAACAACTTGAGGGCCCAGAACACTGCCCGCAGCTCCAGGACATTGATGTGGAGATCGCTCTCCTCCGGGAAGCCACAGGCCTCTGGCGTGGAGATTTCCGTTGTGGGCTTCCCAGCCCTCCAAGGAAGCATTCATGGTGACTGTCTCCTTGTATGGGGGGCTCTGGAAATCCATGCCCCTGGTGATGTTGTAGCACACACCCCACCACCTTATCGCTTGACGGAACTCAGCGAGAGCAATCTCTTCTGCGAAGCTTCCCAACACCTGGATCCACGGGGAGTCCAGGAATTCCTCAAGGGGTTGCATCCGCAACCTGCAGAGTCGGATCAGATAAATGCACAACGACTTGATGGTCCGCACTGTGGAAGTCTTCAGTGCCAACAGCCGTTGCACCTTGCCCAGCATGGCCACTATCCTCTCTTCCGAGGGGGCCATCAGGCAGGAGACCGTGATGAGCCTGGCCGTCATGAATAGAGTGTTCTGCGATGGTATCAAGCAGGATTTTGGATAGTTGACAGAACCCCAGATCCGTCAGCAGCCGGACGGTCCTCTGTGTGTTCGACGACTACTTCCCTGGACTTGCCGTGGATGAGCCAGTCATTGAGGTACGGGTACACATGTATCCCTTGTAGATGCAGATGGGTCGCCACTGGTGCCAAGCACTTCGTGAACATCCTGGGCACCAACTTCAGTTCGAAGGGAAGGGCCTTGAACTGGTAGTGCCTTCCCTGTACCACGAAGCACAGCAACATCCGATGCTTCTCGTGAATGAGGATGTGGAAGTATGCATCCTGCAGATCCAGTGACAACAAGAAGTCTCCTTTCTCCATTTGGCCGAGCATGTGCTGCAATGTGACCATCCAGAATTTTTGGCGCTTCAGGTATAGAATGGGCCTCCAGCCTCCAGTCGTCTGTACCAAGTAGTATCTGGAGTAGACTGAGCCCCGGAGTCGCTTTGGAACCAGCTCTATTACCCTCTTTTTTTTTTAGCATGGCCGTACATCCTGCAGGAGCTGAGGGGTATGCTGCTCCTGCTGGGCCACAGGTGGTATTTGCGGACACTTCTGCTGAAACTCTAAAATGTGTCCGTGGCCGAGAGCATCCAGCACCAATCGGTCGGTGGAGATCTTTTCCCACTCTGACTAAGCCCGCCAGCCGGCCTCGCACCGGGGGTGCATGGGTGGGGGCCCGACGTCCTAGTCTGTTCAATCCTGCTTTGGGGGCTGCATGCCACCTTGGCAGCGACGACGTTGGCCACCTCCCCTGAAAGCCTTGGAGCGACCCTTGTAGGCCTCTTGGTCGTGGACCTGGAGGGTTGATGGTATGAGGCGGGACCTCCGCCGAACCCCTTTCGATGATGCGCCCGTTTTTCCGCCAGAGGCACAAAAGGAGGGACGATGCTGCTGAAGAGTGTCCAGGGCATGGGCCTTCTCCGTCTTAATGGCCTGCAACGATTGTTGATGGCTTTCCCAAAAAGGTTGTCCCCAAAGGACATGTCCAGCACTCTTGTCTGGACCTCTTGATGGAAGCTGATGGCCTTCAACCAGCCACGACAACGGTGGCAGACACTGTTACCCATCTGTCAGAACCCTGTGTCCGATGTCCAGGGCCACAGTGATGGCATGGTCCGATGCAACCTCGCTCTCAGAGGATCTCAAGCACCTCAACCCGCCGTCATCAGGTAGAAATTCCAGCTGCTGGGCCATCTTATACCACAGCTCCATGTCGTATCTGGCCAGGATCGCAAGTGCATTCATTGCCTTGATGGTCGCCTCTGCGGAGTAGATCACTTTCCTACCTGTGGTGTCCAACTTCTTCCCCTCGACGTCTGGGCAAACAGAGGCTGAAGATGAGGGATTAGAAGACTTCTTCCTTGCTTCCGTCAAAACCACCAAGTCCGGGGAGGGCTGCGACTGTAGGCACCTGGGTGCGGACTTCAGCACCCGGTACTTCTTCTCCAGCCAAAGCCTCTTCATCGGGGCTGAGGCTGGGTTTCTCATCAGCGCCAGGCCCTCATCCCAAATGTCGTCCAGAAGAGGTACCGCCAGAATGGTCTTCCCTTTGGCCTCACATCGTTGGTAAAGGAAACCTTCCTTCTTGGTCTCTTCTGGCGTCAGCTGGAAGAGCTCCGACGCTCGGGCGACCATGGTGTGGAATGACCCCACTTCGTCCGGGGAAGAAGCCCTTGGCGGCGGAGAAACACTGCCATCGTCGTCCGTAGTCACTGTGTCTGTCCCTGTATCCCTACCGGGGGAAGGCATGTGCGGCGATTGAGGAGGTGGCGTAGGGTGCCTTCTCTTCTTCGCTGGTGGGGGCGGGCCTGGTGCCGTCAGCATCCTATTCTGGATCTCCGAAACCAGGGTGTGGAGAGTTGAAAGGATGTCCAGCGACACATCCCTGGGAGGTGTCGGGGGGCATTAGGCTTGCTGGGCCCAGCGCCCACATCATCATCCCCTTTTATTTCCCGCCGTATTCTTTGTTCCCCACATCCTCTGGGACCATGTGAACCGGCACCAGATCCTCCTCATCCGAAGATGAAATATCTGCACCCTGGAGCACAGTTGAGGCCTCCCCTGCCCCCCCCCCCCGCCTCCACTCACTTTTTTGCATCCTGAGGGGTTGGTCTCAGGTTTAGGGATGGCATCCTCTTCTCTGGCGTTTTCTCCACTGGCTTAGCCGAGGCCTCCCGCCTCGGGGTTGTCCACTCTGGGCGGCGCTGCAAGGGTCCCCTGGACTGGATCAGCCCCTTGGCCTTCGAGAGGGTGGCCGCAACCAGCTCGATCATCAAGGATGACTTCTTCTGAACCACCTGGGCCTTCAGTGGCCGTTCAGACACCTTTCCCTGCGCATTGGTCTTTTCCGGCTTCTCCCGCAACTTCCCAGGGTTAGCCGATTTCCTCTTCGGGGAGGAGCTGGAGCAATGACTGGTGATGGAGTCAGTTGGCAAAGATGAATGCGCCCTGTCCGTCGAGGGACCCGCTTGCGCGGTGACCCCCAACAGAAACGGACTTGCAGCGATTGGCCTAGTCTTGGGCCCCCATGGATGAAGCGCCGTCCAAGGACTTAGAAGCCTGCTCCTCGGACCGGCCAGTCCTGGGTGAGGCATGCCCCTACTTGCCACACGGGGTAGAGGCCTTACCGTCGAGCCACGCCGCCAACCTACTATGACGATACTTGAAAGTGTGCTTGGAGAACCCAAGGCAGATTTCACAATCCGCTTCCCTGTGGTCCGGATGGAGACAGTGGCACTGGAAGTGTTTGTCCTCCACAAACACTTTACTCAATCTGCAGCTGGAGCAGAGCTTGAAGAGGGAGCCTCCCTCCTTCTCCTTCGACATGGTCCGGTGTAGGTCAGATGGCCTTCTGGAATCTTCGATGAAACTCGCAATGATTCTTGCCCTTGAGGGGCATTGAAAGACGCCTACAAAGGAACGAAAGAGCACACAGGCTCTTTTTGACAAAAATAGAAACTATTTTTTTTTAAAAGCGCAAAAACGTACAAAAGCTCTGAGCAAAACACAAGGACTATTAACACTTGAATGTGCGGTAAAAATCTGAAGATGGCTGCCAGAGGATGGGTTTAGGGAGACGGCAGTCATTGGCTGGGGGCAGTATGACCCATAGCTCAGTGACTGGTTTATAGGATAAAGATAGTTTGTAAGTGAAACTGATTATTTTTCTTTTACCGGGGATTCCCGGCATGACGGGGTATATTCATGAGCATGTGAATCCATGCCAGACCCCATGCTAGAGAACATGGGTACCTACAGGACAGGGATAGTGTGACAGAAACGCCCCTTTTTGATTGCGAAACTTTTTTTTTTATACTCCGAGCCAACCACTAGATGGCAGGCTTCCCAAAGCACGTGAATCTAAGCAGCTTCCAAGCCGTAAAATATATGGATCAAGAGAGACGCACTACAAATTGTGTCACTGTATTTCTATCACTTAAACTGACTTGGAACAAAGGTTTAAGACAGGTTCATGGAGTTCTAGTGCGTTTGCAATGTTTCACATCATTTAGCAGCTAGGAAGGTACTGCGAGAAACCAATAATTTAGACAGAAATCCTTTGTTTGTTCCTGGGGCCCTGAAATGAAATCCAGCGAACTGTAATTGAGAAAGATTGCTACCACTCATCTTATTGACAATACCACTATAAAAAGGCCTTGCAGGTTAAGCGCTTGAGCGAGAAATGCAGAACCGGGTTCAAACATTGGAAGAACTCATCGGCAAAGGACTATTTCAGATACAAACTAGCAGCTGGTTTGGCAACCGGTGGGTGGATCAGTTTAACCCCTCCCATGAAGGCTTTTACAACCCAGAATCTTCCACCATGTTGGGAGATGGTGTAAGCAGAGCAGATCGCACCCCAACGTGTACCTTTAGAGTATTAAATACTAGTCTGAATCGAACATGCAAAGTAAAGCACACAAACACATCAGTAGACAATCTACTGGCTTAATGGAATTATTTGTGCACTAAATAAAAATATTTGCACTTGCTAAAGTAAAATGTGTGTGCGTGCCTCCTAAACGGATGGCCGTGCATCCGGGTGGCAGCAGTATGGGAGCAAACTATGACTTTAGGAAGGAAGCTGCCAAGTTCATAGTTCGAGGATGTTGATGTTGTATCTAATGTTGCTGTTGCTGAACAGATTGTGGCGTGGCTGAAGCAAGATTGGCGCATCCACCATTAGGTCTTGGAGGTGGCGATGGCACACTGGTCTTGCCCATTTTTGCGCGATCAGTGTAAGCATCAGGAGTTCCTGTAACAGTTTCCACAGCACCCGATGCAATAGCAGTGCTGAGGGAAAGGGTATGCAAATATGCCTGACCATGTCATTCCTAGCGCCTTGCAGAAGGAGGACTTCTCTGTGTGCCTGGATGGTTACTGTGTCTCGCTGATCAGTGTTCGGAAGTGCTTTGTGGATGCCACGAGGAGTTGTAGAATGCTGTAGGAGAGACCCTTGCTGGCACATCTACCCTGCAACTAGAGGGCATCAAGGTCCGTCCTGTTCACTTGCACTGGAAGATGGGGGGCTTAAATGATAACTACTCAAGATCCAAGAAAAAGAAGGGCACTTGATGTGCTGCTGCACCCCTTAAAGAGTCGGGTCTGGAGCATCTAGAGCCTTTGTGAGGTGCGTCGGTCTCGCTTGTAGTGTCCTGGAAAGGTTTGCCGCAGCTGGCAACATTAGGGCTTTCTCCGGGATACCTTAACATATAGGACTGTTACAGATCTTGGAACTGATGTTCTTTAACACCTCCTGGAAGTGGAGATCCCCTTTGTGGGTCTCCATGTCCAGAGAATTGTCATAACGCTATGAGTGCATGTTATCTTTCTGCTTTCGAGTGTATCCTCCACTTCTATATCAGAGCGGTGTTCCACCTCGAGAGGCGTACTGGTTAAGGTAGCCTGAGTCACTGGTCTGATCCCAGTGTCCCAGCGCCAGGAATAACACTGGAGCACGAGAACACGTGCAAGTGGACTAGTGTCTCTGAACCATCTAAGGTTCCCATGATTACTGCACTGGATGCAAGCTGGCCTTCTTGATCATCTACCAAAGCCCATTTGGGCAAGGTCTTTGAGCAGGCCCTGCATAATGTTGGTTGCCTTGGAGATCCGAAACGTTCTAGGCGGTGCAAGCCCCCATTCTATTGGCCACGTGAAACCCTCCTTATCCAAGTTAGCAGTTCCATAGCGATTAGAACTTGCGACTATTCCAAGAGGGCCTTGTACGAGAATGCAGTGCTACGCCATTTGCTGCATTTTATTTCAAACTGCATGTTTACAGGTTTGTGTGCGACTGGCCCATCCATCGGATCCTTTAAGCAGCATTACATTGAAGGCATAAGAGATATACAGGGTGAGAGGGGAGATGCCATCTCCTCCAGTGCATCTTCCATGAAATGCCGCTCTTCAGGGTTCATTTGGATGGTAATACCTTGGGCTAAACCTATGCTACATCTGCAGCTATCCAGTGCACCGCAAGGTCTATGCCCTTGCTTGATGGCATGGACTATCCTTGGAGCAGACTTTCAGCAAACTGGAGAGCAGGACAATGTGCACCGATTCTCTGTGGGAGATGTCATTTCTAAGCTACTATCATTTATAGGGAGGCCCGGGGGGAAGTGGGGGGCAGGAACAGGGTGTCAACCAGATAGAAAGGGAAAAACTCTACCATGCTATCACAAATAGGGGGTCAATTGCAATTGTTTGGTGGAAATGTTTCGGGCCAAGTTGGCACTCTTGTGACAAAGGTTATGAACACCCTCTTGGCCAGTCAAGACTGGTTAAGAAATGTATGGTTCTGAGCCCTGTGTCTGCAGTTTCTATAGTGGGCAGCTTTTGTATGTCGCTGCTAGGTGGCTGCTCGGGGCTTGACTTATCAGAGCACTGTTTTGGCATTGACGTTTCTGGTATATGATATACAATAGGTTATTTATAACACGCTTAATACCCGATGGTTTCTAAGCGCGGACCCGTAGATCGAACCTGTGGTGCTCTGTGTCGTCTTGATTCCAACCCGAGCATGTTGCCCCTGAGCTATCCTCCCGAGACAGTAAGGATCAGGTTACATTTCACCCAGTTGCCTGCTTTGTTTGACTCTTTCTTAAGATCCAAATGAATCATAGCTTATTCATAACGCGTTTAATACCCAGAGGTTTCTAAGCGCGGACCCGGAGATCGAACCTGTGTTGCTCCGTGTCGTCTCGCTTCCAAGGCGAGCACACTGCACTTGAGCTATCCTCCCGAGGTATGGGATGGTCTGCATCAAGTTTGTGTTTTTTTTTTTTTTGGCACCAACTTTTTAGCACCTGGTTTGGTTGGAGGTTGTGTTTTCATCATTGAGGGTTGTGTAGCACACTGATCTTCGGTGTGGTCTCTCGTTAAGCATCAATAACACACTCTTTGGCTGTCAACCCATGTGAATCTGTTTCACTCGCGACATGACTTAATTGTGTTTTCTCCGTTGGTAGAGGTGGCACCAGGGGATTGAAACAAGGAACATAGCTAGCTATTAATGTTGCACATTGTCAATATGACCTTTTCCTAGGTTGGCTGGGAGTCTGCTTCAAGGATAGTCTATGCTGTCAAGCAAGGGTATAGGCATTGCGGTGCACTGGATAGCTGCAGATGCGGCACAGGGTAGTATGACAGGGTAGTATGACAGGGCCTTGTAGTACTAAGCAACTACCACGAGATCGCAGAATATACATAGCATGTGACTATGTACATACAGAATGTGAATTTAAATAGATTAATAAGCCCCAGAAACCAATACACCCAGATCTACCCTCAACCAGAGCCTACGGATACCTAGATACAAGCTCCAAACAGCTGGTGGTTCTAGCTTCCCAGTCCTGGCAGCCAAACTGTGGAATGCTGTCCCCCTTGACTATCAGAAACCTCCCCTCCCTCAACCTTTTCAAACATAGAGCCAAACGTTGGCTTGCCTCTTCCAATGCCTAAGCTACATTCTGAAAACGTGTTGCAATAACCTATGTAGGGATGTACTACTTGACAAACCATGTATCGTTGTACTACCTACCTATGTCTATTTCTATGCCATATTTATTGTTTGATATATTATCACTGTATGCAACTTATGTAACCATTGCCTTAAGGAATGCGCCCGGTAGCCTCCGGGCCTGGTCTGCGCTATACAAATAAAATAAATACAAATACCCCTGCCTCCCCATAGAACCATTTATTCTCGTTGTGCCAAAAAGCATATAGGCGCGTTCTCATGTAGTGGGGGAGAAGGGAGGGGACCAGTGGAGGAACGCCCTGTGATGCCCCGAAGTCCCAGGAATGCTCTAAATAAAGAATTAATCTTGGCACCAGGAATCCATAACACTCTGGGGCATGCCACGGGACAGAATACACTCTACAGCAACACAAATGCTGAAGCATAGATGCCTTGTGTTTTCCGCTTACCATCACAGGCTGAAATCTGTAGGGTGAAGACATTTGTAAAGTTCTAAGCTGCTCCTCTAGAAACAGCAAGCGCTCCTCCAGCTGCAGCTCCAGCTCCTGAAGCTCCATGCGCACATTGTTTCTCAGGCCTTGTAGTTGATCAGCCTCATATCTATAAGCAGAAATGATCACAATTCATGTCACATACACAAACATCTACATAACATTCACGGATGGACCTAGCATTGCTTTTTTTTAACTACTATGGTTTTATGTTGCCCATGCCACCTTTGGCATGCCATCTTTGTTCCCATGCAAACACTGAAACATCCCTTACAGGGGTTCTTTTAGTGTTTGGTTTTCATTAACGGAGGACATTAGAAGGCATTCGGGAGATGGATCATTTTGTTGCAGCTTTAGAGGGAAGAATACATGCATTTCTCAAAATGTTAAAATAATGCGTCTAGGGGAACATTCACTTGTTCTGAAAGCCTGATGTTACAAGCTAGGACTGAGAGAGTGAATGTATCGACACAACCTACTGATAGTAATAAAAACAGAGGAATAGAATATGGTTTTAGAGACATGTTAAACTTTTTAAAGACCGATTCTTACTGCTAAAAAAAGGACTTTGTCAGGGCCTTCATACCATTGTAAGTGTTCACATGACATCTGCAGAGAAACCCACCGACTACTTCAAAACAGAGCAGCAAAGCTAACACCGTCACTAAACAAGAATCCTACTATTCCATTCTATGACCCACAAAACCCGCCACACTTTCCTAGTACCAAGTTACCGAGGCAACAACTAATCACACCATGAGAGAACCTTGCATGCACATCAGAAGAGGGGATATGCCTGGCAACCCTTAATGATGCTTTGTCTCCTTGACAGGTAGAGGGAGATTTTACCCTCACCTCCCACACCTTCCCCCTCACCCCCCACACCTTCCCCATCCTTAGAAGTAACATTTTGTAACTTGGAAGTCCCCCTGCCTCGCCTCGTCTCCAAAAACACAAGCGCCAGAAAGCCTTTGAAAATCTGCACCTGGGCTGTATCCAACCTAATTCTTTCATTGGCTCCTACACAGGTAGGGGGCAGATCTTAACCCCCTCCCTCGCAGGGCACCATTTTAGAGCTTGGAAACCCCCTCACCACCTTCCCTGCAGCTCCTTGCCTGCTTGCAGTAATACTGCTGCTGCAGAGACTGTACAGGGGACCGCCTGGTTATTACTCATTTACATGAGAGTTACCTGCTGGAGTTATTTTGGAAATCTAAAGTACATTCCTTAAGGAGCCAATTCGCCCAGCTAAGGGTTGATGCCAATATCTGTTTTAACCCTTCTCTCCCCTGCTGCCGTCACTGGGTGCCATACATATGACCACTACAAAGGCCACAAAATGTCTAATTAAACAACTACACAACACTCCACTGAAACTAAAAACAGGCAGTTGCTTTCTCCACAACTCTGACCCATGAAGTCAATGCACACACTCCCAAACAGTCCTTTTCTTACCGAGACGTAGCTTAAAATCAATCACACACCTATTATACCCGGTGTGCTCCCTCCACACATGCTGACCCACCAGAAGGACAGCCCACAAAAACTAGGTGGCGGTGTTTGCACAAACTCACTCAGCAATCCCACACAGCCCCATACACTTTCTTTGAAGGCCTCTCACTTGCCCCCCCCCCCTTCCATCACATAGAAAACCCACATTTATCCACATTAATTAATGCCCCCCACCACACCATTCCATCCTCCATATTGACTGGGGCCACTTCACTGCTACCATTCAAAGCTCCCCCTGTGCCAACATCTAACTTGACAACTTTACCCCTGGTAGCTCCCATCCAAATAATACCATACTCAAAGGTAACCTCACTCCGCTTGCCCCATAAGACCTCACCCACCTCACTAACATAGTGGCCAACATAGTCACCTTTCTGAATTTATTTATCCCCAAAAAAATGCAGATCTATGGAAAAAACGAATCTGGGGGGTCGTGATCAAACACACTGCACCCCACTTCACGTTCATTCTGCAACACAAAATACCCCTGCCACACATCCCCTTGCCCCCAACCATGATCAATCATTACAGTGCCTTAGCACCACTCATTCCACACCCTTCTCCCCTGCTTGATACATCCCTCCATTCTCATCAATATACATAACACCATCAACACCCCAGCAATCAACCAGACAGCCCCTTCCAATCAGAATAAACCTACAACGCCACCATAAACTATAGTTCAACAAATCCCTCCTCGTCACTCAAGCAGGAAGCCAGAAACCTATTAAGCGCATGGCAAAAGAACCAATGACCCGATACCAGGACACGCCTCAAACACTACCGCAACATATAACCAAGCATACACAATGCCAAAGCCACCAACTAACTACAAGAACTCCAATCCACTGCCAAGAATACATAGAAACGCTTCAACATTGTCAAGGGAGTATCCAAACCACCATCCACACACCCATCCAGTTCAGTATGCAACTCCTTAAAGGACGGTTTCCATGCATAACACCAGACAAGCCCATCCCTCTGCTTTCCCACCCCCTAACATTCCACCAGATGGGACACTCCCCATCGACCACGACAGAGTTATTACTCTCACAGCCAAGACAAAACCTGCACACTTCCAGGGAAATGCATGCCCACATCAAGACCCATCCAACTGCATCATGACCCTTGCTCTGCTTAACACCATTAACGCTTTACGCTCCTCTGTACATTTCTATCCAAACCGGTTTAGTGATTAAAGGTATTTATAGAAATGAAGACCTTTTTGCAGGTACACCAGATTCTTAGCCTATGTATTGTGAGGTATCCAAATAAAGGAGTAGAAAATATTAAAAAGGTACTGAAAAACGACAAGCCATGGACAAGTGAATGATTATGCGACACACCCAGCACCCTGGTCTCCTGCGACACCCTCAACAGCACTCTGTATATTTACCGTCTCCCACCATCCAGACCCCTCAAGGCAGCCACACAACATAACCCCCTTTCTTCATGCTCCAAGGCTCTGCATACCATGAGGCACATTCTGAATCCCTTAGTTTAACTTCTGGTAAAGGGTGCAGTGAAAACCATGCACTCAGGAGGTGGCGGGAAGAAAGCGGGACTAGCAAGGCTGAGTAAAGGGTTCTGGGGGATATGAAAGATGTCAAGTGTTATCACAAGGAACAAAACGTATTATCTCGCCGAGGGGGGTGTGTGTGTGGGTGTGTCTGAGTGTGTGTGTCTGAGTGTGTGTGTCAGTGTGTGTGTGTGTCTGAGTGTGTGTGTGTGTCTGAGTGTGTGTTTTTTTACAGGTTGGCCAGTGTGTAATACATTAGTGTCCAGCACTGATGGATCAAGTCTGTTAATGCAACCAAAAACTGGAGAGGATAACAGACTACTAGTGACCGTGTCTTTTTTAGTATTAAAATACCCAACGTTAGAAGTTTTAGTCCCATGAAAAAACCCATTGTGTGCACTCTGATAAGGATGAGCATAAAAGGGTCTCCAGCAGAGTAATGCACAAGGACTTCCATTATGGGAAATGCCGTGCCTTCAAACAGCACATAAAATGAATCCAATTGAAAAAGCACAAAAGTAAAACAAGAAAGCAAGAAGCAGCCCATTTAATATTATTCAGGCAGATTCCTGGGACCTGGATGGACAATACCATAAGGGGACTGGGTGGTCCTCTATGAATGAATAAGGGGGCAAAGTGTAAAGGTATGAAAGGAAGAGGAGTCGGTCATAAGATATTATCAGAGTCGCATCAAACGTTTTACTAAGTCTTTGTCTTGGACCCTGGACCAGATTCTCCCCGCTGGCAGCAAATGGAGGCGGATGGCTCTGTTGGGTGCCGATGGGAAGCCTTCTGCAAATCATCGTTTAGGGTAAGGGGGTGCATGGGAAGAGGCAAGGTCGCACTGGGGCATAAAATAGTCTGGGGTACCCACAGTCGCAAATGGCAATCATTACTTTAAAGACAGAATGTTTGAATAGTACCCAAGGGGGAGTTTTTTGACAAAATGTGATTCAAGTTGACAATGGTCAAAACTACGAGCCGCACAGTTGAGTAACCAAACAAGAGGCCCAATGCCCACAACTAGCATTTTGCGTTTCTGGTTCGGACATTGCCCTATAGGCGTACGAGCCTGGGTAGAGGAAAATAAATTAATGCCAGGGTGCTGTCAATTAATTCTGCATTTCGGTTGGTGCAGTATAAAAATAATAAATGTCTCAATCGATCATAGACTGGAGGACAAGCTTCTAACTAAAGGTTAAACTGGCACTTAAGAAATCAGTGCCTGCACTGTGCATACGTGAATTTTAAAAATCCATGTGTTGGGGTAAACTGCAAGGCGCTGAGGGTTCATCCAACAAGATCAGGGACTGCATGCCGGCCTCGTCCCTTCATTGCTCTACACAAATCATACCTGGGTCCAGGTTAGGAGAGAACAAATGGCCACGAATGCATGTAAACAGATGCTTATTGGAAGCCTAGATAGGTAATCTCCATCATGCTATCTTAGCCTGCAGAAGTAGATATTTTAGGATTCCGACAAATGGCAGGGCCTTCAGAGACTTGGCCAGAACACAGGTGGATTTCACGGGTTTCTACATTTAGCGTTCCAGGTATTTATTGCAGTTAGTCATAAAAAAATCAGTTAAAAAAAAATCAAAACGAATCTGGCCAATCTGGACACTTAACAACATCATTATTAATACATTTCATATGAAAATAGACAGGAACACCAAAAGGTCCGTTGAAATCTAGGTGAGACAACTGGACCTCCTAGGTGTAACCAAAAATTGGATGGAAATGGGTTTGAGGCCTTTATCAAAGACCAGACATTTACTTTTGTTATTGGCATGAAAGTTAACATTGATTATAGTATACTATGGCATTGGCTTACATTCACTGGCGATCCGAGCTAGAAGCAGGGTCTTTAGCAAACCTTAGGGATTGCCAAGTCCAATCCCTTCTTGTGTGTGCTTATGTCCAAGACAGATTGTTACCGTGAAGCAATGGAATGGATTCTGTAAAATGCAACATTCACCCGAGGGCATCTTGGCGCTCCCCACAGAGCAGTGACAGAAATAGCCTAGCAAAGGAATGTTTTCAGAGCTTTATGGAAAAAAACAGATGAATAGGGGTAGCTCTGAGAGAAAGAGATAGAGAATTCCAATGAACTGCCGCAGCCACTGACAAAGAGCGGCCACCAATGCGGCTGTACCCGACAGGTGGAACAGTCAGCAAAGCGTTTGCTGACCGCAGAGCACAACTCGGGATGTATGGCGGAAATTTTGTCACGAGATATTCCGCCACCTGGTCATAAAAAGCTTGCTGAACCAGACAAAATGCCTTGAATTACATATGTTTGGCCACCGGCAGCCAATGGGGTTTACAGAGGACATGTGACAGCCACGAGGAGAAGTTTCCAGCCGTGCAGCAACATGGCATGAAATCTGGCAGTTGACTCAGGGCTGGAAAGTTCCAGATGAATCAAGATCTGCGTGTCGTCAGTGTAGGAATAACAGAGGAAGCCATGAGAGAATATCAGTTTGGTCAGAGGCTGAACATAGATGTTAAATATGACCAGGGAGACGGCGGGTCCTTGAGGAGCCCCACATGATATAGCCATAGCCACAGAGAAAAAAGGGATGATTAATAGAATTTGATGACTGTCGGAGAGAAAAGAAGCAAACCAATCCAAGACAGTGTCAGAGAAGCCGGCCCCTGCCAGGCAGCTAAGCAGGACTCCATGATTGATGGTGTCAAAGGTGGCTGACCGGTCCAATATAAAAAATAAATAATAAAATTTTAAAAAAACCAAATCAGAGCACGGACGCCACCCCCGTCATGAGTATGCGCCAAGTCGTCTTGAGAGGGGCAAGGCCGTCTACAACTGCGGTCAGAGTACTAGTTAAAGAGCATATATCCACAGGGGACAGATGCTTCTTGAAACATGACAAATCACACAGAAGGTACACCGGAGATGCAAACATTGAATGATCCATATATCCCCCTTAATGCATTTTAAAGCCTTGACCAAGCCCAAACCCCAGGAGGTAGGAAGGGCACGTGTGTAAAACGATTCCAACCACTCCCCATTGCATTTTGCACAAGTTAGCAACTAGGTGGGGGAGACGGACAAAGCAACAAATATTTCTCCAAAGGTAATCGCATTGAAAGTAAGGCAAGAATGTAGGAGTTTCCGCCTGGGAGTCCATCCAGGTTTTGCATCATGGGGGATTAGGGAAGAAAGGTTAGCTTAATAACAGCTGCTGTTGCTGCTTGTGCGCTAATAAGCTGTAGTTGATTGAACATGCGCTGCTTTGTTCTTTCCTCAAACCTCAGTGTTGGGCAGACATTTCATAAGGCTAGGCTGCCATGCCTGCCAAACCTTATTGGGCAGAGAATATAGGGACGTTTGTATTTTTCTTGAAATTGCAAAGAAACTTTCACAATGGCTGAAAGCACAGGTTGACTTGATCTGACTGGCAGGGGTGTTGCTAGGTCTGGAAAAGACCTGGGGCTAAGCTGATGTCGGAACTGTTGGGACTGGGGGCTAGCTAGTCTTTTGGCTGTAGCTCCTGAGATTCTATCCGGGGCTACAACCAAAAGATCAGGGGCTATAGGCCCCTTAGCCCCCCCTAGCAACGACCCTGCTGACTGGCACTCGAAAACTACATGAACAGCATTGGTTAGTGGCATTAAACATATTCACATCTCTTTTTCCCATTGGAACCAAGACATCTGCTGACCCTGTCCCATCCAAGGTATTTGAAAGGGGGAGTCAATGTTTTTGTTTCCCTGAAGGCATCAACATGACCATACACAAGTGAACAGGCATGAAGGAAAATTAAATAGATGTAAAGTTGGAGTAGCCCAGATTTTTGAACATGTAGCAGTCACTGTGAAAAAGCGAAAGAAATGAATGCTCTATTGACTCCTGGACCAGCACATATGGTTTCAAGAAACGCCCAACAAACCTGCATTGAAGCCACATAGATCTCAATTTAAGTGTTGCCATGTATTTTATACCCATGTAAAATAAGTTTGCTACTATCTCAGAAGAAGGGTAGACACATTTATGGGGTAATATACCAAAACTGAGGCACTCCACTCAAACACAGGACATGTGGTATAAGAGAATGTTCAAAGGGCACCACACCCCCGTCCCACTCCACACGATGGACCCAGGAGCGTCACCACAATGCTGGAGGGGATGCAAGATAGAAGCGGATCGGTCTCATGTATGGTGGGACTGTCCAATCCTTTGATCATTTTGGGACAAAGTTAAATCACAGATAAAGGAGATGTTTTAAGGGGCGGATAACATTATGCTGCTTATGGGACCCGGAACATACTATGTACACAAAGAGACAGAAGCAAAGCTATATGGTTCTCCTTATCGGTGCATGGTTCGTAATAGTACACAATTGGGAGAAAATAAAAGCAGCCACCAACAGAGCTGGAATGGTTGCAGAAAATATGGAATTTTGTGGCGCTAGAGTGGGCAACGTACACAATTCAAGTAGTCCAAGCGAGCTTCAGACAAGAACAGGGGAGTGTGTTAGCGCATCTTCAAAGTGATTATATGCTACAATGGTGCCCACGGAAGTTAAGAATTTTGGATATATTGTAAAAGTGGAACGACACTGCAAAGAACTGCTGTACTATATAGGGGGTTTCTCTGGCGGGTGTGGTGAGGCAAGAGTTTGAAGTTCAATATGTTTACTAATGTGATTTTTTTTTTTAAAATAAAAAAAAATTGCTTCAGAGCGCAACAATGGCATTGGCAGGAAGAGTTCACCACACAGAACAAGCAGTCGGCATTCAGCAGTGCACGGTGTGTGTTCCAGACTAGTCCGGATTTGGATTGAAGCAGCAAGCGGGAACAGCACATGCTGGACAGACGTAACCAGATATAGATGACATGGCGCATATGGGGATGTAATACTGGTTGATCCTCCAAAACGGAAACCACGACCATACCCCACGGTTGGCCAATTCATGTTCTAGCTGCAAGGTGCCCCTGGGATTGCCAAAATTCACTTAACATACCTGTGGTCCAGGAATTGCCAGAAGTGCCCGCAAAGCTCGAATGCCTAAACTGCAGAATACAGCTTGTTGCATTTAGTGCACCATTCATTGAGCCAGACTGCACCACCACCAAGACAAATCAGGATTTGGTGGACGGGTCAGGCCTCAAAAACTGAACCAGTGATAATGGACTCTTGCAGAGAAAGGCATGGGGCGCATGCCTTTTTAGGCCGTGCTAGCAGTGTGCAATTTGAACTTTGATTGTAGCTGCAAGGATGCAGAGTATATTTCCCAAAACACCCCAAAAAATGTAAAACGCCACTACAGTTCATGAGATATGTGGAATTGCCACACACCCCAGGTCTAAATTCAACCTCTGCGTGCAGCTATGCAATTGGAAGACTGCTTCATGGTGGTGGTGGTGGTGTGTTGGAGGATCGAACACTTGGAGGCTCTTGCTGCTTTGTGGAGTTGAATGCCAAGTGGCCCGGATAGTTCATAAAGGTCATGGCGAGAGGAAGCCAAAACTCCGATGCCCACCGTTTATCAATGTTGCGTTTCTTTGCTGTTAGGGGCCACATCCAAGAGAATATGGGCACTGGAGAGCTGCCAACCATTCCCCATCACCCCTCCAATGCCCATGATAGAGCAGGCAGAGGAAAGCAGATCAGTGCAATCATACTTACTCACACCTGCTCACTATAAGGAATGCACACTCATCAGCACATCAGGCGGCAAACCAGCAAACCTCACAGTTCAAACTCTCTTGGTGATGCAAAAGGTAGATTTAAATAGTGCGTGCATACTGAAGTAATGCCACAACCAACAAAGCCTTTCCTATGCAGATTTGGGCTTCCCGGACGTGGCCGGCATACCACTCAAGCTGAAAGTGGCATAGACCGGCTAACAATCCGCTTCATGGAAAAGTGTGTTGATGCAACTATTCCTGCGACTACTCCCTACCACCATTTGAAGGTAGAGGCACACGCGCACACGCGCACACGCGCATGAAAGGCTTACTTTTCTTCTTCAGTCAAATGGTGGTACACCATGGTCTGCTGGCGCAACATGCTGAGCTCCAAGTCCATCATTTGGGACCTAAACAAATTAAGGCTCCTCCTCATCACTTGCAGCTCCTGAAAAGTGTTCTGTGAGTGAAAAGAATACATGCACAAGTCAACATTTTACATTCCGACAGCCGTGGGCCAAGGCATGCAACAGTTTTGGGGTAGTACAAAAAGGTGTGCTTACTTCATATAGAGGTAGAATAGATGGTCTCTGAGCAACGAAACTGGCACTTGCAACTTCACTGCCTCTCATCATTGGATACTAAAAAACAAATGCTTATTTTAAATTACTGTAGGTCACACCCTTAAACACAGCTTTACCTGGGGCAACCGGCTTCACGCCAGCCAAGTTCTGCCAAGGCACATCACATGGTGACTTCAATGGGATCAGAAAGGATACATTGAAAGCACCTGCGCAGAATTCAGCAAAGTAACAGATAGGTGGGGCAGGACCCTTTCCTCCTGAAGCTCAAGGTCTGGGCTTGAGGAGGAACTTGGACTCAAGGAGGAAAGTGGAGGATCGCTGCACTATCCCAACTCCAAGCAAGCCCCCCCCCCTTACTTCCACCTTTCCAACCCTGCTGCCCAGAACAGATTGTTGCACTTTCCCTTTGCCACCATTTGTTCTGCGTCTCCCTCTCACCCGCCTCACTGATGGGTCTTTGCATCGCCCTCTTGACTGCAGTGGTACAGGCCATGGTTTTGCTGCACCTACCATTTGTTCGCCCAGCTCCCACATCACAGTCCTATCCCTACTTTTGCTCGCTTCCCATCATGGGCCATCCCCCCACCATCACCACCTCTGCCCGCAAGGACCCTTTGCCAGACTGGCCCATTTTACTAGCCGCCTCCGATCCCTATCCCTTCCCTGATTTGTAGAAGTCATTGCAGCAACCAAAAGACAGGCTTCTGCACGATAGCTCAGGGGCAACGCTTTTGTCTTAGAAGCAAGACAACGCATAGCAACAAGTTCGAATCCCGGGCTTGCGCTTAGAAACTGGTACCCGCTATTAAGCTCGTTATAAAAGAACAATTATCATTACAATTGTAATTTAGAGTAATGCGTGTCGCTATAAATCCATAGGGTAACAATTCTCCCAAAAGCATATCCAATGAGAAAAGTAAGAAACCGCTACATTATAAAAGAAAAAACGGTTGAAGAGCGAAAGTGCAAAGTCTAGGCAAAGATTTAAGCTGCTCTATTTTGGGGCTAATCAGCCAAGCCTTAGATCACAGACACATTCAAGTCTGGTTGGATGGTCTAGGCTGGTAAAGTGTCAGCAATAATCACTGCCCATTCAATCTGTACGCTATTTTTGCCAGCGGTTACTCAAAGGAAGTCCTTAAATGACACTCTTACACACATGGAAGTTGTTCCATTATGTGTGATACGCACACAGAGAGAGACTGCACAGACACTCACTATAATGCCCATGTTATCAGTTCAGATTGGGTTGGGTTGGTTTCCTTCATGGTCTTTTGGAATGTAGGTCCACATTCTAATCTCCCTGGCGGTCAGTCTGCAGAGACCCTTGCCGGCAATAACCACCCACTGTTCAACTCTAGCCCCATATTTACTTTTACATCAGGATGCAACATTTATGCTTGGACAGTTACATGGATGTGTAAAGCGAGGGCACATAGGCCCATCTAGTCTGCTCATGCCCAGGCCTGCTGTCGCACCATGCATCCTGTCGAGCCTCCAAATTGGTTTTGGACATTTGTTTAGAAATGGATCACACTGCTTAAGAGATGGCAAACTTTGGCAGTACATTAAACATGGAAAGCTAGTGGACAAGACTAGGGGCACCCATGGCAGGGATCAACGTAACTGCAAGGAAAGCATCAAATCCAAATGGCTCGATCCAAACTTGTATTCTTCCAATGTCGATAAAATGATCATCGAGTTGGTAAAGAGAACCTCTTACTGCAGAGCTTGGCATTGGTGTGATAAACCCATGTTCAACCCGTATTGATCTCAGCTCAGTGGTTGAACATGTATTGCAATCTCGCCTAGCATGGAGTTTGTGGCCTGCTAGTTAAACAGATGGGCTCCCACAGGGATTGGAAGCATTACATGTGCACATGCACAGACACGGACACTACAAGTGCTCGAATCGGAGGGAGTGGGAGGGGGGGATCTGAGGGGTCGCTTAGACTCCTTGACACACTCTAGAATACATTACATTACTGCATAAAACTATGCAGAGCCACCAATGGCAAACCACCATCAACCACTCCAAACTTGCCAGTCCTTTTCTGCAATACAGTCCACAGCTGTGCCTTTGCTTTTACTTCATGAATATATCATATGATGCCTTCATACCAAACTAGATGCAGACAAAATGCAAGGTTTATCAGAATTGTCTGTGCATTCCCAGACATGCTGTCTTGCTCTAGTTCTCGATTTCTTAAATGCACTACCTCACTAGGGTGCTGATCACCTGGCACAGAAAACAGGACAGCGGGCACAGGAGGTGACGCATATATACAAGAAAGACAAAAAAATGGGACGCATGGGATGAGGTTACACGCCCAAGTACTCTGCTTAGTTACAGTTAGCATGCGAGATCTGAACCAACAATTGGGTTCGTGTGTGATGCTTTTGCAAAGGCACTCTGGGTTACAGAAATTCCGGTGCTTGCAGTCATATCAACAAAGTGATCGTAGGATCACCTGCGGGAACCTTTCGCAGCAACAAAGAAGGAAAATTCAAGGTTACGGACATAGGGTGGAAGTGCAGTAGAGTCCAGAACAGGAGTCATGGGTGGGGGGGGGGGAAATATTTGGTTCTTGTACTCGGGCAGATGAGAGCTTCTTCTGTTCATGGAGTCAGACCGTCACATTCCTTTTGAATCTCCAGAGTATATTCTGTTTTCAGGGTTGTGGGGAGGTTGTTCCACAATTTTGCACCGAATACTTCATAGAATCGCCCTCCACGTTTGTCTTTTGGACGGTCCTGTGTGTAGTTCGGGGTCATCCTGTGATGATCTTACAAATTTTCTAAGTCCAAATGTATGCAAGAGTTCAGTATTCCAGAGCAATGTTGGGAGGATTCGGAAAGTAACAGTTGATTTTGTACGTTATTTTCTTTGCAACAAGAAAACCGGTGAGATTTTCCAGGCCTGGTGAGATAGGATCCCAGGGCCTGCCCCAAAATAATTCTAGCAGCTTCATTTTGGATATGTTGCATTTGCTTCAGTTGGTTTTTGTTTGGCCTAGTATGACAGAATGCCATCTGGGAGGGTAGTATAGCCTTAGTTTTTTAGATTTTCAGTAATGCAATTTAGGTAATTCTGCCTCGGGGGGAACTCTGCTAATCAATCTCACTCTGTTAATGCTTCATGGCCAAAAGTAATGTGCACACACATGTTCCTCTGCTTTGACTGACATTCTCCAGAGGCGGCTTTGTAGTGGCTACATGGCAGCTTTTCAGGTCACGTGTATTCCTGAACAGTCTGCTGGACCCAAAAGTTCCAACAGATAAGGGTCGACTTACCTGACCTAGCCCTGATCACAATTACGTAATTGTGGGGTCCAGGAATATGGTGACCATTTGAATAATACCCAACTATACACCATGTCTGGTTTTGACATGGTGGCTACTGGGATCATAGAATTATATAGCCAGCCACAAGCAATTGATGTTTTTGTCAACTTGGTGGCAGAGAATTATTCATGACAGGCCCTGGTATGTAATCAGTTGTCTGGGCAGGGTTCCGACAAAACAACCATTCTCCAGGGCACTGGCACATGCTACAGAAGTTTATCTGTGGACCAGTGCTTCAAAGGCAGCCTTGCTATTATAATGGGGAACTTACACAGGGGGGGGTTCGGGTGTGGGGGGGTATTACTGGAGAACCTTTGATATGAGCAGACAGAGGAATGGGCTGGTGACAAGAGTAGCCCAGGACAGAGTTACAATCCAGAGGAGTTCCACCATTTTGGATTCATCTAGGGACCCCAATATTCCTGCCCCTCCCACCCCCATCTATTTCCTGCTAGACAAAGCGCTCTAGGTAGGACTTCAGGAAATAAGATTCTGAAACAGCAGCCAGGATTCAACCACGTTTCAAAAGGATAGAGGGGAACCAATCTGCTGTGGCCTTTTCCTATATAATGGGAGGTGTGAGGCTGAGGGTGGGGAGAGGACAAGAGATCCTGGTCCTCTCACGCCCCTTCATATATTCCTCTTTGAACAAATTAAGGATTCATCTGGAACTTGGTTGGGAGTACAGTATGCTCCAAAGTCCTCTGCCATGGAGGTGAAGACCAATATCTCCAAGGAAGAGAGACAAGATCTACTCCCCAACCATCAGAATGGAATATCTGGTGTTACTCCTGTGGACCAAGCCCGATCTGCTGGATGAATAGAACGAAATATCCTGCTCACTGGAGGTGAAGGATCTCTGCAGTTACTCTGCATGCCCTTTGAGACCCTGGACTCGACTCCTAGCAACTCAGAAGCCCAGATGCAGCCCAAGGCCCGTCTCCCACCTAGAGGTGCTTTGAGCCGGCTCGACCATGCTCTACTCACTTAAAGCAGCTACATGACCTGCTTCGCTTGCTGGCGCATCGAGCCATCTCAACTCGTCCGTAACACTCGCCAGTAGAAGACGAATTGACACCAATCTCCAACACAAATCTGACCCATTGGGAGCCCTTGCCTCAAATCGTCTCGATGCAGGCTCCCCATTTGGAAGCCCAACTCAACCAATCTACCTGCGCAAAGCACCCAGAAGCCCATGTTGTTGAATCCCAGAAATAAGCAGCTAAAAAAGGTATTTGAAGTGGTGCTGGCCCAACGTAAAGGGCACTAGTGACTTGAAAGTCTGCACTAACTTTTGGGAGACATATTCAATAACCTTGGCATTTGCTGGGGAATTCATGGCCTATGCACCCCGTGTTCAAGCTCACAGTGTCCACTTAATCCCAAAGCTTGCATGCTCTGTTTTCCCCGAGAGGTAAAGTGTTTTTCACTGGTTGGTTTGTTTTTGTTAAGTTTAATTAAATCACTATTTATATGTAACATGTGTTGGCTTTTTTGGTAGCACAGTACCATTGTAGTTTCCTTCTGTAAAAGCTCACAACCCTCATGAAGATTATAGCCTGCTCGTGGCCTACACTACCGTAAGAAGCGAAGGAGTTCTACCTTGTGTGCTGTCCCCTTTTGACCTTTATGACTGGGATCACTGCTGGTTTAGTATTAGTGTGGGAGTTTTATTCACTATTCATCCCTGTACTTCGCAGAGCAGTAGAACTTGTAACATCGATCTTGTCATATCTAGAGACTATCACGATATATGCCAAAAAGTCAGAGGTCAAAAAGACCTACTACCAAAAGTCAGACCTTTTCTTTTTCCGTTTCCCCCATTTGTTCACATAGATATGTGGGGGAGTAAAGTTAATTGAAAATATATAGGTGTAAGGTAATGGGGTGTGGGGGTCTCATATATATATATATATATATATATATATATATATATATATATATATATATATATATATATATATATATATATATATATATATATATTACACACACACACAAATGGGGAAAAAAGAAAAAGTCGGACTTTCGAAGAAAAAAAAAAATTCTCCTGGGGATGGGGAGCTGGAAGTGCCATTTTTGGGATATTTTGTCTCCATTTGTGGTTGTAGCAAGAGTTTGATGTTGAAAAGGATGCCTAGATTTTTTACCTGGACGGGGTGGGTGCAGTACCAATTGAGTGGTGGCCATTTGAAAGTTAGTGTTTCCTGGGTTGGGAGCCCAAAGATGATCATCTATTTTAGAGGCGTTAAGGAGGAAAATCATCCACAGTCAAAACATGGATTTCCATCATATCCTCATTATCAGCAGATCCCAGATTTAATAGTACCCGAGAATCTTCTGCATACATTGGAAAGATTTTCTAAAGAATGTAATGCGGTCTGCGAGGGGTTTATTGTAAACACTGAATAGCGAGGTAGACACAATGTAGCCCTCTGGGATGCTACACTTTAAGGGGAAAACCCTCAGGGTGCACCTGTCAAGGCAGTTAGTGATCCACTTCAACACAGTACCGTCTATTCCCATCTGAACTTTTAATCTATGCATTAGTGTCTGGGGGTAGACTGCAGCATAGGCAGCCGATGGATCAAGAAGTATGGATCAAGAAGTATTTGTTTTTTTAGGAAGTAGGAGTGCGTCTTCACTGCAAAAGACCAGTTGGGAGGTAGTTTGCTTTTCCATTATTTTAGCAATGAAATGAATGTTCGAGATGGGCCTGCAGTTTTCAGGTATCTCTGGGTCAGCACACAACTTGTTTTTTGAGGCAGCATGTTATGGTGACAGCATTTAGTGATAGCTGGATACTGGGAAACTGCCTGATGATAGTGTTGCCTTTCAACATTCAGTCAGTGGTTCCACCAAGTTAACTAGGTTTTCCTTGACCAGGGTAGTTGGACATGGGGCAGCCTGTACAGCAGAGGCATTCCGTTTTAGTGACAAAAAAACTGCTCACCAGTTGTAATGGGGTTGAATTCTATAAACTTAGGCAGCTGGGCCCGATTTAAGTGGCCTCTCCATCTGATAGGTTTCGGTGACCAATGTTTGCTAGAATTTTGGAAAATTCATACGGTAAGGCCTGGCCCTAGCAAGAGTTGGCCAGTTCGGAGGGTTTGGGTTAATAAATAGTTCTGCGGTGGCGGATTAGAAGACTGGAAAATGTTTTTAGTTTCTTTGTGCAGATGCAATACCGTTTTGATAGTACTTTTCTTTCTTACTCTGGACCCACGGTAGCCCCAGCTAGGAATTTTGCATGCATGTTAGTCATTAGATGACCAATTTCCTCCATACATGTTCCTGTGCAGCCTGTTCTAGGGACCAGTTAATCATCAAACCATTTGGTTATGTTTTTTATTCTTTTGTGCAATACTGTCCAGTGGCTTAGTGATTTCCAAGTTCAGTTTTCACTAGTCAGAGGGAGGGGGTTGTTTCCAGCATTGTTGTGCTTGGATCGTTTGAACATTTCTTCAAGATTTGCCTGTGGACTTTAGTTCATTTATACGATCAGGATGAGGTTTTTGGTTGTCCTTTTTGGCAAGCTTAAATGATTGTGGATCTCCATTGACTGATTAGCAGCTGGCCATCTGGAAACTACTGTTCCACGTGTGTGGACTGTTAAGGATTAGCTGAAATTGGTATTTGTCACTTTGAGAAACCCATATTTAAATAAGACCGAAGAGAGACCCCATTTGCAGGTTAGACCCATGAATATTAGAAGTTGCTACCCTAAGAGGCAAAAAGGCTGGGGAAACAGAAGTGATTTTATACATTCCAGTGGACTCTTACATCTTTACAGCTTCCACAACCTCTTGAACTGTCATCGGGCATACAGTTGAAGCAGGCTTTAAATATTATAACTACAGATCAGCCAAATAGCAATGCACACTTTTGCTTTCCATGTGCTCTAGTTGTGTGTGGACGCCCTTTAAGAGCGAGTGTGCTGCTATGAATATTTATGGTGTTTTTAATATTGGGGTGGTGGATAGTGGTGGAGACAGAAGGCAGAGAAACACAAGGAGGGCAAGGGACAGTATGAGGCAGCTGCTAAAAGGAAGGGCCAGATTGGAAGGAGAGCCCCTAGCCCATGAATAGACACCAAGATAAATAACAGGAATTTGTAAAGGGACCAGTTGTGCATTTATAGTTAAATGACAAAGAAGCAGATGGCAGAGGTGAGCGAAGACCTGGGGAAGATTTATAGAGTGAGCACAAAAATGTAAACTCTGTTGAGGGGGGAAAACGAGTAAAGCAAGAGGCCCAGGAGAAGGTTCAAGCAGTTGTCAAAATGACTGAGTATCTGAGTGAGGAGTGCTTTAGCTGAAAAGTAAGGGACGGATCTTCCCAATGTTTAATGGGTTAATCCTTGCAGCAGTGCCGGTATCCGTCGAAGGCATCAATATTTGATTTTCAGGTCAGAGAGGGGCGGGCATTTTTGAGATAGGTCAATTCTGGCTTTGCGGAGTGGAGCATAACATCCAGTGAGAGAGAGCTGGGAGACGGAGTCTGGCAGGAAAAAAAAAATGCGTTTCTCCCTGCCAACCCTTTGCTGATGGCACACCAAACGAGAAGAGCTTGCAGAGGGAGACGGTTCAAAAGGAGTTGGCTGATGGCACGATCGTGCCATTTGTAGTCATCAATGCTAAGACATGCTGGGTTGTATTTGTGCTTGTGTACTTCCACCCATAAGTATGTCATTAATTCATTGTAAATAAAAAAAAGTAATTATGCAGACAATTATTAACTGCCTCCTTGGTAAGGGATTTGGGCAGGGTATGAGTTTATGTGCTTTGGGTGTTCAAAGGCGTACAGAGCAGATACTGGCGGGGTCACAATGTCTACACTCCAGGAGAAGTAGGATAACCCCACTGGTAGAGGTTTTGGAATCAGACATTTGCATGTTTTAGGAGATGGAGAAGGGTTCATCAGCATGGTAGGAGACAAGGGAAGCAATTGATCCCAATGTGAAGAAAGAAGCTGCAGTAAACCTTTTGGAAGGCTGCATGGACAGGAGGATGAGGACATGGGAGTGTGAAGAGAAGTGGTAAGAAAGTTGGAAACGTGGGTCAGGACCTATCCTGTGGGGGTAACTGCAGCAAAACACAGATTGGAGGCGCTAACAGTTTTGATTCCAAGTAACTGGTGATTTGGTTGAAGACTGAACACAGAAGGATTTTGGAGTAATGAGGAGGAGAGGCACGGTGATAGTTGGCAGGACCGGTTGAGTCTTAACACTGGAAGGTAGAACTTAGGCTACCTTGAAGTCAGGAACTTATTCAGGTTACAGAGGAGACATTAAAGAGAGGAGTACGAGCAGGTAAATCGTGAATTCTTTGATGGTTTTACGGAATACAATGTTCAAATGGGACCATGATGGGATGGCTTTTCAAGGGCTGGGATGGCTTTTCAAACTGGTGGCTGGTTTGCAGGATAAGGAACAAAGGCAAAGGCATGATAGGATAGGCGGTGAGAAGAGGGTAAAGAGGAGGCAGGAAGCTGTTCAGGGTAGCACAGGTCATCACAAACGTGGATCAGTGTAGGGCAATGTCATCAACTGAGGAGAAAAAAAGCTTGAAGGTGGGGGAATGAGGTCTGGCTCAGAAAAGAGAAGAGTTTTCTGGAACGAGAGCAGTCAAGCAAGGAGGTTGGTAAAATAAAAGTTGTTGCAACAGCATGCAGAGAAGTTTTAAGTGTCAGGCATGCCTTCATGAATGAAATAAGTAGTGGAGGCATGCAGAATTTGCCCCACTGGTAAAGGGGTGGAGGTCAGTCTTAAACTGGGGAATTCACAGGCAGAGGTTATCAAATGGGTTGCTAAAACAGAGGCGGCCCAAGAATGAGAAAGCAAGGATCAGACCGACGAAAGCACCAGGTTTGAACTTTAGCTTGGTGCTCGAAGTGGGAGGGGAACAAAAGAGGTTTAATTGAAAGGGGTCAGATGGGCACATGCCAATTGCATGGTCTTTTCTGGCAAGATGAAAGCAATGACAGGTTCAGTATGGGTAGGCTGGGTTGGAGGGTGAGGGGGAGGGCAGAGCTGTCAGAGTGTAAAGTTAGAGTTGATGGGACAAGAGATTTTTGGAAGTTAGTCTTCCATGAGAGCAAGAAGGGCTTCAGTAGAAAGCGTCAACACAGGAGTTGAGGGGAGAGGTGGTCTGTAGCTCAGGAGGTGGGGAAGGGTGGGTCACAGTTTGTTGGCAATGTATTCAAAAGAGTGAGAACATCTTAATTACCGGAGGTGGTCAGGGATGAGGGCCTGGTTAATCATTAAAGCAATGCCACCTACTTTCATATACATCTGGCGAAAGTCAACAAAGGTAGGAAAGGATGTGTAGAGCAGCAAGTATTTCATTCCCATGACCAAAGCTGGGGATAGTGGCAGATGAAGTGGTCAGAGGAAGACTTTTTTGCAGAGAGGCTGGGTGATCCACAAGCCAAGAGTAAGGGCAGAAAAGGTAGAGGGTGGGGTGGACGAGGGCAGGGGTGAGAAGGAAGTTGGGCAATTGGAAAAGAGGAGTTGCAGCACGATTGTTTGCCAGGCTGGTTGAGAAGGCCGAATGGCAGAGAAGTGGAGCAAGTGAGGAAGGAGTAGATGGCAAGTGAGTGTGGTTGTGGTGGGCTTGTTGGCTCTCAGAAAGTGGAATGGAATGAGCCACAAGTTTGAAAATATAGTGGCATGTGAATGGTAACAAACGGCACAAAAAGGGTCGAATCAGCCATAAGATGAACACATGGCTACTGGCAGTTTAAGAACAGCGTTTCATTTTATTTGACCCTGGGTCTGGTTTTCTTGGACAAGATCAATCAGCTTGGTCAAGCTCAGGCTTCAACACTGCTGTGTGACAGGGCTAGGAATCTGAGCCAGGGAGGGATGGGGACTCTCCAGGGGCAGAAGGCCTACCATGGTGTTGGCCAGTCAGTCCTGCCCCCGAGGTGAGGGGGATGGAGTTGGGAGGACCCAAGTCTCTGTCCCTTCTAAGTGTGCCTGGATGCAATTGGCAAGTGCTGCTTGTGCTTGCCCCATATTTGCCGTGGTACATTCAGCCAAGAATTTTCTTTCTTCGATTTCAGGACTACAGAGCCAAATGTCCTTGCAACACAGGAGGGGAAAATTCGTAAACCAGCAGCGAGAGAGCTGGCAGTTAATAGCAAGCCAGAGGAGTGTTGCATGCTGTAGACTGGCAATTCAGACGCTCATCATACACAGTGTGCAAACTTGGAAACAGACTCACATTGTAGAATGCCGCCATTGCAGATTCCCGGTGACCCACGTTCAAAAAGGGCGAACCTAGTCCTTGGAGAAAACCATGTAGCGATTGATTTGGGGGAATCAGGTGGGTGCCAAAAACAATAGGATGGAGAGGAGGAGAACAGAATGCAGGGAACCAGGCAGGGTAGGTTGTTTGGGTGAGGCCACTTCTTAAGACCATTTTCCTTTTAGGACCCCATGTGTTGGGGTAGTTAATAAAGGTCCCATAGGTAAAGAAAAGTCTGAATTGCACGCACCATATTGTGAACTGGGGTGACAGCGATGTTGAAAATCAGCATAAACATAGTGTAGTTAATGTGAATGGGATAAATGTTACTTTTAGGGTTATTTGTGTAAGATGAAAGATTTTTAGATTTCCACACATGCAGCAATATAATGATAACTTGTTGATATGTATAGATCCAAAATAAAGGCATGGAGTGTTGCTCAGCCTTAATAAGAATTAAAGAGTAAATAATGCGCATGCAAGATAAAAGGTTGTGAATGGAGATTGTGATGAGGGGACACGGTCTCTAACACACACATGCATGAACATACCTACACACACAGGAAGCCTTTTAGGATACTTGGGAGATATGGGGGAATATTATCAATAAATGATTCTGTGTGCCCTGTGCCCCCCTCATTGAGGGGGGTTTGTGTGAATCACTGAAGCTTGGATCAGGTGAAACTTTGAATGGCCAGGAAACTGGCTTTACAAGATTGAAGGCTGAGAGGAAGAGCCACAGTCAGTTTTGACCAAGTCTGTTTTATGGCCTGCTGCTATTGCGGAAGAGAGATGTAATCTCCAAGTACATGGGAGCCTGTTTTGAACGACGGACGGATTTCAGCCACCTATTAGGGATGGATTTAAGGGCAGGACAATTACCTGATGCAAGGGTTGCTTGCGGAGAAGGTGAACGAATAGATCATGGATTTGCAATTGAGTTGTCAGGGTGTGGATTGCGGCCATGTGGGCTGGAATGGTAAGTTGCATAGTTTAAAATGAAATGTGGACGCCAGCAAGTTTGGGCGATAAAACCAGCAACAATAGATCAAAAGGCAGTTTGTTCCCCTCCTCTTCACATAAATGGAATTTCTACAGAATGGCTGTGTGCGTCACAAGTAGGGTTTCCAACCAGATGGAACCTGTAATAATGGAAACTAAGTTGTGTAAACTGTAACTAGGAGATGGGGCTGTGGCCAAATATGAAGCGTAGAAAGATGGAGAACCCATAAAGTAGGAGTCCTCCCGTCCCCTGCACACCTGTTGGCACTGGCAATTATGTCCAGTCAGTGTTTATCATACTTGCATATTCAGTGCGTGCTGGCTTTACTAATTACTTTGGTAGTCTTGTTCGTGAGTAAAACATGAAGTAACAAAGATATGAAACGGTTACTCCATTCAATTTTTTTTGTGTATCCACTGTATTTGTCTCATACATGGATTATTTCATTAAAGAATTATACGAAAACCAATTTTTTGCAGAAAAGAGTCCAATCTTGTAATAAGTGTTATTAGTTCTTCTATGGTGAGATTCACTCATAACATCAATGATCAATGTTAGTTAATCCTCATTAGTTGGCTTAATGGGAGGTTATTTTTCAAATGTTGTGGGTGGTGGCTGATGTAGTATAGATTTTCAACCAATATATTCCATACCTATATTGTAGGTCACGCACCACCCCTGATAGGGCAAAGTTTTCACAGACCTAAAGTCTGGCATCAACATAGTTGAAGGATCGGTACATCGGGTATCAAACATCAATATTGGACAACCCACAGAACCTATCACAGGTAAACAGTTGTACATTAGTCTTGAGATCTAGGCAATGTAAACATTCTAGTACATCGGACATATTACTAATTGCTTCCAAATTAATATTTCAGGATTCATGGGATAGTATCTGAGTAACCATCACTCCACACAGGGAACATACGTGACTGAGAAACGAAACATTGATCATTGATGTTATGAGTGAATCTCACCATAGAACCAATAACACTTATTACAAGATTGGACTCCGAACTATATTGCTCCTGAAGAAGAGAGTGGATCTCTCGAAACACGTTGAGCTTTTCTCTTTAAGCTTTTTCTTTATTTGATGTATTGTAATGAACTGATGTAAACTCACATTAGTTATTGTTGAACTATGCAAAAAATTGGTTTTCGTATAATTCTTTAATTAAATAATCCATGTATGAGACAAATACAATGGATACACAAAAAATTGAATGGAGTAACTGTTTGTTTCATGTCTTTATATGTTACTTAATGTTTTACTCATGAACACTACCAAAGTAATTAGTAAACCCAGCGCGCACTGAATATACAAGTATCAAACACTGACTGGACATAATTGCCAGTACCAACAGGTGTGCAGGGGACGGGAGGACTCATACTTTATGGGTTCTCCATCTTTCTATGTTAACTGTTTATGACTTCTGATACCAGAGTCATTCTTTTCTCCCCCGCACCCTTGACCTACCATCACTTCTGGTGAGCCCTAGGAGCTCCGAATTGTAGTACTTCTGCTGTTATTTAAACCATAGCTAAACACATGGGCGTGCTTGTACTCCATTTGTTCCAAATATGGAAGCATCCCAGAATGGGGTGTAGTGTAAATATGAAACATGCAATTATAAGTTTAGTGAGGATGGCGCTTAAATGAATGTATCCAATGACAAGTGTGTGAAGAGAACGGAATATGGTTACATTGTATAGATTTAACCAATCATGTACGGCTATTGACTTTGTAACAAAACCTGTGTGAGTATTTTAACTGTTGCAAATTGTATAAAATGCTGTTCTTTGTGTGGTTCAGGGAGACTCTTGTTAGTTTGACTCTTTAATGTCATCCAGACCCTTCTGGCCATTTCTACAATAAATGAAGTTTTGGAATAGAAGAAAGAAAATACTGGTCTGAATGTACCACAGCAAATATGGGGCAAGCAAAAGCAGCAATTTACAGACAAACGCACTCTTACTCTTTAAGTGGTGAGCCTATGTTGGGATACAGTGATCAAAGGCCCACTCCTACATTTGGCATCCCTGGGTGGGCTCTAGGCTCTGACATGTCGGGGGTCTTCGGTCTGCCCAGCTTGGCTGTGGCACTTCTCTGCAGGGACCAGTCTTTCGTGCACGACAATCAAGAGGTCTACAGGCACCATATTGGTTAGCGGCCTGTCTGGCCCCAGGAGGCGTGGCACTGTGGCCCAGCTGTGCACGACAGATTAAAAGGAGCACCACTTCGGGGTTCACTTTCATGTTAGTGCATCTTTGCCAGCTAAAGCATGAAGTTAACAGGGAAGAAGAAACAGGTTTTTTTGTTCTTGGATAGGGTAAGAAAGGTGTGGGTGTGTGGAGTTCGAGGAAGTTAAGTAGTTTGGAAGAGTGAGTGAGTGAGTGGATATATTGTGCTATGTTTTAAGTTCGTTTTTACCTCGTTTTTTTTATTTTAGAGGTGTGGTTCTGATAATATTTTGTGTATGCCTGAGGATTGTATAAATACCGAGGCGGTTGTGGTGGAAGTGAGTAAGGAGAGACTGCAGGAAATTCCTTTTTTAGAAAAGGAATTTTTTGGGGGAGGCATTTTTTGTGCTGTGCGTTTGGTTCTTTGGGTTTATATTGTGATTTTTGAAAATGTGTGGGTTAAATTGGTTTCAGTATGGCAACTCCATTGAATTATTTTATGTCAGGTGCTCCCCAGATATAAGGTAAAGATTTTAAAATCCCATTGAGAATGGTTGAGGGAAACAAAGGCAAAATGCATAATTCTTGGCCTAAATAAGGGTCTTAACGATAGGCGTAGGTTTGGAAACTTGCATACTTTCTTAGTAAGTAAGTATAAAGATTTGAAATTGGAGAATAGATTGAACATCTTGGAGTTATGGAGGTTGCATGAGAAGGGCGGGAAGGACCATAAAATTAGGACCAATGAGGAGGGGACGAGAAAGGAAGGTGTGGGAATAATTTCCGCACCGCCACCATATGGGTGCTATCCCTTTGTCGCCCTCAGAAGCATATACCAATCCATGAATTTGAACCTCCACTCTCTCCGGTAACCATTCCGGTGGTTGCAAGACAGACGGGGGTGACACCTCAGTCGGGTCCAATTTTCAAAAGATGGCATGATGGAGAGCAGAAAGATAACACCTCCTTAAGTAAAAGTTAATTGGTCTTGAATGGAATGAGAAATCTCTATTTGACTGGTAGACCAGCACCGGGAGCTAAAGGAACAAGAGCGAGGGAGAACTGTAAGAGGAAGAAGCGATGAAAAGTTCAGAAGGGAGGAGGTGCCCCCCATCACTAGAATAGATGCGGATGGCAGTAAAGAAACAAGAGCAATGGAAACAGGAAGAAGCAGTAAGGTTAGCGGAGCAGGAAGTAGCACGGTTACAACATAGCATGAGTGAAGAACTGGAAGAAGGGAACAGGCAAGTGAAGGAGGTTGAGGAAGGGAGATGGAGGCCTGGTCAGATCCTCGTTAGGTTAGATAAATAGGTTGTAAAGGGAGTAACTGTGAATCTGGAGGAAAAAAGTCATCACAGGTATTTTCTTTTTTTTAATTTAAATGATATCATTTATTACAAACGTTGTCATTATTTTATATGCCAATTTACAGTTACATCATTAAAAAAAGAATAAACACTAAAAACAGTACGAGTTGGGTGTCCCCTCCACTTGCTGTTAATTGTGCATCGTATCTGCCATTATTCCTTTAGTACTTGTGGCCATTGTGGACATCCAAAATTGGATGATTCTAAAAGTGAGCACTTTGTTGACACCAGAAAGGATGTGTACCCATCGCTCCTTTGCATCATGTTGTGATCTAGTCTTAAGGAGTATATCTCATTAAGTGCTGTACAGTCCATGACAATATGGTGTATTGACTGTTTGATCCTGTTGTAAACAATCGACAGAACACCAATGTTTCTGGCAGCTGTGTGTTCCTTACCAACACTTCACCGATCGGAAGTAGGTTAAGTCTTTGCCATAAAAATGTGTCTCCAATGACACGTGACAGAAATTTTGGAGATATTGGGGTAGTTGGTTCAATGCACGCGCTTCAATATCACAGTGTAAGTCAAGCCGGTATTGAGCTTTCACCTGTTTAGTGCGGATCTAGGGACAGAGGAGGAAGAGGATGAATGAGAAACAGATGACGAGCAGTGAGGACAAGAGGTAGTAGTTGCGCCTCCTGCTCCAGTAGTAACCAGGGAAAGTACTTCAAGGTGCCTTCGGACGTGCAGTGGCGCTCACATGACTGTAGGGAAAGGCCAGAGGCAAATGGGGAAGTCCCAGAAGGATCAAGGGAAGGCATATTATGTCCCGTGGTGACACATGGATTGGAATAATCTAATGAAGATGATTCCTTTGCTCACTGCAGGGGCAGGGAAGTGAATTTATACTTTGTAAAAACAAATTGCCGGTATCATGTTAGCAATTGGGGTCATGAAAAGAATTTTCACTGTCTTGATGGGGGAAAGGGCAGTTGAGCTCTGGACCAAAGCAGAACATCCAGGGGTTCAAATGAACACCAACACCCATGATGGTGCGGCTTTTAATAACTATATGGCAAAGCATCAGGGGCAGCCGAGAATTATGTACCCCGATAAGCCGAATATAAACTCAATTTTGGGGAAAACTATGAAACTAGATGAGGAATGAATTCAAGAAATGTGGAGAGCAGAGACAGGAGAAGCATGGGACCAGAATGTGGCTATCTTTTATCACATGTTAAAAAAGGGACTCCCCAAAGAAGTCCAGCGTGATCTGTATAAAGTGGATAAAGTGGTAGGAATAGAGGCCAAGAGTTGGCAGAAGATTCAAGCGCACATTGTGCATTTTTGTAAAAGGCGGCAGCAGAAGAAGGAAACCATGAAGAAAGCACAAAAGGCTGAGGACAAGCGGGTCCAGAAAAAAACTGGCAAAGATCTATTTAGAAGGAGCAATTATAACCAGCTCAACAGAGGAACAGCAGGGACAAATGGAACAGGAATGGGGTATGGATGGATGGGTACGTACCTGGACCGAGACTGAAGAGGATTTCCACGGGGAAGGGGGGGATTTTCACAGGGTGGTGGGTCATTTGGCGGGTTTGAAGGGATGGGGCCCCAGTTTAATGGGCCAATGGGAGGATGTTATGGAGGTGTTGGGCATGTGGGAGAATGGGACACGTGGCACAGGACTGTCAAAGCCGGCCACAATATTCCAATGCAGGTCCCCCACAAATGAATCCCCAACCTTGCCATATGGCCCAAGCTGTGTACCATTGCAGCAAGTCCAGGTTGAGCAGAACCCAGGAGCTGGAATAGCACAGACCTATGCACCCTCCATCGGCTGTGTCAGCCCAGGCACCGGTACAGGCTTGGGAGGAAACCCCCTGCTAACCCCACAGGACAGTCACTAACTACACCGGAGCAATTGTATGCAGAGGAAATCCTTTTTCGCTTCCTGATGCTCAATAGGAGAGCCCACAGGGATCTCGGATGTATCCAGTTCTATCGGTTACTACTGATCCAGAAGAGGAACCGCGGATAGGAGTAAAGGTAGGCGAGCACACATTTTCATTAATTATCGATACAGGGGCCACGAAATCATGCAAAGAAGGTGAGTTTCCCCCTTCAGGCAAAATCATATCAAGGTAGGTAAGCAACGCATCTGCCCCCTTGATACACTAAGAATACCCCGGCAATTCCTTTGGGAAAGAAGCTTCAGTTTGAGCATTAGCAAGCTGAATCATCAAGTGACAGATAGCGGAGAGACAGTTGGAGATGCAAGTGGATAATTGAAAAAGGGGGCTAAGGATTTGGGAATCACTTTCAGAAGCTGGTGAGAAAAGCCAATGTAAAAAGGGGATGGATCCAAGGGTTGGCCCTGGGGGACTAACTAGGAGAATAATGTGAGAAGGTGCCAAATTTCCAGAACATGGGGAATGATCAGTTAAGGGCGCACGGGCACACACACACACACAATGTAGTTCTATTACATCCGCATAATTGTGTAAGCGATAGAGCCAAAAATCCTCAAATGGTTCTATTTTAGTCATTACCTTTCCTAGCAAGCCTTTCTACTGCATGATTTCTGGTGACCACACCCTCAAACTGCTGACGTCTGTAGCCAGTGTCACTTTTTTTGAAGCAGGAATGAGTGGTTTAATTTTCACTCAAAGCGTTTTGCAATTGATGTGAAAATTAATTTCCTGGAAATCAGGGGATGAGACGTTGGAAGTAGTCTACCAGGTTTGTGAGAGCAATCTAAAAAGAATAACAAGGATTTAACATTTTCTACAAAGGCTTTGAAATACCAAAACTAGACCTTTTGTTGTATGCACAGCTAAGTAGGAAGAAGGAAGAACGATACCCGATCATCCACTTGAACATTTAGGGAGGCTCCTTGGACCTTAACTTAATCCTAACTCAAGAGCCGAGTTTAGAGGCTCCATGAGCCTTCCAAGTGCTCACAGCCAGTTCGGATTTTACGTCTACTGCCCCTCTAAAGCCTCTTCGCAGGACACCACCTATTTATGGCTTTGCAGTGCAAAAACTTAGCTCAAACCATGAAGCGCGAACTGCTCACATCCTTCCAGATAGTCTACCAATAAGGTTTTCCTGCTAAAAGCAGGGCAGCAGCTGAAAGGCAGACCCCACGAGTCTCAAAAAGATCAATGTTCAAAGAATTTTCTGGAGCCAAGAGCACATATTTGAGCCAATTTGCATGTTCAAAATAGATTTCCTCATGTGGCTCTGAACTAGAAGTGGACTTCCAGTGACGGCTGCAGGTGGTTGGGTGGGTGGATAGAACTGTGGCATGTGAGAGTTAAAGGGTATGGCTTATTCAGCCTTCACATTCATTGAATTACAAGGAATGTTCTACATTCCTCCATAATGTTATGGAAAAATACAAAGCGTAAAGGTCTATGGTTGATCCATGCCTGAAAATCTTTATCATCCATCAAAGAACTAGGCATTTCTATTCCTCTGCAACAAGATGGGGCACACAGAGTTGGGTAACATATGGCTTCTAAGTTTTCTACACAGTAAATGCTCTAAAGGAAACTCCAGCCACCCTCCTAATCAGCAACTGGACACTGCCCAATGATCTTTAAGACCAGGCATTAAAATCACCACTTGCCAGAAGCCATGTGCTAGTGATAATTGATTCTTGGAGAGCAAGTAATGGTGTGTCTTCGTGTATGTGAAGAACCGAGGGGACAACTTAACTTGAATGCCTGGGTAAATAACCTGTAACTTGAAATGTGTACCCCTGTCAAATACAACTCAAATTTTGCCAGGCCTACTAAACTAAATCCTTTTCCACCAATTTCTGCTCTAGCTCCCAAAACTGAAAATCCACTGCACACATTTGCTTTACAAACACTGTGTAAGCTGATCTGCCTAAACAATATTTTTGGGTGATGTTATTGTATCAAGAGATTGGAACGTAAAGTAGCAAAATGCAGCATATACAAAATATATTCATTACGTCTTGCCGCTTTTTACATAATGACTACTGCAGTAGGAGTTTTGCTTTACTATAATGGAAGTGCATAATCAAGGTCTCTGGAAATGTGCAGATGAGTGGGGCAGATAATAGACAGTGTTCTCTTACCTGATTAAGGTTCTGAAGCGAGTTTCGAATATCATGCAGTACTCGTCTGAGCTGCATTTCAATAGCAGAAGGAGGATTTGCTGAACCATGAGCAGAGCACGCCCGCGGGTGTCCACTTGACCTTGGGGAGTAAGGACAGACAAAAGGGGAAGCTAGTGCATTGCAAGATGCTCCTGAGATGCTTGGAACACTTTGGGTGCTCCAGGTTCTTAAGTGTTCACAAAGAGGACGGTCTTGCCAGTCTGAGTGTGCAGAATGGAGAGAGCACGACGAGTGAGACCGAGGAGATTGTGCATGAATCAGGCATGGTTGAGACCTATGTAGTGAAGGGACTTCAATCCCATCAGCATTACTAGAGTTATCCTTTTGTACAGGCTGAGACACCAACTGTGTGGATTTGTGTGTGGACTGCGTTTCTCTGATCAATCCACCATCAGTGTTTTCTCCTTCCTCCTCAGGCGTATACTTGTACGTGAAAGAAGGGGGGCTGCATGCAGTTGCTTTTCCAGATGACAAACGAACGCTCACTGAAGACACAACTCTGACAGGACTTAGTAATGCAGATGGCAATGACTGAGTTCTCCTTAATGGGTACCCGGACTCTGCGTACTGAATCCTCTTTTTTAGCAGGTCCTTTGCAGTCATCAAACTGCGGCCAACCCTTGACCCAGACGTTTCCGAGATAGTGGAGACCTTCATTTGAGCTCTTTGTAATGCTACAGTTACACGTTCCAAAGGCGAAGAGTCTCCAAGCCCAGTGTCCCCCATGTAATCCGAAAAGCAGTCAGAGGTCTCAGATATGTGATGTGTTGCATAGGTTGCCACTTCAGAGTTTGCGTTATCCAAATCACTCTCGTCTGTACATTCCTGCTGGAAATCAGCACAATCTTCTTTCAAGGACTCCTGATCATCTTTGTGTAGATCGGCAATTGGTTCAGAATTTTGTTTTTCAGCAGCATCATCTGATGCATTTGTAGATTTACTTTCAAATTTAGCAAGATCTTCGGCAACAGACCCAGTGAAAAATCCTGGCTTTTCTGTACCCGTATCAAATGGTGTCAAGTAGTCTTCTTCATCGTCCTCTTGAAAGCTTGGCCGATCTCCAGCTACTGGTGTCATGAGGTCTTCAACAGTCGAGGTTACTGTATTTTCGCTGTCACAACTATCAGCACTACTCCCCATATCACGAATCAGATCGTGAACCTATACAAAATTAACAGAAAGGTGCATTGTTAGTATAAACAAAGTATGCATCATAAAACGTTTGTGGGCATGTTGGCATGTGACCTTCAAGTTAAATTATTTTTAAAAAAAGGAAGAATGCTAGAACCTCACTACTACAGACCCAGGATACTTAGAAATGCTGACACCTACTAAAATATCAAATTAGCTTGACCTAGATGGACTAAGATACCCGGCAGACCTCAACAATAAACAAACTTGGAACCAAATAAATTGGGGAGAGGGGGGGGGGGGGATGGGACGCTGGGTTGGGGATTTTGAAAAGTTAAAATCCACGGAGCCAGCAGAGAGACTTCATGGGACTCCAAAGGGGTTGTGAGTTAAAGAGTTAAAGTTGAAAGATAACTGTTCATGAATATTTCTAAATTGTTGTCTTCTGTATGAATCTGCGGAATAAATAAACCATGTTAAAAAAAAAAAAAAAAAAAAAAAAAAAAAAAAAGGAAGGATGCTGCCTTGGCTTCGAACACCACAATGTAAATGTCTTGACAAATCAATCTGACCTAAGCTAGTCACAATGAAAGAGACTAGATCTAATCTTGCTTCCAAATATTGACATTTAATTTCATTTCACTTCAGAGACTAAAGCATAGATCGTTTTAGTCAATCCCTTGTTAGTCTCCTTTGGATACACTAAAAAGCACATTTTTTCTTTAAATCCTTTTGCGGAGAGTAGGTGCAGTACATGTTTACATCAATAAACAAAAGCCAATAAGCTTTGCTTAAGTTAAATATTTAACATTCACCATCCTACTTACCACATCGGAGAGGAAAATGGAAGTAATTAACCTTTACTCAATAAGTTGTGATATTCCACAAACACAAACCATCAATCTAATTACATTGAAACCTTAAAAAAAAATGTAATTGCAATTCAGTAGGATTATTTTATTCAAACAAATGCAAACAAATATAACGGGCACTAAACCGAACATGAAGGAAGCAAGATCTGTTTGACAATACTTTCCCATAGTGAAACAAGATCCGATTCTCTTCTCTTGCTCTCAGGTCAACGGATCAAACAAATAAAGCCTTTTAATTTTTTTGTGCAAATTAGGCAGCACATAGTACAAAAAGGACAACCCTAAATTGGGAACAGTATAAAAGCAGACCAACTAATCTAATAAAAAACTAGAACACATTAGCCAGACCCAACCAAAATTCACTACTCTGGCAAGATACTCAACGTCTTTCCCATATTTTCTAAAAGTGCCTATTGTGAATAGAGCATTTAAGCATACTGTGTCCTTATATTTGCATTAATGTCTCAAACCAATCCGAAATACTAGCAACAATGAATCATAGCCAAAACTCCCCATCCCCACAATACTTTCTTCTAATATAACTTCTCCCTTCAAGATTATCCCTAGCTTTCAAGCAAGAGCATTCCAGAAATGTGCTAAAAACAGACACGCGAAACACAAATGTACTGTCTGCAGCTGCAGTGTGGGCCGAGGCAGATCCAGCCAGATACAGAATAAATAAGCAGAGGTGTCATAAATCGGAAATATGACCTTACTGCTTCAATGTATGTGTCAAGTTTATTCTGAGATATTCTTCAAATGCTTGTAGTTTTATTTGCTTCCAACAAAATGGAGGAATACCTGCTGCCAGCGTTGCACCAGACTCAGTAGTCGGATGCACCACCAGGAATTTGATTGGATATCCACAAAAGTGCAAGGAAATGGCTGTGCAGATATTTAAAAAATGCTTCTTGGTAATCTCGGTAAAAGAGACAAACCTATGGGTAGTTGGCCAGAATAACTACCCCCAAACATGCCCCATTCGTGTAGTATAGTAGAATTACCCCAACATTCTAATGTACACACTTGCTATGTTCAAAACGATGGCTTTAGTAGCCCAGATTAATGAAAGAGCTTTGATATAATGTATTTAGTACTGTGCTGGATCCCCGACATATGCAGAGCTCATCAGAATTTGAAGCAGCTTTAAGAGTGATGCTGTTTTTCCATACCTGATTAGCATATGTTTAAGGAGAGATGGTGCTTTTTTATATATAATAAAGCAAGAGCCACAGAAGTATGATTTTGACTGAGTTTATTAAGAACTTCCTAGAAGGACCATTACCTAACAGAAATCAGCAAAATAATGCATTGGTGAGCATAAAAGGTCCCCAAGTAAGCAGTATGGGTAATGTTCTGAAAATACAACGCAGACATTAGGGTAGCATTTTGAAAATGGTATAAATTCTGCCAATCTGTGACAGCCTAATCGCCAACTAGCACGCTAAAGATTTCGTAGCTTCTGGTGGGACTTTAGTTACATTTAACTCCGTCTTTGGTGCTGCATCCTTGGTGAGGCTGACTCCTAAATAAACAGCAAAAACCAGTTGACTAACAGAATGTTCCATGTAATCACTTGTGTCTTGGCTACATTAAGTTTGTAACATGCTACAATTTGCATGAGAGTGAACCTCAGAAATTGCAGATCCAGGGTCAGATGCAATTACAACATTTGAGGACAACATTATGGTAACAAAAATTCAAATATCGGACACAGGTTTGGAAGGGATAGTGACCACAGAAGTCATGAGCCATCTCTCAACTTTTTCAATACATCAGGAGCAATCTTAGCCAATCGTGCTGCTTTCAATTGAAAACAGTTAAAGGTTTTTCAGTAATCACTGTAGTCTAAAATGCACCTGTTAAACCCAGGAAGGCAATGTTTAGGTTCCTCCTTTTCAAAAGCATCCATAAAAGTCCCAGTTGACTAGACCAAAAGCATTGTCTGCATCGAGAAGGTTCAGGGCCAGTTTAGACGGAGAAGTCACTTTGATTAAAGACACAGATGTGTAGGAGGTGGTGTCCCTACCAAGAAATGACTGCGCTATCTTTTTGAATCTTTGTTAATTACTTCAATAGGACTATATGATCTGTAATCAGTGGTCTTACACTTTCTCGCAAATGTAAGTCTTGGTAAGCGGCAAGAGTGTTCCTGGTCCATCAGGCTGCCAAATGCAGGGGAGAGCAGTGACTTGAATTCCTGGTGGAACTCAACATTGAGCCCATCTTCTCTGGTAGCCTTCCTCATATTTCACATACTCTCGCATTTCGGTTCATGAGAAATACTGCTCTAAATTAACTTGCTCCTTATAAGGAGAGAGAAGGCAAGTGAAATGTTTTCAGGTGATCGGATATATCCCAGTGCAGATTATTCACTCTGGCCAAGCACAGCTAAAAACAGAATGAGTGGAAGGCTAAGATTTCGGAATCACACGAGACGTGATTGCCCCGTTTGCTAATCTAAGGTAACAGCTAGCGTTTTGTCTCACAGTTTGAAATTGCACAGATTTACTGGCCTCAGATTGCTCAAGAACTAAGGTAGATAAATCCAGTGAGAGGGGCAACGGAATAAGTAGACAATGAAAACTGCAAGTCAATTACCAAATTAATCGCTTCCCAAAGTAACTGGGGAAAGACCCAATTCACCCATCAGCAAAATAAGAACAGTACAGATAGGGGAATCGGCAGAACATGGAGACCAATTAGATTAGCATCTATTACAAGAAGAAACCTGGGATATCAAGCTGGAAATAGATTAGCAAATTTTAGGATGAAAGAAAGTATTGCATAAACTGAAAAGAGCAAGTGCTAGAAACATGAGCAGGTGTCATGAAAACTTGCCATAACAAAAACCTACAATACAATTAAATTGAACATTTTGCTTGTACAATGTGAAATCTTGCCAAACAAAAACCTACAATACAATTAAATTGAACATTTTGGAATTTTGCTTGTACAAAGTTGTTTTATAACACTAGATCTAGCCATTGTAACTTAAGTTCGTAGCAAAGTACATAGCCACTAACACTGGGAAATATATCAACCATTAGCCAACTTCCTTCGCAAAAGAGGAAGAATCCCAGTCAGGGAAAGGCACTGATGAATTAGACAAAATGTGACTAGCCCACTGCAGAGCTTTTCCCCCCAGAAGTGTTCTACAATGCGCTCATGAGGTCATAGTAGATCAATTCTCAATACGGCAAGAAAACCAAGTATCCCCGTCCGAGGACTAAATTCAAAAAGCTGACATTAAGGGGGAAGTCTGTGGTGGAGAATTACAAAGTGCAGGCATTTAGTGCCTAGGAGAAAATAAAAACTCAACCAAATTCAAATAGCTTGTTTTTTTTTAGCTCCCTAATCATTTCACACGTGGTAAATAGTCGAAACAAAAAAAATATATATCTCCATTGCAAGGGGTAGGAGGCACCCAAACTAAGGTTCACAGAACTTGTTCTAGTAACATTGTCACCCTCTGACGGCAGGGTATGGTCAACCGTCCCTCCAGACTATTCTGTATGCTCCCCAATTCTATTTCATAGGCCTCCAATTCGTTCCAGATCTATTTACACTATAGAAGACCCTATACACTGCAAGTAAACACAGACATTGAAATCTTCATTAAAACAAATCGATACGCTATTGCTTTATCGATATCTAAACTAAAACAAAACCACCAACATTTTCGGATCAACTTGACCAAGCCCAGTTACTCACATTCTGCTTTCGGAACCTCTCCCCACCCCCAAAAGGTCAGTCTGCAAGCATGTGAAAGAACTGCAGACATGCATGCTGTAATATAACCAATGCAGACACCATTGCACATTTCTGACAGTTGTCCTTTCTGCAAATATTTATAAGAGTGGATCAGCTGCGTTTACCTAATTTTATAACTTTCTTCATAAATAGTGTTTTCACCTACTACAGAACAAGTGTGCTTGCTGCATTGAATTCGGACACATGCATTTTTATACCTGTACTTGAGCACAGCACAGGTTTATGAACCATGGGGAAGAGCACCCTGGTCCTCTAAGAGGGTGTGTGGATGTCATTAAGGAACGTTAAGTTGTGGATTTTGGCACCTACCTATAAGAGTGGTAAACAGGGATTCTAGCTACCCTTTTGCTATCCATGTCACAGAAAATAGTGACATGGCCAGTTCAGAGTCATTCTCGAGAAGATAGCTGTGAGCTGAACGAGTCAGTTGGAATCGTGGTTGATTTGAAGATTCATTGTAAAGCTCCCGCCCTCCCCCCCGGCCACCATCACCCACTCAGGAAAGGAATACCACTTTTATACTCGTATGTGTGTAGTTTGCTTTCCTATTCAGGTATCTAAGCCTCGTCGATATTGAGCAGAGGCTCGGCTGACAGTATGTGGCTTGTCGTTATGTGACGATGTCTAGTCTGCTGTGGTGTTGACTACCAGACTCTGGGTCATCTACATTATGGTCAAAATCCACTTTATTTAATGCAGCCAATTTCCTTTGGACCATCACTCCATTTTGGACACCAGACATTGTGTTCATTTGGCCACACGCTAAATTAATGCAATTTTGAAAGGTACCAACCTTGGAGTGCATTGTATGAAAGTGTATGAAATTATTGAATGTAAACAGTTGCACAACTATGTCAGTCTACGCACTTTAGCAGCACAATCAGGGGTTTTGCGCTAACCCTTTATGGTGATGTCGGGCACAGTGTTACATACCTTAAATCTGTAGTTGGTCTGTTGAGAATAAGATTTCACTAGTGCATTATGAAATCGATTGCTTGGTTTGATTTTAAAATGTGTTTGCACGCCACCAACACAGATTGACATGGATTAACACACAAACAGCAAAACCTCAGTAACCTGCGTTTACAACCCTTTCAGAAAACAAAAATGTGTGGTCTTTATGAAAGCAGGTAATTATGCAACATTTTAGGACTGGTTGAGCTTCCCCTTAGCAGAAGGCGTATGGACCCCCCCACCCCCTCCTCCTCTCCCACCACTGCAGGACCCTGACTGGTTTAATTTGATGCCTCTGCAAATGGTGCAAGAGTGCCCTATTCCTTTCAGCAGTTCCTGCCTTAGGGTTTCATGCATAGATAACTGGCAACACTGATTTTTGTAGCTTGTATTGGTAATTATTTAGCAAGTTGTGAATGTTTTAAATTCCCATGTGAATCAGAGTAGCAAGCAGCATTTGGGGTGTGTAACGGGAACACTATTATATCCATTTCCTAGTACGTTTGCCCCATATGTGCATTTACTCTAGTTTTGGTGTATATGAAGCTGTGCTTTGTTTACGTATGTGCAGAAGAACAAGTTACTTTCTTACCTGGTAGCGTTCTTTCGATGGGATGGTCCGTCGACGTATTCTATATCTATGACATGTAATCACCACAGCTGTGCTGCTTCAGAAACTTTTTTCGGCGTCTGCGTCCTGCGTCGATGCGCCGTCGTCGAGGACCTCCTCCGACGTCATCCGATGTGATAAGTAGGACGCACGACGCCCGTAACCTCAGTTGTAGTTTTTTCCCCCAGAACGTGTGACATTAGTCAACTGCCAGGCAGACAAAGCCTTGCGGAACGCAAGATGCAATCGAAAAGGGAATAGTGACGTACAAATGTATGTACTGAAGCCCAGGTGGCTGCATCACAGATGTTGCGAATAGGAACACCCCTCTGCAGGGCAGTAGATGCAGCCATACCCCTGGTAGAATGGGCCCGCAAGCCAGCGGGTCCTTGCCCGCCAAGTGGTAACACTCCGAGATGGCCAAAATAATCCAGCGAGACAAAGTCTGTTTCGTCACAGCTTGCCCCAAACGCTTTCCAGCATAACCAATAAAGAGTTGATCGTCCACTCTGACCCGGGACATGCGTGAAACATAAAAGCTTAAAGCTCTCCTAGGATCAAGCCTATGGAGCCTCTCCTCTTCCTTACCAGGATGCGGAGGAGGATAGAATGCCGGAAGAACAACCTTCTGGGCCAAATGAAATTCTGTCACTACCTTCGGGAGAAAAGAAGGACGAACTCTAAGGACAACCCTGTCCTTGTGAAATACAGTGAAGGGTGGCTTAACTGAAAGTGCCTGTAATTCACTCTCTCTGCGAGCGGAAGTAACCGCAACTAAAAACACAGTTTTCAGAGTTAACAGCCTCAAAGGGCAAGAATGTAAAGGCTCAAACGGAGCACCCATAAGAAACAGAACAAGGTTTAAATCCCAACCGGGCACCAGGAAAGGTGACGGAGGGAACACAGTGAGTCCTTTCAGAAACTGTGAAATTAAAGGGATTTTAAAGTAAGAACACTCTTCAGAAGAGCGCTTAAAGATGGACAGCGCCGCCAGGTAACCTTTAATGGTACCCACTTGCAAGCCCCTGTGGGCCAAAGAAAGCAAAAAGGACAGAACCATGGGGATGTCACATGCAAAAGGATCCACATTCTGAACTCTGCACAAGTCGCAGAATTTACGCCAATGGCAACGGTACAGAGACTTTGTTGCTGGCCTTCGGGCCGAAAGCAACACCTCCATCACGACTTCAGGGAGGTCCCAATCCTTATACCTCAACCTTTCAGAAGCCAAGCGTGAAGGTTGAGGGATCTGACCTCTGGATGGAGAACCTGACCCCCCCCTCCCGTGAGAGCAGATCGTCTCGGTAGGGAAGACGACGTGGAGGGCAGATGGACAAGTCGAGAAGGTCCGGGTACCACGTCCTCCGAGCCCACGCCGGAGCAATGAGGATCATCCGGGAACCGAACTTCCGTAACCTCCGCAGCACTTGCGGGATGACGGGGACTGGAGGAAACGCGTACAGCAGCGGGAATGACTACTCCACCACGAACGCGTCTCCTAAGGCTCCTTTTGGAGGAAATTCCCGCGAGCAAAACCTTTCGCACTTCCGGCTGACACTGGAGGCAAAGAGGTGAGGGGTCCCCCAAAGGGCGAAGATCTCCAGGAGAATCTCCTGAGCCAACTCCCACTCGTGAGAGATCGTGCTCTGTCTGCTCAGAGCGTCCGCCGTCACGTTTTCGTCTCCGGCCAGATGAACTGCCGAGATCAAAACTTCCTGCTGGATAGCCCAGAACTCGAGCTGCATCGCCTCCCTGCACAGAGGAAGTGACCCTGCCCCCCCCCTTTTTGTTGAGGTAGTGCATGGCCACTGTGTTGTCCGTCAGGATCAGGACACTCTTTCCTCGCATAGTCAGCAGAAAAGCCTTCAGGGCTAGCCTGACGACCCTCAGCTCCAACAGATTGATTTGGAGTCTGGACTCCGACGGAGACCAACGACCGCCGACTGTCAGCCCGTTGGCATGAGCTCCCCATCCCGTGAGGGATGCATCCGTCACGATTGTCACCTCCGGCCAGGGAAGCCAAAATGGAGCCCCCTTCATCAAGTTGCCTCCGATGGCCCACCACACAGGGTCCCGGGCGACCGAGAGCGGCACCTGAACCGGGTCCGACATCCTGCCGGAGGACTGCGACCATTGCATCTTGAGTGCCCACTGCAAAGATCTCATCCGCAGGCGAGCCTCTGGCACCAGAAGAATGCAGGATGCCATGAGGCCGAGCAACCTCAAGAACTCGAACGCTGGGAGCGTCTGGGCATGCTGAAACCTGTGCACCATCTGCTGAATGTGAAGAGCCCTCACCTGGGGAGGAAAACACTGCCCCAGGGAAGTGTCGAGCACTGCTCCGATGTACTGGAGCCGCTGTGTTGGCGTCAAATGGGACTTCTTTAAATTGAGGGAGAAGCCCAGCCTGTGAAGGGAGTGGCAGGTGACGGACAGATGATCCAGGACCTGCTCGGGAGAGCTCCCCCTGATCAACCAATCGTCCAGGTAGGGGTCGACGTGAATCCCCCCTTGCCTGAGATGCGCTGCCACCACCACCATGAGCTTGGTGAAAACCCTTGGGGCGGAGGTCAACCCGAATGGCAGGACCCGAAACTGAAAGTGCGAGTAGCCAACCGCGAACCTCAGGTACTTCTTGTGCTTGGGATGGATCGGCACATGGAAGTAAGCATCCTTGAGGTCGAGAGACACCAACCAGTCCTGAAGCTGAAGGGCCTGGAGGACTTCAGAGAGAGTAACCATCTTGAACTTGTCCTTCCTTAGGAGTTTGTTCAAACCGTGCAAGTCCATGATGGGTCTCAATCCCCCATCTTTCTTCGAAATAAAAAAATAAAGGGGAATACCACCCCTTGTTCCTCTCCGCTACAGGCACCAGTTCTATGGCGCCTTTCTCCAGCAGGGCTTGAATTTCCTGCGCAAGGAGCGGATCCGGACTCTGCAAAGAGAGGTTCCCCGGTGGATTGTTGCGAGGCCTCCGTCGAAAGGGAAGACAGTAGCCGTGGGTTATGATCTCCAGAACCCACACATCTAAAGTAATGGCACGCCACTCTACAAGATGCTGCGCCAGCCTTCCCCCAACCGGCGAACCATGGGGCATGGCCTCATGACTGAGTGGTAGCGGCTGCGGCGTTACCTGAGGGCAAAGAGGCAACTGCCCGAGCGGCCTTGGCACCACAGGTACCCTGTCGTCCACCTCTGGTACCCCTGCGTTGGCCTCTTTGACTGCCAGCTCCTCTTGCTTTACTGAAGGACGAGTAATAGCGAAAGGAACCACCCCTCCATTGCTGTCCGCTAGGACGAAAAGGCGGAGGTTGGCGAACTGCAGCGCCCAACGACTTTGCTGCAGCTTTTGAGGTCTGCAACCTCTCAAGGCTCTCGTCAGCCTTGCTGCCAAAAAGGTGTTCACCGTCAAAGGGCATGTTGAGGAGCCGGGACTGCACATCAGGAGCAAACCCCGACTTCCGCAACCACGCAAACCTGCGTATCACTGTGCTCGCCGCCATGGACCTGCTGACGCATTCAGCCAAGTCCAAACCCGACTGAACGGACTCACACATGGCATCCTTACCATCCTGGACCATAGCAAGGAAACCATCCCGTTCGTCCCCTTCGGGAATATGTTCAGCCGCTAACGCAACACAGTTCCACAGAGTGTGTGTGAAACGGGACAAGGCACAAATGGAGTTGGCCGCCTGAAGCGCCATACCACCAGAAGAAAACACTTTCTTCGCCCAGCCATCAAAACGTTTGTCCTCCCTATCAGGAGGGATGGTAGGGTACGACGCCTGCTTTGCCGGGGCCCTGGCCGCCTGCACCACCAAACTCTCTGGAGTGGGGTGCCTGGTCAAGTAGCAGGGGTCGCTACTGGCTGGACGGTATTTTCGAGACAAGGACCTGCCCACCGCCGGGAGACTCTCCGGAGCAGTCCAAGCCGCCGCCACCCTTCTCTGTAAAGCCATATGGAACGGCAGTACCGGGTCAGTTGGGGGACCAACATCAAAGAAGTCAGTGAGATCATCCTGCACAAACTTCCCTGGGGGAGCAGACCATCCCAAGTACTCAGAAACCCTAGCCATAAGGCGTCGGTACGAGGAATCGGCATGAGAGCCAGGCTCAGGCCTACAAAACTCCACCTCCGGAGAGGTGTCCAGTCCACTGGCATCATGCAGTGACTGCCTCAAATCGTCAAACTGACTATGGCCGAGACAATTTCATCTGGAACCTGACTAGGAACCAGGCCATCAGAATCCTCATCCGCCTCTGAAATATATTGCAGGTGGTGAAAAGAAGGCACCCGAGAGTGCTTGCTCTTAACCAGAGCCTTCCTAGGGGGTTCCCCCGCGCCACGGGGTACCTCCGACACGAAAGGCGTCGAGCGAATCGGCGCCGGCGTCGAGAGAACAGGCATCGGCACAGAGAGGATCGGCGTCGACGTCAGATGCAGCGCCGCCAGCATCGGCGGCGTCGACCCAGTCCTCGAAGCCAGAGCTCCGAGCGGGTCCTTCGACGACCTGAGCGTCGACGGCTTCGACGACTTCCTCGGAGCCGGAGCCTCGAGAAAGCCTGTCGACGCCCTCGACGTTGATGTCTTCCTCGAAGACATCACAGGTGCACACAGTCTCGAACGCGTCGAGGACCGGGACCTGGAACGGGTACGTCGAGAACGAGTCCCCTTGTCCGAACGGGACCTATCCCGTGACTCGTGCCGACCACTCTTACGAGCGGTGTCTCTCGACCTCTCACGACCGACCCCACTCGGGTGCGCGGACGGCTTAGTACCCTGCGACTCGAGAATCGCCAGCATTTTCTTCCCAAAGGAAGCCCATTCCTCCGGCGTCGCACGGCTGGTGGGGTAAGCGACGTGCCGGGCAGGACCTGGAAGACGACCGGTGTCGGCGCTTCCGAGAATGCCTCGAAGAGGCTGAGGAGTGGCGAGACCGACTCCTACAAGGAGACCCACGAGACTTCCGACGATGACGCGGAGAGTCTCCTCTCGAATCATCCGTCGAAAGCCCGGCAGACTTTGACTTCCGGGGCTTGGACACCCGACCTACCGACAACTTCTTCTTACGTTCACGTAAGGCTTTGGACGTGAGCGACTGGCAGTCGATACAGTCATCCGTGTCGTGGGCCTCCCCGAGGCACCAGAGGCAGGCGTCGTGCGAGTCCGTCACCGACATCTTGGACCGACACTTCCCGCACTTCTTGAAGCCCGGACGCGGGGTCGAAGACGAAGTAGAAGACATCTTCACACGAAGGATTTTCAAAAAAACAAACAGGTTCGAAGAACCGAGAAGAACAGAACTCCAAAGAGTCGAGGCGTTAACGGAGATTCACGAAGCAACACTTTCGCGGAAAAAACGGAACTGAGGCTACGGGCGTCGTGCGTCCTACTTATCACATCGGATGACGTCGGAGGAGGTCCTCGACGACGGCGCATCGACGCAGGACGCAGACGCCGAAAAAAGTTTCCGAAGCAGCACAGCTGTGGTGATTACATGTCATAAATATGGAATACATCAGAGGACCCAATCCCCTCGAACTCCATGTTACAGAGCCGAATATCATCTAGGGGTCCATTTGCCAGGTATGCAAGTGCATCTTCCAGTGCTCCGACGAAGCAAGTGATTTGCTAATCAACAGCATAGCTGATCGCTTATTACACTTTAGGATACACTATACTATCCATCATGATATCCCTCCTTTTCTGATGGGATGGCCTCAGACCATTCTGAATGTCTCAAAACAATGGTCTCGTCTTCGATGGGGGTGTACACCATCTGAAACAGGATGGCTCTGCCGAAGTATAGTGCAGAGGTCTGTAACCTTTGGCTGTACAGGGGATTTGGACTACAGCTCCCATCAGCCCTAGCAAGCATTAAATGTTGCAGGATCAAGAGACATGTGGTCCAAAATCATCTGGAAAACCACATTCTGCAGATCCCTCTCTGGTGTATGTGTAGACCTTTACTCATTTGAATGTGGTTCTCTGAAGAATTGTGGTAACTAAATGGTCTGGTTTACATGGAGTTTCGAGAAACATTTCTTGACACTCTTGGGCACATTATCACTAGTTGTGAGGAGAAGTTCCTCCAATGAAAGGGCCTGTAATACACGCACCCTTCTTATGGATAGGACTGCCACCAAGGCAGCTAGCTACCCCGAAAACAAGATGCTTCAGAGAGCATTCGTTTATTGGCTGAAAACGGTGGAAGAATCTGCAAACGTAGAACCACATTTAAATCCCAACAGGAAACTGAATTACATGCTTTTGGAAGTAATCTCTTTAGCCCTCCCTTGAAAGTCCATCTCATCACGTAATTGGACAGAATTCTGGGATAGCCCACCATGTAACAGGCAGGATGGATAGAAGTGGGTCGGCCTATTGTAGTGGGAACCAACAGAACATACATCTTCCATCTGCTAAAGTGCAGAACCTTGTCTTAGGTTTGTACCCATTGCCCGAAGAATGCATACTCCTTTGTGGCATTTTTTAAAAAATGTAACCACTATAAAGTGAAGAGCCAAACTGCTAGATTGTGCGCGCTCATTGGGGCATGCGAGTATCTGCTCTAGTGAAGGGTTTATATGTGGACACAGTGGCGAGAGGGCCATCTGTAGCAGGGTGGACACCATACTGGCCGCTTCCATGTTAGTGGCAAAGAGTAAAATACCCATGTTAGACCCTTGACTCTTCTGCATTTACCACCGGGTGTTATCCACGTTGGTGGTGGAAAAACATACAAATAACCCCGACCAATTGATCCTCAGCAAACTGCCAACACCATTTCTGTGGCAATCTGGTAGTGAAGGTGTGGCATTTAGTTTCCCTTTCTCGTGAGCAGATAAAGGTCTGCTGTTCCCCATTTTTTTAAAGTTTTCTTGCATGGCTTGGCAAGTAGCTCCAATCAGTCTTCGTTGCCATTTGACCACTTGGCTGCAAAACCAATCCGGTGTATGCAGAATTACCCAGCAGATCTCAGATCGACCCTTGTATTTACTCCCTATGTATTTATGCTACTTAAGACCAGTATTAAGCCTTTGTTCACACTGGTCTATTGATGCAACATACTGCAATTGCACTGCCCTAGTGAGTAGCAGTTTCTCCTTGATGTGTCTTGGGGAAACTTTGCGAGTGCCGTCACTGCGCCTATTTTAGTGGTAACCATGTCCAAAGAACTCTCAGGAGATGAATAAGCCCCCCATTTGCAATCCACCATCCTGAGAGTGCTGCGTTAGTCATTGTCACCTGACGATTGAGGATAGTCCTTTCAAAGGGTTTTCATTGTCCCACAATCTTAGTGACTGAACACAAAATGGGTGCAATAACCAACATATATTCCCAGTGGTGCCCTCCACCTGTGACCATTGTGCATAGGGACATTCGTGCTTGGGTTTCAGGTCTCATGGTGCATTTGAACTAGGTGAATGCAGGATGCCATTATGCCACAACATTTCATTTTCTTCACATTCCTCAATGCAGACAAGGAGGTCTGGTAGAGGGGAATGGTTACCACAAAGGCTCATATGTTCTCCTGTGATGGAAAGACCAATGTAAATTAGGAGCAAAACATGGCAAACAAAAATTTGTCTTTGTTTTTGGTTAGACTACTTTTCTACCTCAATCATGAGTTTGCAGCGATTTAGAAGGTGCTGTGTGGCACGTTTATGCACTCTGCACAGTCTGTGTTCCCAGTTATCAACCAGTCATCTACGTACTAAGTACACCATTTATTACCTGGCTGCCTAGATGTGCTGCCACTACCAGTAACACCTTTGCGAACACACTGTGCTGATGTTGTTGCAAAAGGAAGTACTTTGAATTTATCATAACAAGTATCAAGGATATTTGTAAGGTTTTCGATGCATGGAAATATAAAAGCAGGCATCTTTCAGGTCTATTGTGGTTATGTTGGGTCTGTGCTTTAGTAATGCTGTGACCTCTTGTCTGCATTTTACATTTTTGGCGACACTGATCGGTTCAGTGGATGTAGATCTCATTGGTTCTGATCTCATTCTTCCTTGGCAAAAAGGAAAAATGTAGAATACTCACTTGGATTCCCATCTGCCCTCGATACCTCTGCGTTGGCCCTTTTGTCAATGAGTAAGATTTCGACAGGGTTCACATTTATAGGGTTATTCGGCACCGGACAGTACTTTTCAATACATAAATGAATGTGTCTGGCTGTGGCCAGAGTGAGCATGGAGTGTGTGTGGTTTCTTCGCCAGCTGTATGATGGGCATCATTTATGGCAGTGCCCTTGGTTCATCAAGTTTCTCCAACAGGAAATCATGCTCCACTCCCCCTCATCTGAAATCCATTCTCTGCTCTTTGACTGGAAGCATGGTATTCGGTGTGTTGGGTGACTGACAACCAAGGCCCAGTGTGCATTGTCAATGGAATCCATCACATCACCCCCTACGCTTTCAGACACTTATGGTTACTGCTAATACTCTTCAAGAGAGCAAGGGTCATCCTTGTCACCCTTCATCCTGGGTTTGCAACACAGTGAATGACAGCACTTTAAATATTTTGCAGGAACTGTGGTCTCCTCAGCGGTTCTTTCTACCCCTTGCTATCCTTCCCTGCATGATTGTGTTAAGGCATGCTATTGCCCGATGGAAAATAAGCTTCACTTTTGTTGGGATTGGTGATTGTGGGATGTATTGACCCACTCCGCTGTGCTATGCAGTATCACTCTGAAACTTATGGTGCAAGAAACAGCAACAATGGTGGCAAAACCTTTGTGCGCGCCAAAAACCTACAAAAACTGCGTTCTGCAACACAGCAAAAGGATGGATGCACGACCTGCCACCCATGGTGCAGATGTGGTGGGATAGAGCACACACACTGCAGAAAATCTGTCAGTGGGCTCCATGACCAGCAAACAGAGTGCAGAGAGAGAAGCAGTGCTTTGCAAATGAAATTCCAAAATGTGCCTATAAATGACATTTTAATCCAAAATGTCATTAACACAACACTTTTCAACATTCAAATCTTGCCTGACGCAAAAATTAATGTAATCTAATGAAGCATTGCAAATAGACAAAGTTCTAAAGTGTAAAGAGCAAAACATTTCCTCAGACAAATTGGATTGTCTGTAAACTGGCAGCCCCAGTCAAAATCTGGGTGCAGTACCCTGGGCTATCTGTGGCTGACAGCTGTCAGATGAGCTCCTGATGAAACTTGAAAGTATTTAAACTAAAGGTCTGCCAGATTAGCACACATAGAAGGATTGTTGCTAAAAGGCTAATTAAGAATAAATTAGCCTGGCTGAGCTGCAAGAACTGGAAAAGCAGGTTTCTCCTGAGGGAAAATCCTCTCAGCAGAAACTCACTGGGAGATCCTAATTCTGGGTTAGCCCAGATATTTGTCTATAGAAAGAGAAGGAACAATGGCAGAGCTTCAGCCCAGGAAGTGAGGGTTTAAAAGGGGTCGTAAACTGCTCCTGGAAGGGACTCCCAAAGGAGGGGGTTGTTCCTGGACTGCAAGGAGAGGCAAATGGGTGGACCATTTGCTGTTAAGCATGAACAATGAACAATTTTGAAAGACTCATAACTTGGGATTCAAAGTGGTGAAAAATATACCAAGGACATATCTGTTGAAAAGGACAACATTATGTAAAAAGGTGAAAGAAGATCCAACAGCTGTGGGATTTTGATGAACGGATGATACATAAAATAGGGAATCTTTGTGTGTGATGTGTGTAGAGATTACCAATGTAGAAATATGTATTTAGGATACAATCCGATTTTGGTACTAGTGGCTGAGGGGAGGTTTGTAAGGATTGTAAAGCTAAACCATAAATGTGACATCATCTGGCCTTGATCCAATCACTCAGTTGCAAGGCGGAGATGAGGTTTTGATCCAATCCCAGCTCACAGGGGCAAGTTTAGTTAAGCCGGCCCATACACCCATTGTGTGATGTCATTTGAAAGGATAAATAAAGACTGCTGACAACACAAGACTCACTGATTCACTCACTCTACTGATTCCCGCGAAACACTCTGATCCAGCATTCTACATCCAGCTTTGACATCCTTCCAGATCCAGATGCCAAGACTCTTGCAAGCAGTAGAGAACTATGGACTTCTGCAAGGCTTAAATCCTCAAACTTATTCTTGCAATCCAGTGAAGCGCTGTGGTGTGAGAAGGCCTTTTGAACTAGTATCCTGAAATTCTCTGGCTTGCTACCACAAGGCTTGCCTGAGGAATTCGCTATCCAGCTGATTGAAATATCCACAAACAAGGAGCAGATCCTGTGCATATCCGGCGCCGGCCTAGCTGATCCAGTCCCGTGCCTGATGTGCTGTTCTTCCTTGACACATCCAACCTATGACCAGATCTGACGATCCAATTTAATAACTTATTCTGTAAGTATTAATAGAAAGAAATGTGACCCTAATATATCTGCATTGTATGATCCCAATCTCAAACCCATCCAATCTTTAATTCAGAACCATAGTATTGCTAGAAGCATCTTTGCACTGATCTTTTCTCATCTGAAGAAGTAGAGTATCCACAACAGGCGGGTTACGCTGATTACATGATTGTAAGATCCATCTGTGGCATTTGCTTTTTCATAGTCATAATCTATTGTAATCAATGCGATTCACCCGTTATAGCGAATATCACGCAAGGAATAGTTTGCCGCAAATTGAAAGTCTGAAAGGTTTTTACACGTGTGAATTAGCTTTAAACTGCTTCCCACTTGGACTTTGAGATTTCAAATGTTTTCTTTTGACTAAATCATTGTTTATGATTGTGTGCAACTGTTCAAAGCGGCTCCCGTATTTTTGACCACATTTGGTGTTTTTGCTCAGCCAATTCCAAAGACAATTTCAAAGCCATGCTGACAGCTGAAAAGTCAGTTCCATTTTTCTCTTGTGTTTGAAGGGGGAAGGTGGGAGTGATATTGTGTTGATTTGTGCTATTCCTGAATACCTGCTCTCTTCTCACATCTATTTAATTGCCTATTGGTGGGTTGAGGGGTGTTGTAAGGGGATCTCCTAACCATAGTGCCATCTGTTCCAAACCAACACTAAAGTATTCTTTTCTGTGCTGCATTTGTTTTTGTGCTCATTACTTGATTCCTAGTATAAAGATACTATTCAGTGTTCTGTCACCCCATAGGTGATTGTGGTTACCTATTCAAATATATTGTGATTACATTTTAAATACATAAATAAATATTTATCTTTGCAAACAAGCGTGATTCCTGTTTCAGTGTGACCGGGGGGGTCTCAGGAGAAGGGTGTGATAGGAGTGGTATATCGTTCAGAATATTGAACTTATACATAAAAATAAATAAGGGTTTCATTTGCGCGCTAGATGCTGAGTGGGACTTGGGTGTGTGCCGGATTGAAATCACTTACATGATATTGGTTATAAACAGTTTAAGTGTAATGGATGGACAATTGAACTCCCACCGCTGTGAGTCTCACCAATCTATGCAGAAATCATGTGTGGTTTAGGATTCCTCTCCAGAAAGTTTTTTGCAGATTAGCTTGGACTTTTTTTTTTTTAGACGCGTTAGCAGTGTTGGAAACTTTGCGTTTGTCACAGCCCTTTTCAGCGCTGTGTTTTCCTACACCTGACTGATGAGATGTTATGTGAAATTTCAGTGCCTCACTGCCATTGAGTGCAAAGTTGGATTGAGCACCAGAATGCTTCTGCCACAATGACTTCTCTCTGCCATATAGGCCTTCTGATATGTGTGAGTGCTGCCCAGTTTTTCTTTTAGTGCATAGACTCTTGGGGCTACTAGTTTTGTCCTCTTTATAGGGTAGGTTTGGTTTTCCCTAGATGCCTGCTACCAATGATCAATCAGTAGATGTCTTTGGTGTCTGTAGCATCAATATTTAGGGTGTCATTTACTTAATCTTTGGAGTGTGCTCCCATCTGCTTCCGTCCTTCCGTGCCATGTGTTTCACAGAACTTTGTGTGCATCAGTAAGTATGGGGTGGCGTTTAGTTGGAGCACTGTGGGCCACCTCATTTATGGGACTGGTGGTCTTTAGGAACAGGGTATTTTTTTATTACCAATCCCTTCTCTGGCAGTAACAATGAACGCAGTCTCTTGGAATCTGGTCTCCTGTTCTGAAGCCATTTCAGCTTCCATTACTAGACTTCTATTTACTAGTAGGCCGGCATAGGAGTCCCGAATCTACCAGCCAGACATTCATTCATTCATTCATTCATTCATTCATTCATTCATTCATTATGAATTAGCCCACCTATCATCTTTTTTCTGTTACAATAATGTGATCCTCGGGAAGACCTTTTGCACAAGTAGTGCATCTATGTATAGGAATATGTGGTTATAGGATGGGCAAAAGTAAAGTTGTGTTCATACGGCCCAGGCATCAAAACCTGGTGAGAGTAAAACCTTTACAACAATATTAACAACCTCCTGTTTATCACATTAAAGGCAGGGGTCGCCCATCTGTTGTCTCTGCTTCACTGCTCTGTGATTAGACCCGATCATAGAAAGAATATTTGATAGCCATTATTACTGACTACACCTAACAGTTTAGTTGGCAAGGTTTAATACTACAAGCCAACCATTGCATGGTAGACTAGGCATAACATGTGAATCTAAAACAAAGTCACAAGCAGCAAAAGCGCTTAGTCATATTTTATATTTTGGACTCATTTGACATTCTCATGCCTGGCATGCTCCAGTCCAGACTGCCTCAGTTCTGCAGCTTCATCTTGAAGAATGCATGACTGTGCAGTGGAACATTCCTCAGCCTCTGGGCAGTCAGTGCCATGAAAGCGTTGGGTGTAGCTTTTGTTCCAATAGACCCTACAAGTCAGTTGGTAATTCGGCATCAGTGGGAACATCCGAGAGGGTGATCGAACAGATAGGAATCCCATATGCTCCACGGGACCAGGGGGAAAAGAAAACTCCCTTTGAAGAATGAACCGTGAATGGGACTAGATGCCCAGATCTTTACAATTGAAGCTTTGGTTTGTTGCCATACATCCAACATCGAGTATTCATGTTTATTTAATCTGTAGGATACAACCGTAGGTTGTCTCAATCCATCTATCAAGGGTAGTGTTCAACTAAAATGGGTAACTGCATATTGCTTGCTGGGATCATTAATCCACCCAGTTGGGTATATCCAGCAGGCTAGATGCACCACTTTTGGCAATATAGCCACCACCTTTTTAACTTGAATAACAGCAGTATTCACAAAAAGGCATGTATACTAGAGTGGCAGATATAAAAAAAAGAACCCAAACAGTAAAGTAAAGGAAGTAACCATAGACTGCAGTCTATCCTAGTGGATAAAGGGATCCACAACAGAGGAGTGTTGGAATGCTTACTATTTATTAAAAAGACACATGAGCAGAACCCTGGGTAGACCCACCATCCCTCCTAAGAGCAGCCACTCCCTCCCAGCTCCAACTGTCTTCCCTGGAATCCTCCCACCTTCCAGAACCCCTTTCACATTCCCCACGCTATTGATAAGTAGATGTCTAACATGTATATTGAATCCACACAATATAGCAGTCACACTGCAAGTTGTGCTCCTGAATGCAGAAACAATGCCAACACTTCTGAAAGGTTGGGCCATGAGGTGATGGCTGTTCAGGCAGATTTCATTTTGTGGGGTTCTGCTGACACTTTCATAAGACCCCTAAACTGTGTTTTCCTAGTGTATCTTTAGGATTGACTTTTTGTGGCCAGAGGGCCTGTTACTGAAGCCCCCATGCCACTGCAAAAGATATACAGTATCTGATCCTTTGGGAGCCCATACGGCTCCTAGGAAAGGGGCACTTTTATAAGCACCACAATTTGGCCTTGGCTTCATTGTTGGTACCCACTGGGGTACTAATGTCTTAAGTCTAGCTCGGTCACTTTGTTTTTGGCCCATCCCTTTGTGTGAGGGAGGGGAAACTATGTGGCAACCCTGAAATGGCTGTTGTGCAAATCTGTCATTCTTTGCCCAGACTTGACTAGTCCCTAGCCCAAGACAGGCCGTTACACAACCTGTGAATTGGACCATCACTGGTCGGGTACGACCTTCCTCTTGGAGCCTTTTCTCACTCCTGGCTGGTAGCTAAAAATCCAAGAAAGGCCCTTTGATGTTCTTCTGGCTTGGGGCAGTCGTTGGTCTGAGGTTGACATCCCTGGGGGACTGGATCCTCTAAAGGGGTTAGCAGATTAGTGCGCCCCCTATTTGGTTGCAGGAGAATATGTCGCAAATATAGGTACACATTTTGCTGCACATATATATGTGGCGGGTGGGTTTAGAGAAATAACTATTGTAGGAGGCTTGGGGGTGTGGGGGCTGCCTGAGTCTCCCCCCCCGCATATATATGTGGCAAAATCAACCGGTCACCAAAAAATTCCATCAATTCTCCTGCAACCAAATAGATTTGATGTAATCAACCCAAACCTGCAAAAAAGATTTTGCACTCCGAGGGTTGTTTTTCCCATCCCGAAGCTGTCTTTTCGGGAACTGTCACCTTGAGTACATAACTCTGGGCACTGCATTGGTTGTATATAAAAGATACTCAGGTTTGGGAGGACATGTGGTCTTGCGTTTCTGCAGCCCACCCCACTTCTGCCACACTTTGCCATTAACTTGCACTGGATTAAGTCTTGCGTGGCTTTTCACCTTCCTGATGCTGCTGTGTCACGAATCTGGCACCGGAGCTCTCCAAGAGGCCTCCTCGTGTGTCCTCTGGGATTGGTTGCGGTCTTCTCCAAACCAGTGAAGTTGAACTGAACTATTTCCCCATAACATTGGCTGCGCTTACCGACTTCGACCCTTCCATCCCTATGGGGAACATTTGAACTTACCGGAAACTCTCCTACAGTGACTTGTACTTACCTGCTTCTTTCTGGGCACTCTCCTGGGTCACCCTTGGACCCATGGAGTGTTAGGCCAAAGCCTAGAACTTTAGCATGTCCTGCTGATTTTATCTGGATTTTTCTACTCTTACATTGCTGCTCCCATCTATGAAAAACGCCTGGTCACATTCCATCACTGCAAAGTATTAGTGCAATGCTATAAGCAAATTGTGTTCGGACTTTTGGTGGCTTCTGGCTTGGTGTTACTAAGAATTAACCTCGTTCTACGTCTAGGTCCAACATTTACTGTTTGGGGTGCATTTTCAGCATTTATATAGTATTCATGCTACTTCGGTCCAAGGGGATTAGGAATTCCTGCGATCGTTCTGTGGTGGAATGTGGGCACCTGACCAGGACTACCTTAATGTACGTTTGTTGTCTAGGGTTTTCGTCCCTCCCCTTGGCTGTGTGAACTAAACTAAGGCAATATGTGCTTTTGAAATGGGGGGGGGGGGGGGAAGAAAACAGCTAGTAGAAAAACAAAATGGTTTTACACATGCTTCATTTGGAATGACAGATTCCACAAGGTGCCATTTTTTAACAAGCGCTGTTTAATTGAAAGACCATTCGAACAAGGACGAATTCAAAGATCTGAGGATTTTGGCAAATCATTGAATGCCTTCTGGGCCACAGGCCTCAAATTAAAACCTGCACCTTGCTTGCATGCCATACTCAAGTCAAGCAGTCCTCATCCGGGTCCTGCTGTGTGACTCAGAGTAAAACAATCCCTGAAGCCACCACTGGGCAAAGGCGCCTTTGTTTTCAGCTTCAGAATGTCAGAATGGTGCCAACCAGCGCCCATTCTGCCTAAGCAACAATCTTTAGGCATGAGCTTTAAAAACTCCTTTTTTGACAAGCTCTTCTGTGGCCAAGCCTCCTCTTGCCCAGGCGTGTTCATGCCATCCTCCCTTTGTTTTGTTTTAGAACTGTTTGTTCTAGGAACCTGCACAGCAGATGCTATTCTAGTTCTTCCCTAAAGGCCCTCTAATGACATGCAAGAGACCTGCCAACTCTCATCAGCTTTTGCTTGCCTGGAAGGAAAGTGTTCAGAAGCCCTACTCACCTTCAACCCGAGAGACTGAAATAGTTCAGAACTTAATTCCATCCAGATAGGAATATAGTTTTGGGATTTTTTTTTTGGTTCCATGTAATAATGTTCCCTGACAAATTTTTTTTTGCTGAGCCATTTTTACATTGAACATGCTGGGGACACCTCTGCAACCCGTCCCCATATATGTCGTCGCCAATAGAGTCTCCCGGCAACATTACGTATGGGGACATTATTACCCAGTACCAATTTTTCCTGAGAAGGTGGAGCCAGGCATGAGGATTTGTCTGGTCACAAAGTCTGACTTTTCTGCTTCATAAGTAAAGTCAAGTCACTTTTTTCCAGCTAGGATTCAAAAATCATTCATGTCTTTTTGACGCGTCAGGCTAAATTCATTCAATGCATACATTAAACAGACATTTCTTGGGTCCATGATGTTTGGTTTCCAGGAAGCAGAAAAGCCTTGAGAGGTTCGAGTTTTAAAACGGCAATTGATGCCGACCCGACCGCACCATAAATGCAACACACAGGAATGGCAACTTCCCGCAAACATTTGGCCTTTTTTGCACAGACTTCTCACGGTTTACTGTTGCAATTAAATGGGTAACATCCACCTTAATGTGGCACGTGGGTTTCTCAGTGCTAGTTGCCAAGCAGGTCCTTAAATCCTTGAAAGGATGCATTTGTTTAGTACACTTTATAATGCATGAACTAAGATATTAAGATAGCTCCGATGATTAGTAATTGCATGCCCCAGGCTTTCGCGTTCTTCCTGCAGGACAGGTTTAATCCCGGCAGGGCAGAGTGCCCTTCCTTCTTCCACGGCCCATAAACAGAGTAGAATTAAACCAACTTCCATTACAGCGCTCTGAAGAGGGCCGAATCCAGCAGGAAACTACACGAAAAAGAACTGGTTTTTTATCGAGACATGTGGACGGACTGAGCTGCTCGCAATTCTTGGGCACCTTTTAGCAATGTTTTTCATCCGAAAACGTTAAAACCGGGAAGAGGCACTGCTCCGCATTCGATTCACAAAATGTGAGCAATCCAGTTGCCCTTCAATACCAAAATGCCATATGGAATTGGATTGAATTGTTAGACGCATTCTTTAATTGTTAGATTTATTCTATGCTGACCCAGGCACGCAAGGGAAACTTAATTGCCTCTGGGTACAGTTACTTAAGGGAAAATAAAACCGACTTAACAGAAGAGAGATCGGGTTCAAGTTCCTGCCTCGAGGTGGTCAAGCAAGGCAATAAATGGAGTTGGACAGGTAGAGATCTAGTCCAAATTAGCAAATTAGGTTCGGGCATAAGTGTCGTGGTCAGGATCACTACTGTCAATGAAAGGGTGAAAGGATTGGTTTGGGGGTCTTACCAGAGTTTGAGCGTCGTCTGCCGTCAGGGAGATAACCTGTCCCAATAGAAGGCCAGCCTACCAGCTATATATTACAAGTCGCCAAGAAGCCCCCCACAAGGTGAAATCCAGCAAGGGGGGAAACCTTGGGGGGGGGGGGAGGAAGGGATGAAAACCCCTGATCTAGGCACAACAGTCCATCTTCAACAGGAATAGCAGCAGCCAAGGAGGAATAACGATGCTAGAATGGAGAGAAGACTAGGAGGTCAGGAAGAAGGCTAACAGAAGAATAACAGAGCCCCCTCAGGAACATGAAGGCAGAAGACAGACATGTCAACAGCAGCAGGAATATTTCACTAGAAACCTAGAACAGCGTCTTTGCAAGCTTAGAAGCCTTGCGATGCAGATTGTAGTCTCCAGAGCCTGCATAAGAAGGCACCATCTGGAAACACGTGCCACATCAGCCCGAACACTAGACCGCTACTCTTCTACGCCAAAAGGCATAGCGGGCTCTCTGCGTAATGCAGGATTCTTACAATAGGGGCAGAGTTAGTAGGTATTCTAGCGCTTATCCATGGAAGTGCTTAAATAACAAACCAAAGATTTTAAAAACACAATGTGTTTGTTAATAGGAAGACAGGGAAGTTCTTGCTGCAGAGAAAACAAAACAAAATCTACTAAGACAGTAGAACTACTGCAGTTTGAACAGGTCAACAGGAAAGTGGCCCAGCAGTTAACCCGACATTGATACCATGGTACAACACATTTGCCAAGGCATTAATTCAAGGGTACACCTCAGATGGCAAAGGGTAAAAAATGAAGAGCTGGCCACTGATCGGAGAACCGAAGTTCAATCAATTAGGCTTCCCAAAAGACACCAACATTTTTTTAATTCTGCGAGAGTAGTGTACCTGGTGCTCTAGCAAAACAGGGATAGGTGGACAGTATTAGTCAACAAAGGATGAAGGCCCAATAGCATAACCTCAGTTTGGTGGAGTGTTGCAGAGGGATTTCGCTACATTGTTTCCTGTGCTTTGGAACCTTATTGCTGGTCCGGCGAGTCTTTTCACTCTTTCTACCATCCGAAGCCAGCTTTCTCCATAAACAGTCCCGGCTCAAGCAGAGTTCTGCAGAGTGTTTTTGTTTCCGTGGGTCAGTGAGGAGTCAACAAGCCTGCCTCTGATCTCTTTGCTGACCTTCGCTTTCCGTTTTCACTTTGGATCGGAGATGTTGAACCCAGTGGAAGACTCCGTCAGCTCCATCTACAGTGCAGATACTCAGTGGGTGCGTGAAATTAACAAGATCCTTTGCCACTGTATTTGTCCCTTGCAGAGTACGGTAAGAGGCCAAAATACATTGACTTGTTGGTTTTTCGCTGGCAGCAAAGTGTATTTTTGTCTTCCTAATGCAACAGTTGTAGTTGGACACAAAAAAACACTAAGCCTTTCTTCCCAGCATGGTTGACTACACAGCAATCCATCGCTCCGTAATACCGTTGGTAATGGAAACTAGGTGATCAGTCCACTACTCTTAAAAACCAACAAGCTGCGAGTGTGAGGGTTTTCTATTGCTCTCACTCTGTATTTTGTATTTGTGGGACCATTGCAGACTGGTGATTTGACTAAGTGACATACACACTCATGTATGACCTAAGGCGTGGACACAAACTAACAGCTATGACCAAATGCCAGATCTCAGAAGCCAACATGCTGGAGGCCATCAACTTCCCCCTCCCTTATTCTCCGGGGGAAGGTCCCACGATAGTACTGTCAGTTGTTTACCTTCTCCATCTGTGTCAGTAAGTGACCTAGAAGGTGGTCCTTCTCTCCTATCTCCAGTGAAGGGATTGGTTAAGGAGACTCGTGCCGCTCAGTTAACGAAGAGCACCTCATTGTTTGCCCTGTTGAGGGCAAGAACTAACGCCCCAGGGGACGGAGGTCATCATACATCTACATTTATTTCAAACGGAAATTTGCCCCGGGGCTTCCTGTGAACCATGAATTGACTAACAGGTCAGTTCCACAGCCGGATGCCCACCTACATCATGACGGTTGCCTATTATATGTGATAACCATTCAAATCGATCAGTCTCCCGACCGCTGTCACCAAAGTCTGTAAACGACCTCAGTCTCATGGAGACTCCTCCAGGATTCACAGACGGATAGAAATCTAACGGACTTCGACTCAACTATATCGTTATTGGAGTCAATGCCCCTTTCTCGTCCTCAGAGTAGGTTTCCCTCATTAATGCATCATTTGAGCCATAAAAATAGCGACACACAAGATGATCTCTTGGAAGAAATCAATCAAGTATTGTGCCTTCTGGTGTCGCTATACGAGAGCATTATGGCTGAAACTAAGAATCATTCTGCAAAGTTGGAATCCTTACTGTACAAGTTTGACAACATTCACTTGCACACCATGGTGAATGCATTCTATTTAATCGTGGGATTAATGGAGGGGAGAACCAAATTCAACGAGGTGGAGGGCCCAATCGAGACTGAATCAATGGTCGACCCTGTGTGGCTTGTGCCCACAGGCAACCTTGAACATTAAGGGACCTGGGCTCCCATAAATATTGGACAATCTGTGCCCTCAACGATGGACAGATCAGTCATTTGTGAAACCTTAACACCTAATCCAGTGAGCCAATTACCTGGCGTCACAGATGGGCCTTCATTGTTCTCTGGAAATCATATGCGTGGAGGCCACAAGTCTCCTCCCAGTTGGAGGTGATGACATTTCAACAAAAAGCAAAAGGTGATCTACGGACCTTGAATGTCTCATTGATTAGAATGATCTCCAGATAAAGAAAACAAAGAATCATCCACTCCAGCCTTTGAACAAACAGGTTTCCTGGAACTTTCTTTGCTCCCTTCTTACCCAGTCTTCCGTCAAGTCGCTTTGACTCGCCAGGAGGGCACCAGTGAGGCGACAAAAGTCCGCTCAGGGTAGGGATGTTTTAAAAGCACACTTGGTGGTCCCTGGTCAAGGTTTTCCACTAAAGCAAACTGGATCTGTTTATTTGCAGGTGACTCCTCCTCAGTGTGTAAATCCAACCACCACCAGCTCAATCGAAACTGGGAATTTGAGTAATGATAGACCTGGTGGCATGATATCACACAAGACTTATCTTTGGTCAATGGTCAATGGCAATTCAGAAGATGTGCCTCGTGGCACAGTTGTATTTTACTCTGGTCTAAATACTATGATCAACCAATGTATTGGGCAGTCTTTCAGGCCACTCCCGATGGCACCCCCTCATGGGGCACCTCTATCCTGGAGAAGCTTCAACGAAACAGGGTCTAGAGATCAGGAGCGTATACCATTTGGACCAAGACCTTTCCAGAAATCACGCAACTCTCAGATGTATAGGAGAGTAGCGGTTGCTAAGGAGGAGCACCCCTTTGTGATACTTATTGAAAGCGTTTTACCAGATAACAGATTAGTTTGCCTAAACCGCGTGAATATTCTGCACCTACTTGGGGACATTCCACATCTCTCTGGAATCTCTTCCAGGGATGTCAAGAGGATTGACTTTATTGGCCTCTACAGAACTGATTTCTCGTTTTTGATACCATTTTAAAGGAGCAGGAGCACCTTAGGTCATATGGCTTCGATCTTAGGAATTACACAGAACAAATAAACTTGGGTGTGCAGCTGATCGGAACAACAAGGATGGTATCAACATCTCATAATGGAGGGTTATTGTCAGAGGAAATTCAAATCTTTAAGAAAAGTGTGCTGGCTTCACAACAAACCAGTGATTGGTCCTGGCTACTGAATTAAAAGAATGTGACAAACCAAAGCTAACCTACAACTAGTGTCTCCTGCTGGTTGGTTGGGTCACTCTGACATTATTATCTTGGAACACTTGCGGTCATTGACCACTTGTAGTCATTCACAGCAGTTTAACAATGAATGTATTGGCAGAAAACATAACACTATTGCTATTATTTCCTTTTCAGGAAACCTGGTTGAGGGCGTGCCTATCCGTGGATGACTATGTGACTTTCTTACAAGCAGCTAGAAATGGGGAGTTGGAGCGCCCTTACCGGGGCTTGTTAACGCTTATCAGAACGTGTAAGGAATGTGAAGTGGTGGGGAGCGTGGATAGTACGCTTTGGTATTAAGAAAAGGCAGTCACTTGCTTGTTTTGAATGTATAACAACGGCCTTCTGGAATATGCGAATCGGAGGATGCCATAGATGATATCTCACAGCTTTTCAATGGCTGGCGTAGTGTGTATTCTGGTGGCTACATCATCCTAACTGGTGAACTAAATTCTGACTGTGTGAATGGGGCACAACTTATTAGTAGTGCTAGTAAGGGGGACAGGCGTAGTAGGAAACTACATAATGGGAGTATGTGGTCTAAGGGCCTGTGTGGTCTGGGCTTGACAATTGAACAGTATCATTCCCGAAGACATTCCCTGCCACACTACACCTGGACTAACCGAGTGGCCCGAGTGATGCTAGATTAATTATAAGTTACTCACCATTGTGACTAACATACTCTTAGTCCCCTTTCCTCCATACTGCATGGGCATCCCTTGCAAGGGACGGGAGATGGAACCTTTTTCACCTGACTCCTCCCTCCGGCACCACACCTCAGTCCCCATAGACTGAACGAAAATAGATTTAACATTGCCTAATGATACAAGTATTATTAGGGGGGAGGATGGTGGGACGTATGGAGGAAAGGGGACCAGTCACTACGGTGAGTAACTTACTCTTACATCCCGTCCCGTTTCCTCCATACTGTAGGGCCGATCACAACTGAATGTAGCTCCAGGGCGGAGAGAAGACCCTCCTTAAGCAAACAAGTTCCTTAAAACCGCCCGTCTGAAGGCCACGTGGCTTTGAGCCGGTGTCCAAACAGTAATGCTTACAGAAAGGGGAGGCCCAGGTGGCTGCCCTGCTTATGACCTGCCACGGAACCTGCTGCTGGAATGCGATGGCCATGGCCTTAGCCCTGACAGCATGGGCGTGCATGTTGGGCGGCAGCGGCTTGCGCTGCCCCTCATAGGCCTCTTTGATGGCTGCAACTATCCACTTCACAATGGAGGCCTTGGATGCCTGATAACCGGGTCTGGGCCTGGCGCACCCAAAAGGTGACACAGTGCATCCGGCTTGCGGAAGCCCTTGGTCCTATCCAGATAGAATTCCAGAGCGCGTCCGACATCCAGACAGTGCAAGACTCTGAGCCTCATCCTTGGTGTTAGCAAAGAATTTAGGTAGGACTATTTCCTTGTTTAGATGGAACGCAGAGGGTACCTTATGTAGGAAAGCTGGGTGAATCCACAGGACCACCTTATACCTGTGGAAAGTGGTATAGGGTTCTGAAGCCACCAGAGCCTAGATCTAGCCGACTCTGCGAGTAGAGGCGAGACCTACTAGTAGAGCTGTCTTGATGGTGACCAGCCCGATGTCCGCAGACGCCATTGGCTGTAAGGGTTTGTGCGCCAAGGCACCCAACACCACATTGAGGTCCCACACCGGGTGTGACTTCTTGATGGGTGGGTAAAGCCTGGACAAGCCCACCAGATGTTAGACTATCGGGTTGGAAGAGGAGACAACCTCCTCCTCTGAATTTCTGTAGGCCCCTATGGCTGCGAGATAGGTGCGACATGTGTCCACCTGTACTCCTGAGTGGGCAAGGTGTGCTGAGAAAGAGCACCGTCCAGTGTGCACGTCAGGGGGTGGATCCCCCCCTTAGAATCTGCCCAGTAACATAACCTGCTCCATTCACTCCTGTTTTGGCTCCTAGTGGCCTTGCTCCTAGCACCCTGGATGATCTCCAGGTTAGCCCGAGAGAGATTCAGGTGCTTGATGGTGATCTGCTCAGGAACCACACTGCGAGGGCTAGCTTCTGAGGATCAGGGTGGAGAACCCTGCCCCCCCATGCTGGGACAGTGGAAGGTGAATGTGCAGTAGGTCCAACAGGCTGAGCAATTCGGAGAACCACGGTCTCGCTGGCCACCAAGGCACTATCACTATGATGCTGAGGTGACACGCCTCCTTTATCTTGCGGAGTACCTGGGGATCAGGGGAGTGGGCAGAAAAGCATAGGCTGTCATTTCCTCCCATTGAATCTGCATGGCGTTGCCCAGGGAGCCGGGGCCTAGTCCCTGGCAAGACGTGAACTGATGGCACTTCCTGTTCCCCCAAAAGGCAAATATATCCACCTGAGGCTGGCCCCATGTTTTGAAGACCACCTGCAGCACCTGGTAGTTCAATTGGCACTCGTAATTGTCTGCTCCCAGCCTGCCAAATCTGTCCGCTTCCAAGTTGGCCTCCCCCAGGAGGTGGACGGCCCTGAGGTAGATATTTTCCAGGGCCCATTCCCACATGGTGGCCGCTAGGTTGCACAGCAGAGGGGACCTGGAACCCCCCCCGCTTGTTGACATAGTACTTTCTGGTGGAGTTGTCCGGCTGGATAAGGATGTCCTGTCCCTGATGAGCGGAAGAAAAGGCCAGGGGGCTAGCCAAATGGCTCTGAGCTCCAGCCAGTTGATATGCAACTCCTGCTCCTGCCGGGTCCAGACACCCTGGATGCTGTGGCTGTTCAGAGTAGATCCCCAGCCCTCTATGGAGTCCATAGTAATGGTGACCTGTGGAGTCAGCTGCCGGAATGGCCTGCCTGTCTGCAGATTGGAGGTCCTGGGACCACCACGTGAGGTCCGAGTGGAGAGAAGGCGGTATGCTGACCAGCTCAGCTTGGGAGCCCTTCTCCTGATTCCATGAAGCTGCGAAGTGCAGTTGCACTCTCCTCATTCGGAGCCTTGGTGTGGCACGGCCAAGAGGACCGCTGCCATGATACCCAGTAAGTGCTGGTAGCACCAAGCCAAAGTCACTTGTCTGGTCAGTAAGTGTGAAGTGGCCCTCTTGATGGCCGTAATCTTGTCCTCCGAGGGAAATACCTTCTCGGAGCTCGTATCCCAGATGAGGCCCAGGAAGGTGAGGCTCTGCGTGGGCTGCAGCTGAGACTTCTTGAGGTTGATGGTAAACCCCAGGTCGTGCAGTGTACTCATCAGCGTGGAGGAAGTGCGGACAACCCCCCTGCGGGGATCTCGCCCTGACGAGCCAGTCGTCCAGGTATGGGTAGACATGGTGGCCCTGAGGAGGGCTGCCACTGCATTCATAAGTCCGGTGAACACCCTGGTGGTTGAGCAGAAGCCAAAGGGTAGCACCTTGTACTGGAAATGTCAGCCCATGATCCTGAAGCGTAGGAAGGAGCGATGGGGCTGCCAAATCGGGACGTGTAGGTAGGCTTCCTTCAGATCCAAGGAGCACATCCAATATCCCTTGTCTAGTGTCTCTGCAATGAGTGCTGGCGTAACCATCTTGAATTTTTGAAGAGGGAGGGAGAGGTTGAGGGTGGAAAGGTCCAATACAACTCTCAGGCCAGCCTGGTTCTTTTTTTATGGTGAAAATACTGGAATAGAAGCCTAATCCTCTCTGAGAGGCTGGTACTTCTTCCACTGCCTGGCTCTCGGCCGGATCTCCGCCAACAGGGTTGCCATCCCAATCTGTGGCAGCGGAGGGGAGGAAGGAGGAGAAGGAGGTATAGGTAGACAGAAACCCGTGAATACTATTGAGAAGATCCAAGGGTCCACAAAGTTCACGCACCAAAAATGCATGCGAGAGGCTAGCCTGCCCCCCCCACTGGAGACACGTGGACCCGGAGGGACGCGTCATGCCTTTTTGCTCTCAGGCAGCTGCTGAGAGGCACTGGAAGAAGCCCTTGCCCCCGCCCCCCTTTTTGTTGCTTGTGCCCGTGCTGACACAGCGAGTGGTCAGGTTGTCTTGACCTCCGTTCCTGGAATTCCTGGAACCCACCAAACGCCCGCTCCTCATCGGAGCATTGATGCGACTGGGTGTACGCCTTGGGCGTGGCTTTCGTAAGAATAAAGACTTCGCAGTTTGCGAGCTGTTCTTATCCAATTCCTCGTTGGTGGTACAGTGGAGGAGGTCACTACCCTCGAAACGAAGGTCCAATATGAGATCTGGGGTTGAACTTTGTAGCCCGAAGCCAGGCCATCCTTCTCATGTCAGTGGCAATGCAGCTGGCCTGGCAAGCGGTATCGATGTGGGCCAATGTGGACTCCATGATGTCTTGCGCTACCAACTTGGCTTTTCCTAGATCCGCCTCAAAGCGTGCCTCGCTCTGCGCCTGCCCCCCCCACTGGAGACACGTGGACCCGGAGGGACGCGTCATGCCTTTTTGCTCTCAGGCAGCTGCTGAGAGGCACTGGAAGAAGCCCTTGCCCCCGCCCCCCTTTTTGTTGCTTGTGCCCGTGCTGACACAGCGAGTGGTCAGGTTGTCTTGACCTCCGTTCCTGGAATTCCTGGAACCCACCAAACGCCCGCTCCTCATCGGAGCATTGATGCGACTGGGTGTACGCCTTGGGCGTGGCTTTCGTAAGAATAAAGACTTCGCAGTTTGCGAGCTGTTCTTATCCAATTCCTCGTTGGTGGTACAGTGGAGGAGGTCACTACCCTCGAAACGAAGGTCCAATATGAGATCTGGGGTTGAACTTTGTAGCCCGAAGCCAGGCCATCCTTCTCATGTCAGTGGCAATGCAGCTGGCCTGGCAAGCGGTATCGATGTGGGCCAATGTGGACTCCATGATGTCTTGCGCTACCAACTTGGCTTTTCCTAGATCCGCCTCAAAGCGTGCCTCGCTCTGCGCCGGGAGTTGCGGAAGGAAGTCTGATATTTCCTGCCACAACCTCTGGTTAGCCGCTGCAAGCATGGCATCCGTGTTGGATTGGCACAAGCGCAGGAAGGTGTTGGAGTACAGCTTTTTCCCGTACCCCTCCAAGATCTTCTCCTTGCCTAGCAGCATCGAGGACGAGGTGGCCTAGGACAACTGAGGCTTAGAGTAGAGTGACGCTGCAGTGATCACCGACTAGTGCGCTGGGGGTGCGTTGAAAGCAAGAGTGTATCCCCTTCCATCTGTCTATACTTGGCATCAAGGCGCCGATTGACAGGCTTGGCTGAGTGTGGCTTGAGCCAACCCTTCTTGGCCAGAGCGACGACATCCTTCTGCATCAGGACACCCGTCTTGGTAGGTGATGTTAGGGAGAGGACCTCTGCCAAGACCCCCTCCTCGGGCTGCTCTACCTCGGGATGAGGAAGGCCCAGTTATTCTGCCAAACCTGCAAGCCTGTCATGAAAGGTCTTCGCTGATGATGGTGTGTCAGCGTCTTGCTCCTCGTCTGTATCGGCCTGGGTGTCCGGCTGGTCTGCCGTGGGAGGAGTGCTGGATGCCATGGGCTGCAGTGTCGAAACCAGTGCCAGAGGCTGCTGCAGAGGTTGGCTCAGAACCGGCTCCACTGGGGGCGGATTCGAAGAAGGGGGCAGCGCTGGGGCCTGTGACCATGGGAGGAATGACTATAGGCACCTGTGGAGCGACCGGAGGGAGCAAGTGACTGCATCCCTTAGGATCGCACCCATCTGGGGGGTTCGCATCAGCCCCAAAAACCTTTCGAAGAACCTGCCCTCGGAGGCTGAAGACGAGGCAGGGGATACTGACTGAGTGGATGGGGGCTGCTGGGGCCAGAGCACACTCAAGTCTGGGTTGCTGGGGAAACCTGCCCAGCGCTACTGATTGATACACTAAACCACATACCTGGTTGACACCAGTTCCACCTTGAAACTCGTTCACCCACCTGCTCTGTTCCTAGGAGTGGCATCGGATGAGCGCCATTTTGTCGGGCTGCGTGCCATGTGCCAGAGTCTGGACACGGCCTCGCCCAAGACTCTTGGTGTTGGAACATGAAGCCCATCACGCACCTCAGGTCTAGGTCTGGAAGGCGTACTGCCCTCGGCATTGTTGCTGGTAGTGCTGCGTGCAGGCACCCCCTCGGACATGGTGCCGGTACTAGGGCGAAGTCCCTCGGGTGTAGACCCGGTAGAAGAACCTTGCGGTCCATCAGCACTGATACTGCTAGGGCTTGAAGACCCCTCGGCCGTAAGGCCGGTAGCTAGGTTAGTCTTGGTGCATGTAATGGTAACCGAACCCAAGAGGTTTCTCCCGCTTGGGCGTTTCCTCGGGAAGGAGTCGCCCTTATGGAGTGCAATGGAAAATAACGGCCCTCCCTTGCATCTCTGCTGGAGAAACTTCTTCAAGTCGTCACTTCAAAGAGTTCTCGCCACCTAGCTACCCTGTTCTTCAGTGTGCATGGAGTCAGAGTTGCATGCGGTGCAATCTTCCCAGCCGTGGTCAGGGCCACGGCAGAGGAGGCAAAGAGCATGGGGGTCCGAGGTGGGAAAGAGTCCCTCGCAGGCTGGACACCTTCTGAAACCCACTGAAGTCGACATGCGCCGGGGAGGAGCGTGACGCCAGAGGACTAAGTACCTAGATGACAAATAAAGACAAAAAGATAAGAGAAGAATCCAGGGAAGAGTGTGTGGAGTTACCTGGCAACGCCAAACCCAGGAGCGCTGGTGAAATCTTCCAGTTCCTGTCGATGTGGAAAAGGGGACTGAGGAGTGTCGCCGGTGGGCGGAGTCAGGATAGGGCATGCACCCAGGGCTGCACCCCCACCCGCCTCGAACTTAAAAGGGGAAGAAGGTTTTTCAGGTGAAAAAGGTTCCGACTCCCGTTCCTAGGAAGGGACGCCCATACAGTATGGAGGAAAGAGGACGGGACATAAGAGTAGACAAGACAATATAAATACCCTATACATGTATACTAGCAACTAAAATGTACAGACTTTTCTGATGCAAAATTATATTTCAGCAGTTTGCCCATATCCTGTCATTTGATCCACTCGGTGCCATCTTAAACCATCAAGTTGAGGAGGCTTTCTCTGCTTCCCAAAAACCACAAGACATGTTCATTCAAATTGAGCTTCCCTTTGGTAACTGCAGCTAAGCTTCAAATTAATCACTTGGAAGTTAGATCAACAATTTAGTAGTTGAAAGGCATACCATGTCTAGGATGCCCACCTATGTCCCAGGTCACTCAGCCCCTCGAAGCATGTGATTTCTATCAGTCCTTCCCTTCTTTCTAAACGACAATAACATTAGTTGTCATTCAATTTAAATGGTCATTAATTTATCAACATTGAGAGGATGAATGGCTGAGTTAGCCCCATCTGTATTTGAATGGGAGTTCTGCCTGCTTAAGACTGATGCCTGGGAGTGAGTGCTTAAAGTATCTTGCTGGCATACATACACTTTCCCTTAGTCTGGTAATCTGGAAGATCTACAGCAGAACAAAAGCAAAAGATCTCTGTAACAATGCTGTGCAAGGCAGTTTGTCACCACAATAGCAACCTTGCAGCAAGCTTGGCACTAACAGGCTAAATGGGGAGTCTCACTTTAACCCAAGACAAAACATGGGCACGGGTGGTGTGTGCTGTGGGGAGAAGACAAGTGGCAGACTGGGGGTGTTACTTGGACCCATTTCTAGCCTCCGGATGTTCAGGTTAATGCTAGGACCAGCTCTTCTCCGTCTTATCTTATCAAGTGTTCATGCAAATTTCATGCATGTTTTTGCCCCAAAGATCGAGTGATGTTTGCATAGGTCACAACAGGGTAAAGTAAAACTCTATAAAGGGGTGGAATAAAACATGAATTGCAGAAGATCTTAACTAAGCTCCTGAAAGTTCACTAAAACGTTGACTGCACTGGTCTTGTGTAAAGTTTTCCAAGTCCAGTCTCTAGCATTCGTGTATAGGAATGCCCCCACTCTGAAAAACTAAGTTAACGTGCTGACAGACAACTATGCTGAGGACATTTCTTGTGCAAGTACCAGAGGATCAGGGAAGGTAGCAACCGACCAATCTGCCAAAATGGACACACACTCCCTAATGTTGAATTCTAAAAAAAAAAATGTACAAAAAAAACACACAGATACTTCACTTTCCTGCCAAATCCTCGCTCTCCTCTCCTCCACGGCCTATACAATTCCCGCCAGACTCTCTTCCCTACTCAGCTGGAAATCTCGGTGTCACCCATGATTCTTTGCTCACCTGCACTACATTCATCTCTAAAACTGCAATGGTAGCTCGCTTCAACCTCCTAAATAGCGGAAAAGCTGGCTCCTTTTTCCACTCAAAACCACCAAACATCTCAACCACTCTTTTAAACTAGACTACTGTGCCAGTATCCACTTTTGGTCTTCCAAATTACACATTCTGCGCACAAGATTAATTTTGCTATCAGGACTCCGGGCTCCGTCGTTTCCCCCATACTTCCTCCCATTGCCACTAGACTGGCTAACCATGCAAAAGCCAGACCAAATTCAGATTTCTTCTACTAGTACAGAAGTCCATCCATGGTAAAGCACCCCTGTATCCATCCCTCTTCTATAAACCCCTACGAACCACCATGCAGCCTTCGCTCTGCCTCCTTAGCCACTCATCCTGTGCTTCTTCTCACTTCCCTCTTTCACTCTTCTTGCTGTGCTCACTCTGAACGCCTACCCCCGCCCAAATTAGAACCAGTCCACGTCAATGTATTCAACAGCAAACTGAAAGCCCCCCTCCTTGCTTCAGGAGGTAACCTCTTGACTCTCCTCTCCATTCTTACTAATAGCACTTGGTGCACTGACATTCAAAATGCATTGCTTAACAAAGGGGCCCTTCTCCAGAAGAAAATACTGCAAAAAAGGAATACTTTGAATAGCTGCTACTCTACTCTCCCTGCCCCAGAGTCCCAAGCCTCCCCTCTACACCAAAGTTTATTCAACTTTAAACTTGTTTCTGAAAAGGAGGGGATCCAGATTATCAAAGGACTTCAACCTTCCCGATGCCAAGCGGATACCTGCCCTGCTTCAGTCATTAAGGACTCTACAGATGCGCTTCCACCTTTAATCTCCTCCCTTATTAATGCCTCATTCTCTTCCAGCATAGTACCAACTAACTTACAGGAGGCCTGGATTATGTTATTGCTAAAAGACAACTACCCTGGACCAGGCCATCCCACTAATTACCACCATATCGCCACGGACACCTTCCTTCACAGAATCCTGGACCGTGCAGCATATGTCCAAATAACGCTGCACCTTGAAATGAACAAACTCCTTGGCCTGCGCCAATCTGGGTTCCATCGAAGCCATGGCACCGAAACTGCCCTACTAGACTTGAAAAATCAACTTGACGAACTCAAATATGCGGCGGAGGCAGCTGCCCTCCTCTTGCTGGATCCATCAGCAGCCTTTGATCTTATTGACCACCAAATCCTGTGCCAACACCTACATTCTGCAGATCACTCAAAAATGCCTATCCATCACTGCCCCCATCTACCTGTCGAACAAACTCACTAAAGTACATCGGCCAGACCTACTCTTCGTACCCCTTACACCTACTGCCTTATCGCTACTAGATTCAGCTGCAGAGAGCTGGGGGTCTGATCTTCCCGATTACCGCTGCTAAGAATTGGAATGCCTACCTTGGAACAAGCTTACTGGGCCTTAAGTAAGCAGCTCAAGACACAGTCATTTACTCAGAATGCAACTATAGCAAGAACCATATCTCAAAATGACATTACTTCTGCCTCTGAACCGTTGACCTGTTTTTACATGCTATTCTAAATCTGTAAGCTGTAAACTCTAACCAGCACCTTGATGCCTTTGGGCTCAGTGCGCTTTATAAATGAAAAAATAAAATTTAAATAAACCACACCTTCCTTCTCCATCTACTGGACTCTGCCCTATTTTTCCCCACTCAAGCACTTAGTCTGAGTTTGCGAGCACAGCCTACACTTGATGACCAACCAAACTGCCGACACCAACTTGTATCATGAGGTAGCCCTGCTCGACCTTTCCTGAATTCTAAAACTGTGCTCCATTAATAGGGCGCCAGATTTAAAAAATAAAAAACTGGGACATGGCAACTAACATAAAAGTAGGACTAACTCTTGAAAGTTGCGGTCAAGGCACTACACTTCAGTAGCGTTTGGAGGAGAAGGGGGTTTAATTGCTACTGTTCAAAGAAACACTTATTATAATTAATTTATCACAAACTAACACTATACAACAACAAGTGTATTAACTGTACACTTAAGTTGTACGATGCAGCATTTCTTCTTAGCGAGATTGTGCATTCCTGCCTGCCATAAATGAAGACCTACTGCCAAAAAACCGGGACCACTGCAGTTTCCAATGGGAGCATAATCTTGAGAAAGGGGGACAGAGCAGCAAAAACCGGGGCGTCTGGCCACCCTACCCATTAAAGACAGTACCCCATTATCCAATAAAGGTCCAAGCAGAGGTTGCCTCCCCTTCAAACAATGGAGCCCATCGAGACATGTCCTAGTGGATCACCTGTCCAAGATACCTTGCAAATCTATCACTGCACGGCCGAAATAGGGGCCAGGCAGGGCACAAGACATGGATCGTTGTGCCTGTGGCCTGCAAATGCTAAATAAAATACAATTAAAAACATTAACACAATGCAACAACCACACAGAAAACCAAAAGTAATGTCAGCACCCTGATGTCCCCTACTTGAACTAGCTTTGCTGGGCACAGTATGCTCCTTCCGATGCCAGTGCAGCAAGCTAAGGACTTGCCTGTTTGCCATAGGTTCTCCGAAGCCCAAAAGAGAGGACTAACAATTTCTCCTAAACAAAAAAATAAACATTCATTCTGGGAACTTCGATCTTTATTTTTCTAGGTCTCACTTTTGGAGTGACATGTGTCCGATCCCTTAAGTGAACCTATGGACATCACGTGTGTACAGTGGCACCTCCATCACTTTAGAAAGCAGTGATTTTCCTTCCCAATGCATGCCAACGTGCTACTGCTCATTCATTTGCTGCCTACTTTTACACCTCTAACAATATTCCGCTTTAACGCGGTTATCGAATTCTCATGTTTTTTTCATTTACCCCCAGCGCAGTAATTTCCCACTTACCAGTTCAGCAAAAATTGCAAAACGCCCTGCTCGCTTTCCATGACAAACTCATGAAGTATTATCCTTATTTTCTCCAGTCTGTATACATTCACACTCTTGCAAAACAAAAGTTAGTGGGCACCACTATGTTAATCACTTTGTGTTAAAGTTCAAACATATTTTGATAATTAAGTCAGCAAAAATAATGATAGTTCCAAAGGTTTCACGAGCTGACAGTGAAGAGTCTGGAGACACCCTGAATCAAAAAAAATCAATGTGTAGAAAAAGGCTGGGTGAAAATACCAAGCCACACTGTCGCTCTCTGTTGGTCCCAGCATGGGATATGGAGGTTTAAAAATTGTTGATGGCAAATTTAACAATGCTTTTCTTGTAGTATGCAAAATTCTACTGGAATTCAGTAATAAATCAGTCTGCGATTTTATTCTTCAAAATAAGTTTATATCCATAAAGTTTGTCTTCAAAAGAAATCACTAATAGTGTCTTAGTGAGGAAGCAGTCAACATATCCATAATGTTAGACTTAATTGCCAATGCATTTCGGGAGTTTCCTCCTTCATCAGGGTGAGTCTTACATAATGCAGTTAAATCATCAGAGTTGCATAAACATGAACCAATGTAAAAAAACATGAACAAATGTAAAAATGTAAAAAAACCATCACATACCATATTCAATTGTTGTCAAATGTTGTCAAAGCACCCGTGCCAAAAGGAAAATAATAATAAGAATGAAATTAATGAAGTGTGAACAGTTCAGGATGAGTGAAATAATGTATTACAAAAAATTAATTACCTATTGTGATAGTTGACCATTTAAAAACAGGAAGAAATCCTGTTAAATGATATGAGGACGCCTTGAAATCAGCGATGCCGTCTTGCGATATTGGTGCAGGCGGCAGGGAATGCCCCTGCTCAAATGTATTCTGTGGATTGAATGGATCGCGTGTCAATATTACGTGACCGTGTTCAGTTACATGAAGAAGTGACAATGAAAAGTGCTTAATATCAGACCAACCTGCCAGTGGGGCTTGTTTCTCTTCTAGCACAGCAGCTGAACAGCACGCGTGTGGAGAGTTCCTCACTGTGTTGTTTGTCCATTGGCCAGGCAACAGAGCTTTCTGTGCGTAGACGCGTCGCGTTTCTGGAAACGCGGCACGGACTACAAAGGTGGAATATATATGAACTACAAATGGGCAAGAAAGAGATGTGTGTATAATTGCATGTGTGATATGACTAATACAATGCACCCGTGATGTGTAATGTAAAACCGAATATATTTAATAAAAATGAAAAAAAAGAATAGAAATGGAAAAAACTCGAAAATACATTGTGCCGAATCACAATAATTGGTGTTACGTTGTTTAATATAAACCTGTCGTTCTTAATGCACATTTATGAAAAGTGATTTCTTTTCAAGACAAACTTTATGGATATCAACTTATTTTGAAGAATCAAATCGCAGACCGATTACTGAATTCCAGTAGAATTTTGCATACTACAAGAAAAGAATAGTTAAATTTGCGATCTACAATTTTTAAACCTCCATATCCCATGCTGGGACCAACAAAGAGCGACAGTGTGGCTTGGTATTTTCACCCAGCCTTTTTCTGCACATACATTCACACTCTTACCATTTTCACTTAATGCTTCTGTCAGACTAGTTTTCAACCTCTCCTTTTCCTTTCACATTTACCCTGCATTGCTTCTCTATTCTAAATAGCTTACCAAGCATGGCGCCAGTTTCATTAGGCTTGGCATTTCAATATATTCAAAGTCTTAACGATTCGTTCATGAAAAAACGATGGCCCTACTTGCAAGCAAAGTATTCCTTCAATCAAGACACCAAATGCTTTTCTCCTTTACCGTTTGCTCTTTTTTAGGTCACCCTCGTGCTTTGCCAATCCATTCAGCAATCAAGTTTCCAACACAAGTCAGAATAGACAATTTCTCGATACTTGGAACAAAATGAGGAAAACATTTAAATAACATATGGGCCTCATCATTCGGATACTCGAATTGGGGGCCCTGGAAACATGTATGCATATACAGCAAGAGTTAAAGATGCAGATGGGCGCACATAACACTGTACCTGTACAGGAATCGAAGAAAGGTAGTCTGCAGATGGATCTTCAGCAAAGCCACTGCTATCAGAGTGCTGACTAGCAGTCCTGGTCCCAGAGAAGTAATCTGCAAAACACATTGGATATGCATGGGTTTCTGAAATGTGTAACTTTTCAATTAAGTCTCCGACCAGTATACTTTACGGTTTGGGGTAGTTTGATCGATTATCTTGTTTTTTTAGTCGCAGCAAACTGGCCGCCATCTATCTGTTTGGGACCCATTAAAATCCACATTCGCTTTGTATTTTTGCCTCCAGCCTCCAATTTGAATGAAGCGGTGGGACACCCACGCAAGCCCAAAATCACTAAATACCGAACATTGGGAGAAGGGGACACCCCTGCAACTCCCGGTTCGGTATTTTGCAAGGTATGAGGGCAAAGTGCCCCTCAGACAAAAACAATTAAATGGGTCAGTAGATCAAAAAATGCCAGTCAGATAGGAATGTTCTTACTTTACAGGAGTTGTGTTCAATCCCTAACCTACTTTCTATACAGGTAAAAAAGGTGTCATGGCAAAGCGGGATTATAATAGTATCACTTTTACATAGCACATCATTCCTTATTGAAAGACCACCCGTTGCATTAAACATCGTCCCACCACAAAGGAGCTCTAAGCAAATGATAGTAGCTGCAGGGATCTCAATCATCCTCTGAGAGCAACAGAGTCTTGGATGTCCAGTGTACTCCTTTAGTTGCAAGGATGGATTTAATGACGAAGCCGAGCGATTGTGTTCGGGGTATCTGTGTAGAACATGCAAAGCCCTTTAGACCGACCAACGCCCCGACGAGCCATTAATGCCATCCCATCACTCCATACTTGTGGTTCACCTTCAAAGTCAAGGGAGGTCTTGCCATCATCTCCCAGTGCTACCATCCTCGGCACAAAGGTGCAGGTCATGATTTCTCCAGGCAGCAAAAGAGGCCAGTCAGTCTTTCTTCAAGATATAGGACTAGGTCTCCAGGAGGTTTGTGCACCCACATCAATTAGAAAAAGCAGCACAGGTCACACTTGCGACGTGCTGCATCACTAAATCCCTGAACGCTTGGGACTTGGTTCCTTACCCTCTCAACTCAGAAGTTGTGTCAACAATGGGAAGAGAGTTCTTTTAAACATCTACATGCCAGTAAAACCTCTGCCCCCTCTTTTCTACACATTCCCAGCACAAGACGAGTTATCAGACAATCGGCTGAACTATTCATAGGTCGCATGACTGCCTCCACTACGGGAGTACATCTGGGAATACTCCACCCAGCCCCTCTTCCCCAATGCAAATAACCCATCGCCCCATTATATTTTGACTACTAGATACGTGACGCTGATGGCCACCCAATAATTCTTCCATCAGCTATCAAGATCAGAATCTAGAGCAGCTTCAATGAATGGCAATCTACACGACAATAGATAAGGATAATGGGAATTATTAGGGCCAACTCCTTAGAGATGCTAGTTGCGGCGCCTCTTATTAGGCGAACTTGGTTAGTCACAAAAATGCACGTACAGACCGCCCACCATAACACCCACCATCAATGGTAAACTACAAGTTCCTTAAATTAGAGAGTTTGAGAATACAATATTGATAAGAATTCAAGTTTGGAACTTAAGATTTTTGCCCTATAGGAAAATGTCGGAAGCACTCACATGCGGTTGTAGGTGAAAGGATCGAAAACAAAAAAGGATCAAATACAATAGTTTCGAGTCAAAAAGGACCGAAAAAATAGGTCACATTTCTTTTTTTTGCGCCCCCCCCCCAAAAACTCTTGTTTTTGGTGTCAAAAACATTTTTTCCTATACGGAAGCCAAAAAAATAAATATATATATACATTTTAAAAAAAGGCATTCGACTTTTTTTCGGCCCTTTTGACTCGAAACAATTGTATTCGATCCTTTTGTTTTCGATCCTTTGACTGGACACCCTCGCACGCCTAACGAATGTAAATGGAAGAACTGGGTGAACATAAACACTATGGCCCGTGCCGCTGAAATCATCAAGCTCTTGGATCAGATCTTCAGATTTACGCCCATTTGAATGCATAAGACATCGCAGGGTGCAGTGGTAGTTGTAATGATTGTTAAGTGAATGCTCCACTTGCCACAGAAAAAAAAGGCAAATTAGTCCAGCACGACACAAACCAGCCCAATAAACGATTTTACTTGCATTTCCAACTAGGCATATGCACCCTCTGCCAAACACCGCCACCCCAATCCTGAACCATTGAAAAACAGTGATATTAAACTAATCATCTGGAAGACAGCCCGTTGTGACTGTAGGCCTCAGGAATCACACAGGGGAACCGGCATGATTTTCCAGACATTGCCTTTATTAACCCACAGGTAAGACAAGTCGCTCCATAGCGACCTCCAGCTGCCTCCCGCTCAACTGACCTCCATGAAACTTGCAACGCCTGGAGGCGGGGCCTTGGTTCCACGTTCCATGTGGCCATACCAGCAACCAACAACAACAACAATAAACGTAACCTATACACATGTGATGAAAAACTATGAGTGAATACAATGATGAATATCACATACATGAGATGGAAAGGCATACACAACACATCGAGGTTGATGGGCTCCACCAGCATATTGGGCACTGCCAACACAGCCTTTTTAATGTCGATTCAAAGTGTGAATCAACCCAAATCGGAGCAGGAACCATATGTGTGTGTGTAAGCACCCCATTCACAAATTACTCAGACAAATCAGTCATAAGAATCTGCATTGCCTGCTCCATGTTGTGCCCCACCCAGACAATAGGACAGACAAGTAGCCACGTGGGTTAGAGGTTTGCCAAATCAGATACTGTTGATGGAGCATGGACCTGGAAAGGGAAGGGAATTAACCAACCACTTTGATTTAGTCAACAATTTCAAGAGGGCGAGCTTTGCCTAACACTAGATTACCCAACTTCAGCGGTGGACAAGTTACTGAACAGTTTCTTGGAGGAGAGTAGGAATGGTGTAGCTGTTAAGGGCTCATGTACAGTGCTGTGGTATGCATTTGTGAATAGGCCGCTCTCAAAATACATCCACAAGTTTCTATGGTCCATTGCAGCAGAGGGTTGGGAGGAATCTAACAGGAGCTAAAAAAGTTCAGCAGGACTGTATCACACATGGACTCACCTTCTGTATGAATGAATGGTAGCTGACAGCGTGATCATTAGTCTGATAAGTCACAACAGTGGGGGGCCTGCCGCTCTGACCCACATCTTCACTCAGCATGAAGCTCTAGTATTTGTCAGCTAGCCACTCTTCCCCCTCCACCCATACTCCAGGTCATTTGCCACTATGCAATACACAAGGATATGCACTGCAATTGCATACAGAAGATGTAGTTACTGCAGTCAGCAGCCCATTGTCTGCATTACTTTAAAGTGGTTTGTATATTCACCATGCTTCGTTTGACTAGAGAGCTGCCTTGAGTGTAGGCATCAAAATTGTTGAGAAATCGTTAGTGCCTTCTAGGAGCCTAGAAGAGTCAGTTTGGCTGGATTCCAACTGCTACTAGGCACTTATTTCGACACCTTAGGCTAGCCTTGTCAGAAATCTATATGTGAAATTAACAGTCTTATAGATGTGCCTTAATGCTCCTTTATAAACATATATAAACACAGTTAAAGCATAATAGGCCCTATAGGAGTACGTTTTAGAACAGAAGTCTAATTTGCAGCATCCCATTCAGTAGCTAAGGGGCGTGCAACCTTCAGCTCCCACGAGGTTTTGGGTCACAACTTCCAGAATGCTTCAACAATTGCCAATGCTGGCTAGACTGACCATTTTAGTTGAAAACATCCGACAACCCAAGATCTGGCTCAATGGGTGATTCTGTTTAATGCTTTCACCTCCTTCACTGTATCTACTTTGATTCCTGTAACCTTCGCTGTAGCTCAGCTCGATAAGCCAATTTCCAAAACACTGGTTTCCAGAGATAAGGCAAGCCAGGTACTTTGACATTGGATGGCTCACGAAAACGCTTTAAACCTACACCATTACACCTCAACTTCCAAACTAAAGCAATCTGCACGGCTTCTGTGGATGAAGCCCCTAATGCTCCCAGGATTGGCCTATGAAGGGTCTCCGTACTCATGTACCCAGATTATGGCATCATACTTGCCAAAACTGAATAACCTCAAGCTCTTTGTGCAAGTATACGAACAATGTGAAATCTATGGTATTGCGCTTCAGATCATAGCCAAAATGTATTAAAAACAGGCTTGCCACGAAGAGGCAGAGGAGGCAACGCCAGGTCGGACTAGTACTTTGCATTTAACATGCACAATGGCAGACATACAGTTTCAGCAGTTATTCAATGTTACAAGGGTGAAATCCGATGGAGAGCCTTGCACAGTTGTGATTTGATGCACAATGATGCTTGCAAACATGGAGGGCTGGAAAAAAAACGGGATCCGAGTCAAATGCTACAGAGTTGGTCCCTGAGCAATTGAACAAGCCCCTTTAACTTGCCTAACAGACTAGCATCCATTGGCAGACTGCATAAAGGTCTTGTGAACCCTCAAACCAGGCATTACGAGCTATGGTCTGAAAGATGTAAGCCTCCCCTCCCCCAGTTTGGCCCGATCCCCACCTCCCAACACCCTCCCTGGTGTCTGGTTCCTTGGATACCTTATGGTGAGCCTAAAACAGTCCGCCAAACCCATGAAGTGGGATTAGCACCCACACACCAGTGCATGAACGTTACCAAAAAAGGTTATACTCCAGGAAGATAGGGATAGCTCTGCTTGACTATGTGGCAAGCTAGTATCTTATGAAGACTTCCTCGATTGGCGGAGACCACTGTCACGGTTCAGCTGAGACCAAGATTACCTTTAGCAGACTTCAGCTAATTACTGCTTGTGGACAGTGGTGACGCTATACTCCTGAGAATACACATTTCAAATTCACCTTTGGTTTGATGGTGTTGCTCAAAACCTATTTAAACAGGCAGTGTACTTTACATTTCTTTTTTCCGGTAATGGAAGCAGTTTCTGCACAGCAGGGCAATTATAATTAGGAAGCATTAAGTAAAGTGCACAGATGTTCCAACAAATAAGAAAAATTATTTGAGCTTTTTCTTTTTAATGGTTTTCCATTCATTAATATTTATGTACATGTATTAATGTGATAAACTGGATTCTCAAACTATTTTGCGTTTTAAAAAAAAGTAAACTACTTCAAAGTACAATGCGCTACTTCTAGAAAACTGCTGGGTCTTACCTTTAGCCAATTTGTCTCTCGATAACTGGCAAGGTGGTCCTTGGGTCGACTCTCCTTCAGTGCTTTGAATCTAAAAAAGTTAAATGCAGATTGTGAAACTGTAGCCATGTTTCAAATTACACTTCACGTGCTGCAATGCATTGCTGAAAGCGAGCGATTAGTGGCAGAGATCTGCCAACAAAGAAGTTGGTCACCTGTTGAAATACCACCCCATATTAATCAAACTTGTCCGAGTGCCAATAAACACTCGGAACAGACTGCCATGGGCTTAACACGGACCATATGCGAATAAGGCAGGTGGTTACTTTATATGCATTCGAATTTAAAAAGCACTTTTACCAAAGTGCCGAACAAAAGGTCAGTACAACACGAAGTAAACCAATATCCAATGAGCAAACTATACTAAGAGGAAAATAATAAATGATGCTAGTCAAGACAGGAATGGAAAACAGTAAGGGGGATATTTCTCCTGTTCCGAACTATATTGTGAAACGTGGGCCTCTCTCCCACTATACAGGAATCCCAAATCCCAGTGTGTTTCTCCCCTCTCCCACTATACAGGCTCTCCCATTCTAGGTGTGTTTCTCATGTACCAAAACTGTACTGTAACGCTCAGGGCTCTATTCACTGTACAAGTCTCTCAATCTCGGTGTGCTCTCCTCTACCAAACTGCACTGTGAAACCTAGGCATTGCCATCTCAATACAGGAGTCTCACGTCTGGGTGTCCCCTCCCGTGCCAAGCTGCATTGTGGAACCTAGGCCTCTCCCACATCTGGGTGTCCCCCCCCTACCAAGCTGCATTGTGGAACCTAGGCCTCTCCCACATCTGGGTGTCCCCTCCCGTACCAAGCTGCATTGTGGAACCTAGGCCTCTCCCACATCTGGGTGTGTTCTCCTGTACCAAACTATACTTGGGTGTACCCACTGTGCCTGAACTGCTTTGTGAAACCTGGGCCTCTCTGCCACTGTTCACAAAAGCCAACTCTAGGTGTTCCCACCTCTACCTTATACTGTTAAACCTGCTACACTGAGGCCCCAGCCTCTCCCGCTGTCTAGGTGTCCCAGTCTAGGTGTTCAATTGCTGCCTGCCACTCCGAGAGGCTTGGACCTTCCTCCCGATATCTAAAAATTAGGTGTTATTACCACCTACCTCTCTCAAAACTAAACCTCCCCGTCACCTAGGTGTCCCATATCGGATACTTGATCACTGCCTGCCTCTGCGAGGCCTAAACCCTCTCCCGATAGCTAGGTGTCCCAATCTTGATCACTGGCTGCCATTTGCCGAACCTGGACCTACCCGCTGCTGTCCATGGTTCAGTATTCGAGCTGCTCAATCATCGATTGGCTCCCGCCGAAACCTACATCCCTTTGGACATCTGATGTCCTACACCCAAGAGTACAATCTCATTGTAAACCACCTGTAAAAACCTAAGCTCTCCACCTCTTGCTTCTCAGTCTTCTGGATATTATCAGTACCTGCCACAATTCAGTCCTAGGTACCCTACACCCCAGAACACCCAGCAACCATCAAAGCCAGTAATAACTACCATAAACCACACCCTAGTTTACCTGCACCTATAGGTGAATAGACTAGCCACGCCACCCACCAACGTACAATACTCACTAGGACAGCTCTTCTGTTGTAATAAGAACACCTCTACCCAGCCAACTGAACAAAGACAGCCTCAGAAAGCATCCAGACGCCACAATTTAAGAGGATTAAAATCCACATTAGCCTAGCACAACGTACAACAGTTGGACAACTGCCCGTGTAAACTCAACACCCAGACCAACTCCTCCCACTCAGGACCCAAAACGCCCAGACGCAAAATTGGACGCTGACAAAGAGAAAAGGAACACAGTACAAATAACACGGATACACAAGCTCAACCGCCCCCAGTAGAAGACGTCTTCAGTACCACACCCCGCCAAATAATACTATCACCAATGTGTGGGTATACAGATCAAAGAAAGGAGTTATTTGTTTATTGCATAAGCCATCTGCCAAATTTAAGCAGAACAGCAGAGCTGCATAATGTGATAAATATAGGTCTTGTCACTTGTATAGCATACTTCTCAACTCTTACACCTGTAATCATGGTAAGCTTTCCAGCCGGTCTCCTCATCACTCAAGTTTAGAGAGCCTAATGAGTAAAATGAAGGAGGTGTGTTTCGACAGTATGGAGATACGTTCCTGAACTATGAAAACATCTGTAACACGTGGAACTAACATAGGTTGCAGCTTGAACTAATTGCCCCAGAAAATATAACATTAGTGGAACCATTAGTTCCTGCCCAATTCTACCTTTTGCCTCTGTATGCAAGTCTACATTGCTATTGAATGGTTATCTGGCGATCACAAATAGTTAAGGAATAGGTTTGCAATTATGATACATCAAATTCGTCAGTGAATCTCTGGCTTTAAGTGGCTGAAAGAATCTTACCCTGGCAAGAGTAGGAAGCATCTGATCGTGTTCAGTTGAGACACGGGAACACAATGCAGAAAGGAGTCCGTAAGATGCATGTGTTTGATGCTCAGATTGCAAAAGATCCAGATTGACACCTGAAAACAGGCAACTTCTTAAAATACAGGCTAAGCCAATCAGCTAAGGACAAATGAAACCATTTAAAATGTGGCAGTTTATTGCCACCAGACTCCATAAGCCCATTCTATTGGCAACTTTAGTCCGGCGAGAAAGAACTTAATCCGACTTAATAACCCACAACAAATCACACAGCTATCATGGACCAAGACCTCAAAGAACAGCAAGCATATGTACCATCCACAGTAATCTTGGACCAACAGTTCTCCCACATGGTCAAAAGTCATTTAAGCTTGTGGAGGAACAGGCAGACGTCAGTAAACAGCAAAAATACCATGTCCTATTTGGGACAAGAAAGCAGAGTGAGCCTACTCCTGTACAGTTGTCAAAAAGGAATAGGGTTACGGCAAAAACGGGAATTTGAAGATGAATGAGGAAACCGTCTGTACCTATAATAATGTGTGGGAAGTCTAATCAGAAAGATACCTGGAAATCAACTGCGCTCTAAAACAATACAATGTGGAAACTGATGAGCCCAATTCCCAATCCATTTCTCAGCTCTACCCACAATTCTAATCTGGCCACATGTTTAGGACGTACTGAAAGCAAAGAACGGTGGTAACATATAGCCTATGGGTCAGAGGTATTCGGGGGTCTATATAAACATTTGTGGCAACCGGGGATAGCTGAACGGGTTTTATGTTTCCAATGCCCTTCAGTTTTCCAACTGTGGCCCTGACCAGCAAAGAGGTACAGTTTGGATCTGCGCTGTAGGAGCTACGATGAAGTCATGATCAGGAAGAAATCGGAGACCAATTCAATCCCAGGGAAAGTGTATGCTTCTTATTTTATTTGCATTTTTAAAGTGCTCACACAGCCCGGGGGCATCGAGGCGCTGCTACAGGAATATGTCTTAGTTGCGTATTTATAGCGCGCTTATAACCCAGAGGTTTTTAAGGAAATTAAAGCTCTTGGTCTAGTGGGCTTTATGCTGGACGACACCTTTTCCACATGGAACTGGACAACCTCTTAGGAGCGGTCAGAGTAATAAGCACTATTTTATGCTGGAAGATTTCAGGAACCTTGCAACTTAATAGGATTTATGGCCTATAAGCAGCTCTACCTTAGAGCTGTGAACCATCGGCAATGGGAAGAAGGACTACTTGCAGTGAGCAAATGGGAAGATTTAAAATGGCAAATCCATGAACACTGTATTCCCATGCAGAACCTGCATAAAGACCCCGTGCATGTGGCCGCTGTCCTCGTTCAAGAACGGCACATGCCTATACAGAGCAGGCGTTTAGAATAAGCTGTTAAATCGCCAATACCCCAGTATGACAAAAACTTTTGCAGCAATTGCATTTTATATTTATAGACAAATCTGTCGGTCGCGTAAAGAATGGACACATCTCAGAGCATGCAAGCAGATGGCCCCGTCATTCCCCGACTATTGCATAAGCTGAAATATATGCTGGTTAATTAGAGGTTTTACATTTTGCACTTCCAGCTGAGGCGCAGAGCGTGAAGCTTATAGAACCTTAAAAGGGAGGCACAGATAATGTTGTTTTCATCCACATGCCATCATCAATAATGTCAACACCTTCAAGCCCAAATTACACAAAATTAGGTACAGCAGAACGGTGCAAACCCCAAATAATTTGCTACAAGGCCAAAAAGTAGGATTCTGCTAGCCTGAACTAGAATGCACGAGAACTCATGCAGGCCAGCATGCACTGCTGGATAACTCTGAAATAGAATGCACGAGAACTCATGCAGGCCAGCATGCACTGCTGGATAACTCTGAAATAGAATGCACGAGAACTCATGCAGGGCAGCATGCACTGCTGGATAACTCTGCAATAAAATGCACGAGAACTCATGCAGGCCAGCATGCACTGCTGGATAACTCTGAAATAGAATGCACGAGAACTCATGCAGGCCAGCATGCACTGCTGGATAACTCGTTTGAAGGAAGATGCAACTGTTGTGCTGTCCCAAACCTCAGCTCTCGTTTACATGTCATGCCCATGCAAAGAGACCCTCAACACTGAAATGAACAGGTTACTTATGACTGATCAAGGACACACTGGGCACACAATAGTACATACCCAATCCACGTCGGAACTATGTATGACTGATTTAAGGAAAATCAGGATAACTGAGCGAAATTCTCGCAGACCACATCACATTTTATGCCTTTAGCATCCCCTGCCCCTCGCAAACTCTCCATGCAGCCTTTAATTAGTGCATACTTTTTACACCATTGACGTGCCGAATGAAAACGCACAAGAGACCCCCAGATAACTCCCATCAAAAAGCGATACAATGAGTAGAGAGATGTTGACTAAGGTTCACCAGAGGGGCAAATGACGACCCGAGAATGGGGGATTTGGGGACGCGGGGGCGGTTTGGTGGGGGAATTCTGAAAATTCCCATACCAGAGGAGTGACCGATGAAGAGGACTGAAAAGAAACAGAGGGGGTGCTGGTGAAAAGGAGGGGCTTGTGATGGTATCATTGGACCAGACAGTTGGAGGACCATGGGACTCTGGGCTAGGGGTCGCTGCAAGTTATGCAACACTCCGGCCTCGACCACTAGCAGAGTCGAGTACTTTTTAGGCAGGTCAAGCACATTGCATGTTACTCAACCCTACTGTGCGTGGTTCTTTGATACCAGCAATACAAGAGTTTGCCACAGACTGACTTCCAGTTATTTGTGATTAGTCATCCAAAGCCTGTTGGTGAAGGTGACCTGGAGGGGTGGGCTGTGGGACAGCTCACTGGATGTGCATGGATAATCAAGCAGTCTGCCTGTCTGGAGAGGGCACTTCTGACGTCTCTTCGGAAGAAATCACAGATTAGTAGTCACTGAAACCTGTAATTAGTTAGCACAAGCACTTTGAGGCCATACCTATGGGATAAAGGCGCTCTACAAATGACAAACTACTACTACATAAAATGTATCCATGCGGTTTAGAATTAGTGTGGTACAATACAGCTCTTAAATTACACCAGTCCGTGAGTCAATAACCTCCACAACAGACCTCCCCAGTGTTCCTGCTGCAACTTGCTGTATGAAGATTTAGACTATGTAATTAAGGCCAGCATAGGATTATGTAAACGTGTCTTGCTCTAGCATTGACTAGTCAGATAAATGGTTCTCTATTATGTATATCATAAGATTGGAGCCAGGACTCTGGCAGGTTTAATTGCCAAAGCTCAGTGATGAAGAGGAACATTGCAAGGGTTAGAAAGAAATAACTGTCAGTGAGCTGTTTAATCGCCTTCTCATGGAAGAGCACAGAGATTGGATACTTGTGCGAAGCGTGTGAGCAGATGTGTCCATGGCGGGCGAAGGCTTGCTGGGCACAGCCAGCAGCAGTCTAGGTGGCGCACACACACACACAAGGCTCCGAGTGAGGCAAAGCACAACAATCACTGCTCCATAGGCTCCAACCCAGACCGCCCGCCACCATACAGACAATATAAGAAATCTGAGGAAATGTTACGGACAATGCAATGTTGGCAGATTTCATACATTCCTAACCAGACAGACCAGAAGTGAGGGCCTGGGGTGGAGAAGCAGCTCTATTGGCGTTTGGTGCATGTGGTGTTCCACTATGCCCACAATGCCCCTAGCCCCTCCCCTGGGGAGGCAGACAAGTTACCATATGTTGAGCATCAGAATATACATGTGAATAGTTGCCCTTCATGTAGTTCGCTTGAAGCAGCCAATTCCCAGTTTATATTAACGATTGGCCTTCTTCATCCATTATCATGAGTGTATATTGAGTCAACAGTAGGCAGCGTCCTGTAGCGGACACCACTGCGGTGCAATGCGACAAATCATTAGTGAGAGGCTGCATTGTGGGCTACAAAGGATTACATCTTTAAACATGCACCCAGACTCATTAATAACATTCTAAATCAGTTTGCAGTCACATAAATGTATTATAACTCATATTAGCCTTGCCTAATGGTACTTCACACGTGGGGGATCTTGTACTGGTGGATAGAAAATGGTTTTCCAGCATGACCAGGTGAGGAGAATATTGAATGGCACATTAACATTGTTCGCGAGTCAATATAAAAACATACTACGCCATCAAGTTCATGGGTCGAGCGCATTTCTCTAAGGTCAAGTAGATACACAGTTTCTGACTTGGAGGTCTAGCAGGATTTTAAAGCTTTTACAAGGCCTGAACACTTGGTCAAAATATTGAGGGGATGGGAGGTATGGGGGTACCAACAATCGCCCCTGGTAGGTAGGAACATCCTTTCCCATTCTCATCAAGAGCCAAACAGATCTAACCAATTGACCCCAAAGCCAGCACATTCCGAAGTAAGACTGCAAGAACTCCATGGTGCTAGATAACGAACTCAAAAGAGGAGTTCTGGATTATATCTGCCACAATGTATTATCCGTCAAACATTGAGCAGATCTGAAAGTTCCCAAACTAGATTAGGAGAAGGAAAGATACAAGGAGAACTTCAAGCATCAGGGAAAGCTCCTTTCCTCAGGATGTGTAAATAAGGAGGGTGTACCCATCCCCACAACTCTTCCCCATCCCCAGTGGCACAAACAGGGAAAGGTTCAGGTCTTCACAGTTTTCCCACATCCATAACAATATAGTGGGAAAGAATTCCTCTCAATTGAGCAACAGGGCTTTCCAACTGCAAAATATCAATATCTTCTTACCAGTATATTGTCAACACCAGTTAAAAGACTCTACAGGGACATGAGCAGACCACACTTCAGGCTTAAAACATATTCCCTATAGAAAAGGTAGAAAGCTGAGGAGTGATGAGGATGTGGGATGTATGCGAGATCCAAGATGAACATATGAATTTCTAAAGCCTTAGCCGAGTGCTGAACAACCCGGCCTCAGGGCCAATCCGAGCACTGCAAAGGATCAGATGACCACCATAGCTTATCCAGGGGCAGCAACCTGGGCTAAGGACCATAAAGAATAGCGTTGCTTCTTCAGTCAGGATTAAGGGTAGTTGGAATGTAAATGTGAGCGTGAGTTGTGACAGAAGGACGAGGAAAGACTGGTTTGGCATAGGGTCCTGAAAGAGATAGCAAAATAGGGCGAGGAAAGGAAAAGTATACAAGTAAAGAGGATAAGGAAGAAAGAACTAAGGAGGAAGGGGAAAGAAAGGAAGAGGCAAGGCCATATTGAGGAAGAATAGAAGCAAGCAAGGTCAGGAAGAGGTGGTTAGAAATAAGCAAAGCAGATAATGCAAAAGGGGTAGAGCAAAGAGGGGACTGCAGGTGGAGACACACTCCATGCGGACTCAAGCTAGGAGAAGAATGAGGGAAGGTTTAGCCTCACTAGAACCACAATATCTCGGCTGGGAGAGGGGGAGAAGAGCAAAAGACCCAGTGAGCATTAATGCAAGCCTTGCTTGGGAAAGAACCCCTAAGCAAGGAGGAGGGGCAACACAAAAAAACCTTTACCTTTTATGATCATGTAGCTAAGGAGGGCGAAATGTACACACAAATTAGTGAGTTAGAACACGAACTTCAAAAAGTCTGTTAGTGGAAAGTAACCAAGGACAATTAAACCCTGTTCATGCACACCGAGTAGGGAGCTTGTCTCTCAACCCCCTCTCTTAGATTAAATTGGGTTATCCCTCATTGTTTGCCTCAAACCTGTGCACCGATTAAATCAAATTATTCAACAATGCACAAGTTTCCAATGATAATCAGGGTTACCAAACAATTAATTATTAAATTCCACCCATTCGCTATGAGGGACACTCAAAACCAAATCCTTGAGTGAATGCTCGCACCATTAAAATGGCTAAAGCAACAATTGGCAAATTCAGTTAAGAAAGCCAATCACAATGAAATGTGAACAATTACAACAAATATCAAACGAGATCCTATAGTTAAACGCTTTGCAAAATCGTGAAATGGGCTTCATTACTGACTGCTCACCATCTTAATGAAGTAGCCAAAAACAGGGGAGCGTGGAATCTAAACTGTACAATATACCCAGCCCTAAATAACGATCCTATTGATCTAATGGGTTTGCTTGCATTCGGGCAACAGGTTTCTCTTTGCTCCTCTGTCTTTTCATCAAAACTCATTAAGTGTCCAGCAATACCCAGACACAAACCCCTGCATGACATTACAAATCAGTGATACATTATTGAAAACCAATTAATTGAAGCACCCCTCATTCAAGCATTCAATTTATTCAGAGGATTTTCTTAACTGCATTATGTCACAGCTCCCAAATTAGGTACAAGGGCCTTTACTTTTGTTTCCAACACTTAGTGGCCGCCCCTCTAATCCCACCCAAATCCAGACTTCCCTCAAGTCTGGATTGGTGTTAGGGACCCATACTATATAAAGCACATCCAACTTTAGATAATGGCTAAAGGCAAATGCATCTTCGATCTAGCCTCCCTCGGGGAATACTATGGTTCCTATCCACCAATTTCCCAAAGATGCGGTTTAAGGTTGTGCATTCCACTCACTCAGGTCTTCACCCTCTCTCGTCCTTCTGCACTCTGCTATACTACACTCACCCCCCACTTCACGCTCCTCAACATTACCACCACCCCTCCTCCTACCTCCACACTACCACTGTCACCACCACTCCTCAAGAATACCAGCACTCCTCCCTCCACACTACTACCCACTATCTCCGAGTCAGCTTATCACCCACTCTCAGCCTTCCTTACACACAATTTCACAACAGAGTACGACTTTCACAAGCGATATCTCCCCTTTTCTAATCACCTTTGCTCATCCACACCTTCCTTCATCTGCCTCCTCCACTGACCTCATCCAAACAACTCACACCTTCTGGCTTCCTGCACCTGTTTTTACACCCTCCCATGCCCCCCTCCTTCTGCCGTTGATGCTTTCCCATTGGTTCCCTGGCCAATCAGTCCCAGCTTTCCCCACCTGAATTGTGTCACAATTAGGCAATTCCATGAATAGGGAGCCCGGCATGACACCCACCTCCTTTCCTTGCGTGTGTCTGCTAGCCTTTGAAAATGACAGCCATCTTGGAAAAATTTCTCTGCGAGTGTTATGGGCTTTCGAATATTAATGAGTGAGCCGCTCCATGGCTGGTTTACATGTGAGATTCCTTGCCTGAACACAATCTCTGCTAACACTTAAGTTTGCCAGTGTTGGTGTAGCGGTTCTCTCCTTCCATTGCAAGGCATACATTAGTTTTCAAAAATAGATCAGCAGAATTTGTGAATTACAATGTTCTTGATTAGCAAACTAACTCATTTGATTAGCAATGTTTTCCTAATAGTTTTAATGTTACCAGAAGTTATTTATACCCAAGACATAAAATGAGCAATATAGCATTTTTGTCTACTGCTGAAGTAAGAGGTTAGTGAGATAAGTTGGGCCTTGCAAATCTGTTTAAAGTCGGCTAGTCCTAATGGTCAAGTATCTTAGTTTACCTACTCGACCCAAGAAAACCTTGATACAGGTCAACTCACCTAAAATGTGAATGCACTTTCTGTAAAGTGGTGTATGTTACCACAAACCCACTTTACGTTTGGCCCTCTACGGCCACACAGACGTCAGCCATGCACAGTGAACTTTTTCTTTGACATTTACTGCAAACAATGTAAATGTTTTTCAAACATCCCCTGCAGATGGCATTCATCCTTCATAAAATCTACTCGACTATGCGAGCAGGCGAAAAGACTTTGCAAGCACTGGTTGAATGCCTGTAAAACATAAATGATTCACTGCATTGATGGACACAAATAGATATGGGCTCTGAAAACAGTTTGGCCAGCTCTCTTCCACAGCTGCTAATATATAATGCAATCAAAATCGGAGCAAGACAAGCTCTGGAGGCTACCCACAGTGTACGGTATTGCAGCAGATCTGTTGATGTACAGACTGGATGGAACTATTGATCACTAGTTTGCATAAACATCTAGTTAGCTTTGTGGATTCATTATGTAAGAGTACATAAAGTCAGAAACAAAGCATAGTGGATGGCAAGCAGAGCACTGGGAAAAATAGGTGGAATATTGTAGTTTGCGACCATGCCCTTTTCAGGGTAGCTGGTATAAAGCAACAGGTTGATAAGATAGAATGTCAAGGAGTATGGGTTCACCTCATGGATTGAGAATCAGTTGCACTGATGGATGCAACCAGCAGGTTTCAGAACCAGGTTTGCCAAACTGTTAGCTCTGCAATATGATGCATCTTCTCAAACAAAATGATATAGTTGACACTATGCGATTTAGATTCACCAACCTAACCTTTCCTGTGAGGCAGGGAGACGATGTAGTGTTTCACAGTAGCAGTACTTTAATTATGCATTGTGTGACAACTTAACATTTCAGGAATGGAATTGCATGACTGTCTTTAAAGTGGCAACACGCTTTACCAGGTAGGCTATAGTTAGCACAATAAAGTATCATTCCAATTACATCTGGTTTGCACTTATTTGAAAAAGAAAAGTAATTGTTGCTTAGCACTCGCACACAGGCCTTTGGCACTTGAGTGGTGGAGATGATTTCTGCTGCACTCTTTCCATTAGTCCCTTAGAATTTGCAGTGAACAGAGAAAGGAGGGTGGAGAGATCCCCGAGGAAAAGAGGTAGGCATGGCGAGCTCTGCTTTCACTGAGCAGGGTAAATTAAATAGCTAGATTTGCTACACAAGTGTCAATTTAATTAGCAAACCTACTGAATAGATAGCAAATTGCTACACAACACTGATTATTTTATGCCTTGCATTGCCATTTGGGGACCGCTGGCAAGAGGCATTTCCCTGAAAAATTCAGCAGACTGCGTGATTGTTGGTGTACCACTAGCAATGCTGGTACATGTAGTTCTCTGGAAAGAAAACAAATAGACTCGCCAGCATTTTCAAACTGGAGTTCGAGGTGATCAAGAGTGGGACTGCAATCGAGTGTATGGGCACACAGAAGTGGCATGGAGTGGGGGCCCTCTAACTGCCACATTCCCCCTCTTCGGTAAGAATGGCTCCGGTTTCCATGCTGGTAGGGATCCCATCACAGGCTGCAAAGGGTCCCCATGCCCTGACCAGGTCAGAACACAGACCCTGACAATTGTTCAATCATTCAGTGGTGGTAAACTTCTTGTCAAACATCTTAATTTAATCTTGACTCCTCATTCTAAAATCTCCAAATATTTCTAACAAGTAGTATGGATTATCATATATACCAAGATAAATCTTGATTCATTAACTAAATCAACATCCATCAACATATGAGCACTTCAGTATTATCCTGGCCAGTTAGTCCCACAATCTATTGTGACCACATCTCCTGAAAAATCTCATTAAATAGCCACAAGTTCCAGGCCCTGTACAGATTTGTTTGTTTATTTATAGAGCGCACCGAGCCATTAGGCAGCTGGGTGCTTGAGAAAATCTTAAATTGCAGTTACATAAATATCTTACATTTCTTATGTTACAGGTTATTGTTGCATGACTAATACATTTCTTATGTAACAGTTGCAGATGCACATTTAGGCTAGTATACTCTTACCCTCCTTATGCCTTCAAAACAAATCTTTGGTGACCAACCTAGGTAAGCAAAACCCAATAATTTCAAATGCCCAGTGTGGAAAAACAAAACTTGTGGGCCTTATTATAAAGTGCCATCTTAAGGGAGGCTTACGTACGTCAAGCTGAAATGATTGCACCGCAGTTTGTTCACAAGGCTTCATTAAGCTACTTTGCATAGAGAATCGTGCTTACAGCATCCATTTATTGTCCGACGCTGCAAACAAGCAAATACACAGGCTAAGACTACAGGTGTCAAAGGTGCTGCTCATTTAATCAACATCTGGCATGAGATCCAAAATTGTGCTCACTTTTTCAGGTAAATAACTTCACTCATTCCTCTGATACCTGCAACTTCAGTGTGCACTGCTGCAAAGGCAGTGCAAAGGCTCTTCTAGTGTTGCACTGTGAAAAGCCGACGACTTTACTCAGGAGCATCTAGGTGTACCTCTGGGGACACAAAGGCACAGCCACCAACCTCCTTCACTGACTGAACAACATATGGGCACAAAGGCACCTTTGCTGGAGCATGCCGACACCCGACAAAAACGTAGCTAAGAGTCAATAAATCTGAGAACTGTTTCGGGTTTGTGAAATCCACAACCTGCAACACTCAACCTCTTCCAACTTTGCATCATTGGGGTGTTACGCAAGAACGTCAGCTAGTAACCCAAATCCCATGAATCATTCTGGTCAATCAAGTCATTGCTAACAGGTGCAGACCACAGAAGGCCATAAATGAGCCAATCCCAAGGTATTCGCTTGCCAGAACCCAGTCAGCCATAAACGATGCAATCACAGCATATAATGCTATGCTCTATGCATGAATGGTGGCTCCTGTCCCCAGCTAAGGCTAGGTATTCAGGAAAACCACCTAGTCCTGGGAAATAGTACTGCTCACCAGAGTCTCTGGGTGATATCTGGCTCTAGTCCTCCACTCTCCAGTCTGAATAGAATTGCTGTCCAGACCAGCTGCCAAATTAAGGACAGTCATAGTTGCACTGTCATTCAAATGGGTCCGGCCATCTTACACAACCTTCCCTAGCACAGCACTGCCCCCTGGGGTGATGAATAGGTGACTGCAGTGCACAGCTTCTACAGCTCAACCAGAAAGATCACAAGGTAAACCAAAAAAACAAGTCTTCATGATGAAAAATCCAACAATTTTCTCTAGACTCCCCCAGAGCAATTCGTAAGTTCAGATCACATGATGCACTCAAAGACAAAGTGATCAAAAATAGGAGTAACCAAATAAACAGAAAAAAAAGAAAATCATATTACAAAGATGATACAACTCAATGTCGCTAAAGACATCCAAATTGGGTCAATTCACACTCAACACAACTCGTACATAAAAAAAGTACAAAAATGCATCAAATCAGAACTATTAAATAAAGGCAAACGCACCTCTAGGCGTGGAGTAATACATTTGTATTATGCACTCTTGCCAATTTAACTATTTCGTGAATGATAAATCGGGTCTCACGCAAGGTTGAATTAACATTTTATCTATAAATCCAATAATCTTAGCCAACCAGTTTCACCAACACATGACCTAGGACAACGGAACAACCTTCATCAGGCCTGTTAGGACTACAGTATATTGTGAAGTCCCTTCTCAGTCAACTACATCCTACCATTTTTTTTTTTTTTTTAAATTGAGGTGTTTTCTATTCAAGTTCCGGTAACCCAAGTGGAACAGAAGATGGAACATTCAAATAGTTCAGATGGTAGTTTCCTTAAAGCATGAAGAAGGGTGCTAAGACGAAGCAGAGAAAAGGATGGGGAAAACAGTCAGCCATGGTTCTGTAATTTCTAAATAAAGCATTCAAAATTGCACTGAATAAATTATACTGGTACAGTGGGCAATAACTGAATCCAATACCCGACAGAAGAGCGCAACAAAGCACTGTATGCATCTTGTGGTCCATCATGTAACCTTTTAACAGCTGCATCCTCTGAACAGAACGGTCAACAGAGCCAATAATATGGCACAGGAATGTTATCTGGTGAAAAAGCAAGAAGCACTCCCTTCATTCACTAGCAGACGTGTAGGCCCCCTGGTGTGGACTTCATAGAGATTATAGGACCACACCTCTTTGAATAGGGGGTGAAGCCAATCATCTATTTCCATCACAGAAAAGGAAGGCGCGATGGAAATCCTTGGAATAGCGCCAAGTCCGAGGTAACCGCATGAATGGTGTAAACCAGGGTAGGGTGGCCAGAAGTCCCGGATTAGCTGGGGCGGTCCTCGATTGTGGCAGTCGTGAGTTTTTTCATTTAGAAATGGAGTCCTGATTTGCAAGCAAGAAATCGGAAGGGGGTACCATGAGCAGAATAAAGGCGACCAATCGAATGAGTTGAAACCTTCACATCTCTTTCCACAATGCTAGTTTAAAAAACATTCAACAAGTTATAAACGATTTAAAAAAAAAAAAAAGTCTGATAAATGTACATCATCGCTTAACAAGGGTCTCTGCTACCCAGGGTGGGCTAGAAAACCAAGACCTTTCAAATAACAGCCACATGCATGAAGGGATTGTGCCAAAGGGAATGCTTGGTAAAATGTTACATAGCCTGGAATACCAATCACAGCAAATGCTCCTTTGTTTCAAACATCATTCCAGTCACAGCCACATCTGTTGGGTTGATTGCCAGGGGAATCTCTAGAATCTCCCCACTACCCCACTTTTCCACTACCGAACAGCAGTTACGGTAGCCACTGACACATTGCCCCTGGCTTGTTTTTGAAAATCCGGCCACACTAACCCAGGATCGTATTCCCTTAAATCAAGGACAAGATCATGGGCCTCATTACAAGCATGGCAGTCCGGGAACTACGGTACCGGTAAGCATGGTAGTTCCCAGGCTGCCATACTACGTGCTCTGATCGCGGGTGCTGTTTCACCCGTCAGCTTTTTCCTGGTGGGTGTAACGGCACCCATGAGCAGAGAACGTCGGATGGACCGGCACAACTATGTGCCGGTGCATCCGACCTCCCCATTCAGCCCTATGGGGCAGAATGGGGATAGGGAGGCCCTTGATTCTGGCACCCGCAAATGGGCAATTACCGCATCCGCCAAGCTCGGCATGACCTGGTTCTTGCCCATTATGCAACTCCGGCAGCGGCAATGCCCTTAATAAGGGCACGGATACCGCCAGAGTTGTAATGAGGCTCCATGTGTCTGAACAGCCCATTTTTACCGAATGCACGGTTCTAAATTGAGGGCAGCTGGGAGCTAGGCGATATTTAGCTCCTGCGTGTAGCCTAGCAGAGCCAGGTTAGCTTGACAGCAACCGCTACCAGGAGCTATTTTTGGATCCCCAGGCCAACGGATGCCGAACAAACACTATGTGAATTGTGTTTTTGGGACAATCTAAAAATAAACATGGGACACATTTATAAACCATTTAAAGACTAAGGGATCTTAAATAAAGAACACAACTTGTATGTTTGCATCTTATGTCAAAGTTACATTTGTGGAACGCTACAAGCTAGTTCCTCGTTCCCTAGTGGTTGCTCCCGGTAACTGGTTAATGCTGGATACACAGAAGCTGATTTTAGCTCCCGCTTATCCAATCTTAATTTTGAGCCCTGCCAATTGAAGGTAGATTCAAAAGGGAACAGAGTACGTCTAGCCTGGTTTAAATGCGATGTTAAAAAGACTGCATACCGATGTTCGACGGCCAAAATGCATTTCATAACGTGCGGAACCGACATCTTGCTCGATTGCTTTAAACACAGAGGAATACAAAAACCAAAACAAAAAATCTCGACACCAATAATAGACGCCGGAAACTTCGATAAAATATGTACACGAAATTAGGCGAGTGAGGAGTGCACTAGCCAGCCCAGGTACAGATACTGGGACATCTCAAGGCAACGTCACCAATGCAATTGTATTGCGCCATATGTACACCCAAAGAGGAGGTCCCATCTGAAAGATAGTTACAAAGGAAATGTTAGAAAGAAGGGCGTCAAGGTAGGAGGTAAGATTATCAGCACAACTTCCATAATCCCATTCAACACCATGTTCCCATCTGAAATATGGAGCAAGTGGGGCCACTTCCTTTTTCGTCGAGTCCAAATAGATGCAATTCTATGCGCAAAGTCCAGGGTCAACTAAGAAGTCTTGGCGCGCGCGTGCGTGCGTGCGTGTGTGTGTGCGCGCGTGCGTGCGCGGTTTTTTTTCAATGTATCCAATACCCCTGCCCATAGGTCTTTCTCCGAATAAGAAGTGTGATGTACAGACACCGGACACAGCAGACGGCCACTGCCCCCAGTTTATGCATGTGGTCAGATACTACACTGGCCGATGGGTTTGATGGTAATGTTTGAACAAAGACCAGCGAGGGAACGGTTTCCACAGCTTTGACTGTGCTCTCTCTCACTTGCCACTGGACCTCGGTACGCTCCATTAGCCTCTTCGGGAAATACAAGGAATCGCATTCTTGCCTAAAGGCAAGCTATTGGGAAACTCCACAATGACGAACGTCGGTGTAGCAGCCAATGGGACGACAGCAAACGGGGAATGCGTCAAGAAGGCCATAAAAACACCGCGACATCATATGCATTGTCAAAGTGTAATTTTAGAAACTAAAAAGCCACAGGCCAACATCCCTGTATGTAATTGCGCACTTGCGTAACAATAGGAATGCCATCAAAAGGAGCTAAAATTAAAAAAAATGATTCACTGTAAAGCAAGGCATGTTTAAGTATAACAATGGTTTAAAATGCATACCCTTTTGCAGTGTAACTGCGTGTGTAAGAATCTCTCTAAAATAGTATACACTGTTTTGCAACAGTACTGGTATTTAACTCCTACCTGTAGTGCCAAACAGTTCCAATCATGGCCTCATCACCAATTCGGCAGTGAACTGGAGAACTTTGGTCTAAGGCGTTACAGCCATATCCACTTGCGAGGGAGGGGGAAGGGGACAGGGCCCCACTCCTCTCTGCAATCAGACGGGAACATCAGTGCCCATGCTGTTACAGTCTTACCAGACCTGGGTCCTCACAAATGCGAGATGCATCTGATAAATGCTGACAAAAGCAGGCAAATAAGTTATGAGAGACTCATCTCCTGATCACTGCCAGACACTTGTTGGGATTATATGCCCTGGGACACACCATCTGCCCATTTCTGGCAAATGGTGGCAATGCCTGGCATAGGACTTGAGCAACTAAACACATTTGTCATAGTTGGAAAATGGTGTGAGCAACGGAGCACAATGGTAGTATGCAGAATACCTGGGCACAGGCAGCCAATACCAACACACCTGCACATAGAAGCAAATGCAGAGTATTGTGGCAATTCCTGGCATATGATCGAATGTCACAAATGATTGCAATAACTGGCAAATTGTGCCCTTAGCGGATCATAGGAGTGCATACTAGGCAGACAACCTTACCCGGAGAAAGGAGGAGTCTGTGGCCATGAGAATGCAATGCGAGAAATGTCAGCATTTCGAACTACCTGGCATATTAAGGCCCCTAACCTCTGAATGCAATGACCATACAAGGCAAATGGCGTGAGCTGCTGGCAATAAGGCATTAATACCTGCCGACATTTTCACTACACAAAAACTTAAACTATTGGCTATGTCCAAAAAAAAAAAACGACGTCACAGTGAGCATTTGGAACAGGCTTGCATTGTGCACGCCTACCGTATTGCCTACTACACTGACGCCCTCATGACTCACGGACAGCCTTCAGTGTTGGGGAAAGCTGAGACAAAAGATGGGAAGCATCGCTTCAGCAAAAGGAGGATTAGAATTAAATGGGCGCATAAACCAAGCTATTTATTTAAACCCATTTTATCCATTAAACGCGTGGGCGGATTCTGCGCACGGCAGCAATCCCATCACCCACACTGGAAAATACTCCCGTCGGGTTTAGGCTTTAAGTAAACAAATTCAGTCCGTTTCAAATTAAAAATGTATTACACACTAACCGGCGGTAAGGAATGCAATCCTTCTGTGTCGTCTTGTCATTACCACCCACGTATTGACACTAATTGTTTTTGAGTTATGCTAAGTCTTTGTCAAACCGGTTTAGAGGACTTGTTCGGTCAGAACATTGCCATTAGCTCGGCTGCTCATCACCGTTTGAGTTTTTATTACACCGCACAGCTTTTAGAGCAGCAACCATTTTATGTCTGCCTACAAACTAGATTAAACCTCGGTAGTGCTTAAAAACACAGCGGTTAGTTGGTTTGGAACCGTAAAAGAAATGTCCTAAATTAAATTCACTTAAAATAAATAACAGACTTGTGTAGGAGCGACTTGGACAGCGCCAGGCGAACCTACAAAATGGCCGCAGTTAGAACAGCTTTTAACAGTTACACTCCTTCCTTTCCTCCTGGCACAGTGAACCTGCACCAGGAGGACCCTCCCTAATATGCTTCTTTAAACATCCGGGCAGAGGGCAAATGCTCTCAGGACATACCCAATAAGAGGCAACGCAGGATTGAACAAATGGCCTCCACTGGGCTACATTCCCTTACGATATTGAAGACACGTGCATGGTATGTGTGACTTTAAAATTCAATGTTTACTGCAAAAGATATCCTTTAATGCGATTTAGGTTGTAAACCGACTGGTACTTAAAAAACATAAAAAAGGGACACTTTTATACTAACTACAGTGAATCGGGAGAAAAAACTATGAAGTAGAATTAAAACATTAGTCCGGGTGGGACATTATGGTAGACTGGCTTAACAACTGACATATGTAAAAGACTTTGGAGCATCAAAGAACACTTGCCAATAATCCCTGCAAAGCTACTCTGGCAAGTAGCACAACTCTGGCAAGTACTGAAAGTTCCTAGTAGTTTGGGTTCAGCGCTTTCACCTCTAAAGTCCAGGCTCAATTCTCCGACGGGGAAGTTTCTTCTCTTACGGGGAGGTTTCAATTTTGTTAACAGTTCACTATTGTTGTAAAGCTTCTATCATCTTTTCAGAAACAAGTTATTTACTTTTGAGTAAATACCCAACAGTCCATAAGGGGCCTTCATGACGAGACATTCACAGTGGTCTTGAGAAGCCAGCTAATTGTTCTCCCAAATGTTGCAGTGAACTGCAGCAAACCATTGTCAGAAAGAACCCTTACCTCCTGTTATGTAGTGTAGGTGAAAGGCTGCTACAGGCAGCATGAGTGGAATGAGTCCATATTTGGACAACTGAGATGCTCGTTTTCCACAGGTATTCTGATCAATTAAAACTCTTCGGGCGAAAGGAACAGTTGCTCAGTATAGTGACTACTGCACTCCCAGACCATGGTCCACTTTCCTTCATAATGTATGTGCTCCCCAGTGAGGGCACTGGAGCCATTAGCGTTACAAAATGAGCACTTCCCCTTCAAATCTAAAGCGGCCACAGTGTATCCACCAATCAGAACCTGGGATGGGTGGGTTGTGGAAGGGTCGAAGGGTGGGTGGTGGAGTGGGTTTTGGAATTTTTCTCTCCAAATGTAATTTAAGTGAATGCAGGTGGGGGGGGGGGTATGAGGGACTGGGCTACGAGGGGGAGTTGAAGCTTAAGGCCTTATCTTACCATGGGCTGGGCGGAGGTTTTCAATCCAACGTGGTAGCAGGATGCATGTGGTGTACCATCAGTGGTAATATGCACCTGTCCGTGTAGGTTTTCAGTTTGTTACCCATTTACTGGGGTAGTGGGTTTCCCTTTTAGTTGTGTGGCATCTAATGCTTGTAGATACATTGTGGTGGGTTGGTTGGTGGAGTGAGGGAGGGCTCATGTTCTTTTCTGTAGGTATGAAAAGGATATGGGTAGGCAGAGGATGGGGTTATTGGACCTGATCAGTTGAAGAGCATGTTAGCTGCTTTCTGAAGGTTAGATGGTCTAATATAGGGAGGATTGTGGGTATCGAATTTCAGAGTTTGGTTGCTTGGAAGGAGAAGGTGTCGGCTTCATGCCCTTTCCACTTGAAATTATTTTTGGTTACAAGTGCATTGTTCCTAGACCTTTGTGTTCTTGAGGCCTTTGTCGTAGGAGGGGCGGCAGATACATAGTGGATCCTCTTTAATTGGGAGATAGTGCAGTGGGTGTAGTGCTGGAGAGAAAAGTGTTACTTCAGTTTAGGTAATACTCTTGCTGCCCTGTTTTGGACTTTGAGTCTGGTAAGCAGCTAGTCCAGAAGTCGGAGGCACAGGCTGTTGGCATAATAGAGTCATGATGGTACCAAGAACATGACCATCATCTTGTGCGTGAAAGACAGGCACGGCATGATGCAGTGCAAGGTGTGGAGTTGGGCAATACAGCCCCCCATGACCACTTTTATCTCATATCCAGTGAAAATATCCCCAACAAAAAGAGTCATTACAAAAAGTTGCTGAGAAAAGGCTGTGGTGAAAGGCAGTTTCGTTTTGGCACACCTTCCAAGGTATGTCCATTCTGGCGATTTGACTCTTTGACCAATTGTTGGAAATGAAGAGTGCCAAGGCTTGTGGGGAGAGTTTGCATCCACAAGCTCTTCATTCACCAGCCAGATGTAATCTTGCATTATGATGAGATGGCGGAGGTCTATGGAAATATTGCCAATCATGTCAAGTTGTTTTGGGAAGGCTGGGTTGTAGCACAGAGGTCTGTAAATGTGCAATAATGTATGAAGGAGAAGGATTCAAAGAGGCATACACATTCTAGGACGTTATGGTTTGAAGTCATGACTTTGATGCAATCTGTGGACAAGGGAAATCCATCACCCTCCTCCAGTTTTCCTCTTGGAAAACTGAATTTTGCACCCGGCAGCAATGTTCATACAGCGCTGGATGGAGGATAACTGTCTACGACTACACAGAGACAAGACGAAAGTTGTCCTGTTAGGCGGGATCAGCTGTTCTATTCCCATGGTCTACCTACTTTGGGTGTCCACCAGCACCCAAGAAAATGGTCCAAAATCTAGGTGTGCCATTGGATAGTCAATTGACGTAGCACCACAGGTAGATGCAGTCGATAAAGCAGCCCACTTCCATTTGCAGAACATCAATAGATGCAGGCACCTTCTTGGCATAGACCACCTAAATGCTTAAGTCCAGGGAGTAGCTCTCTACAGAGTGCAGTACTGCTTGTCAATTTACCTTGGCATCGCAAAGAAACAAACTAAATTGCAAGCAGTACAAAATAGAGCATTTTTTGGCAAAAAGAACTGATTGGACCATATTGCTCAAGTGCATTAAGAGCTCGGCTTATTACAGATTGAGGATATGGTCAAGGAACGTGCGCTTACTTTAATCTGGAAAATAGTGAACAGAATGGTGCCGGACTACCTATATGGTGAAGGCCCATCAGCCAACTCGTTCACTCACATCAAGTGCCAAAAATATGTTTGTGATAGGAGATAGGAAAACCTAACAAAATATCCTTGGGTGGCAAGTGTTTGGCAGTCTTCGGTTGTAGTTTGTGGAATAAACTACCAATCGACATTAGGAACAGCACTACAGAAAATGTCTTCAAACCTGGTCTGAAACAATATTTCAGGTCTTCTAAAGGAAGCTGTGCAATCACTGTGCCAGCCGTAATTCTGCTGACGAAAATGTTGGACCATTACAGCGCAGACGCAGTGATCAGATAGACCACTGTGGCCCCCATCTCCCTACCCCACTCCCTCCCTGGCCACTTATTTTAATGGCGGCGCACACACATAAGTGTGCCGTCGACAACCCTTGATCCCTGCAGCATCAGTTCCCAACCACTTAACGTGGGTCCTTTTTTCTTTACACTTTCGTGTCCCCTGCTACCATGTAAAGCACAAACACATTAATTGGACAATTTATTACCAAGCTTCTGAATCAAAACAGTAGCTACCTTGTGTCCTGGCCACACACCTAGTCTAGGAAGGAAGTCTTTGGATGGCACAAGCGAAGTCTGATCTTTCTCCAAAACACCCACATCACCAGTTGCATGCTTGCTGTTATTCAGTCGTGCAATAATGCCAGCTATTACAGCACTTTGAAGGATGAATTTCAAAGGCTCTGAACAACAGTCCTTTCCTTGTTCCCTCCCTCCTTGAACACTTTGAAACACTGCCCTTGTACAGGTGCTATACAAATAAACATTGGATCCTTTCCCTCCTCTGAAGCATTCTCTTGTTCAGCCTCTTCTCAAGAAACCCACAGCCGACCCTTCCTGCCTGGTTATCACCCGATCTCTATCACTCCTTTCCTGGGCAAACCCTTGGAAAAGCTGGCCATCTCCCGGCTTAATCTACACACTGACTGTCGATTGTCTCCATGACCATCAGTCTGGCTTCAGAGCTGCCAGAAAAATGGAAACTGCTCTGCTGAACATCTGTGAAGACCTGCTCTCCAACCTTGATTCTAATCTCCCCTCTGTCCTCATCCCAGTTACTCTCTCTTCTGCCTTTGACACAGTCAAAAATGCCATTGTGCTCAACCTCCTCTGTGATAACTGGGGTATCACCGAGCAGGCCCTGGTCTAGTTGACGACCCTCTCCAACCGACCCTCCCAGGTCCAAATTGGGTCCTTCCTTTCCTTCATCTCACTTTCTACCTGTAGCGTTTCCCAGGGATATAACCTCTCTCCCTGGTTTTTCAACCAATACCTGGCACCCCTCGCCCACCGCATTGCTGCGCTCTGCTCCAACTTTCAGTGCTATGCGGATGACAGTTCGTTTTCAGGCTCCCCTTGCCACCTCCTCCCTCATCTCCGACCGTCTGTCTGCTATCCAGGAGTGGTGTGCCACCAACAAGCTCTGCCTTAACGCCAGTAAGCTATAGATCCTCCACATCAGCACTTCTGTACCTTCCTTTCCTGTCACTCTCTGGCCGGCCTCCCTTGGCCCTCTCCCTGCTCCCACCTCTGAGGTTAAGAACCTCGGGGTCATCTTCAACTCCACACTTTCCTTTTCTCCACACATCTGTAAGAAGTCAAACTTCCAACTGCACCTCCTCAGAGGTATTCCTCCTTTCCTCTCCTTCCCCAGAAGCCCACTGTCTCTAGAGCACTGGTTCTCTCTAGACTGGACTACTGCAACAGCCAGTTTCTAAATCTGCCTGCAACTACTCTCCACCCTCTGCAACTCAACCAGAACAGGACTGCGAGAATTGTCCTTGGCCTCAAGCCCAGGGATCGTATCTCTTCAGCACTGAAATCTCTTTATTGGCTCCCAGTGGCTGCAAGGATTAAGTTCAAGTCCCTGTGCATTGTCCACAAGGCCTTCTGGGGCCTGGGTTCACAATACCTTCAACTCTCCCTTCAGAAATACCTTCCTACTTCGAGTTCTTGGCTCTTTCATCTCCAACTCCCTCAGTTTCAGTCACTTCCCCAAGCAACAAGTTGGTGGTAGGTCTCTCTTCGGCTGGGGCCTTCCTCTGGAACAGCCTCCCTGCCCCTCTGAAACTTGGAGAACCATCTTCGGCTCCGGAAGCACCTCAAGACCTTCCTCTTTGCTTCTGCCTTATCTCTTCCTCTCCCCCGCTGATCTCTGTCCGTTTCTGCATTGGGCATCTTGCTACCCCCTGATTTCGGGCTTAAATCCCTGGCCAACCTGCTGTTTACCCGCACTGACTCCTGCCAACCCCTGCACTTCGGTCTGTATCTGCAATCCTACAGTCCCCTCACCTGCACTTATTAGACACCCGTTGTCTGCGCTTTAGTCATGCACTTGCCACCTGAAGGCCGCACTACCTGTTTTGATCTTGTGTTTAGCACATTCCACTCCTCTCCTGGCCCCAGCACTTTCCCCCTTCCCCCCCTCCCCTGCACATTCTCAATGTCACTGGGCATAGTAAGGGCATAGTAAGATCGTTGTTTTGTCCTCTCTGTACCCCTCCCTCACCCTGAAACACTTGTGTATGGGCGCGATATAAATAAAGTATAGATCATACCACTACCATGAAGTATCCGGCATGAAGCTCCATATGAAAAACTGATATTCTTCAATTGTGCAGTCAATTTCCACGTGTTGACACAAACCCTGTGGCAAACTGTATTCCTTCATGTCCTATGTAACAAAGGAAACCGCAGATATCTAGATTCAGGGAATACAGATGCAGTTTTTTTGAAGCTTGTCGTGGAACACAAGGGGGCGCTGACAATTGCTCATTAATCCTGCTGCTATTGATATGCTGAAAGAATAGTGTTATTTTCCTCCAAGAAACATGGCATTTAGCCAATCTCTGTGGATGGGTGTGAGGTTTATTCCCAATTAGCAAAACCGAATAAGGGTGGTAGAGCATCAGCGGGCCTAATGATTGCGATTAGGGTGATCCTGGGCCTTCGAGTGAAAGCGATTCCAAATCTCCCTTTGGGAATCCTTGCGGAAAGGGCTTGTTCACTAGACAGTGTATTGAAGCCCTCTTAATTAAATGTCTATTGGCACATTGGAATGACAGAGTTGAACATTTTCCTTGAAACTATAACAAGTTTAGCACGAGAATGGCTTATTAGCGCCCCTAGAGAAAGAATGATACTTGCAGGGGACCTTAATTTGGATTGCAGAATTGCACATGACGACCCCTTTTATGACCTAGGAGAAGAAACACCTTGTGGTAGTAGACTAGGTGATAAAATAAAATGGAGCAAAAAGTGGAATTTAGCATTAGAGTCCATTGGACTCAACTGCTTAAATGGAGAACTCGATGTGGTAGAACCCTCTATCAACTTGGCAACGAGGTGCAAGCGCATCGACAATAGATTACATCTATGTAGATGCTTTGCTATTTAAGATTAATACGGGATTAAGATAGTGCCTAACCCCTGGAGTGACCACAGAACCCTTACAGTCAAATTTCAGCTAATTATTAATAAGTCCACCAGGGGAGAGCTGACCAATTTAAGAACTATTGGACAAGTAAAAGGGATAACATGGTCCGTAAGAAATAGAGGCCCTCAACGGGGAAATTAATAAAACAATAAATGAAACCACCAGGGAGAGGAAATTACATGGCTTCACTGCAATGGAATTCAATACATTTTTTGGGGGGCTGGTGGTTTTCTAAATAGAACCTCGCACCACCTGAGGTTTGGCATCTCATCAAATAAACATCAACATTTTTTTTTATAAAAACATGTCAAAACGAGAGACCCATTTGTACCAGACATTAAGATCAATACGCTTCTCAGGATATGACCAATTAGAAAAAAAAAAAGGTTAGGAGAAAAGGCAAATCAAAGATTTAAGAATTTTAGTATATCCTGAAGGGCATATATGATGCAAAAGGACGCAGAGCTGATGCTGCGTACCTTGGTGAAAAGGGACGTTCAGGCTTTTTGGGAACTAAAACTATCAGGACTTCCCAGCAATAGTCAAACAGTTGAATGCGGTCTCAGAAGCCCAATGGGTTAGCTTCTTCACAGATCTATATAGGGCCCCAATAATATTAGAGGCAGAGAAATTGGAAGTTCTGAATGCTAAAGACACAGCAGGTTGGGAGTTGAACATAGATTATGAGGAGGTATTAAAGCTCATTAAAAATATAAAAAAAATTATTTCAAACTAAACACGCTCCGCCATGGTGCAGCGTCCTGGCACAACTACATTGGGGACACGCAGGGAGAATACACCCTAGACAAGACCACGACCCACGACTGGGCTAACGTAAGGATAATGGACATACAGGAGGGGGCAACACTGTAGACAGTCCAAGATGCCCGCGGGGCACTGGGTCTGGAGCAGAGTGATTGGCTCTCATACAACACTACGCTCAGGCGTAACACATGACCCCCCGCCCCCCCCGCCTGGCAGTACTCGCTCCTTGTGAGGCCGAGATGGAACAACACCTTGATGCTTTCCCCCAGAATGTGACGACCGTCAATTGATAAGACGCTCCCCTGGATACCAGAACCAAGATTAATTCATTTCTCTTGGGTTGATTGGTTTTAAAATTGGATTTTATTCCAAACGGGCCCCACCACTACGGCAGTAGGACAGGGCAAAACCTGCGTTGTTGTCTATGTTTATATAGGGCTCCCCTGATGAAGTTCATGAAACAATTGTAAAAATGTGTATGAACGAAACATGTTTAGTTTAGATAGGACCAAAAATATTAGTGGTCCCGATTAGTATCACATTCAGTTGGTATAGTCACCCGTGTAGCAGAGATGAGGGTAGACAGTACGCTGGTGAGCCATTAATGGTGACCTCTGAATAATTTCTGATGTTAGAATTCTGAGGTGCTACAAACCATTGAGGTGCTATACACTTTGAGATTGTATTGCTTGTTACAAATTCAATTTGGTAGATTTGTATATGCAGGGTGCATTGTTTAGCAGGGTATACAGGTTATATTAGGGTTAGTGGTTTTAACAGATTGTTTAGTATTTTGTGTTTTAGTAATGTGCACTAAGTTTTACACTTGTTTTACTGTGATTGTATACTGGGATATTAACTTTGTGATGTATTTAATAAACTGTGTACTATTTTTTTCACAATTTATGACTCTGTACCTATTTGGTCCATAGACCGAGGTTCTTAGGAAGGAGACAGGTTGTAGCGACGACTGGATTTTGTGGTCTTTTATTGTCTATAATGCTTCAGTTGGAGTTCGATCCAGACGTCGGTAAATTACTCCATTAGTCTTTTTTTGTAAGGTGTTGTACCCATAGAAATCACCACAAAGGTAATGCACGTGGGCTTCCCATTAATGGCGCAACCATCCATTGGCAGACTACGAGGTTTTCTTACACAAAGCCAAGCCGCTAGCTAACCAACTGATGAAATTAGATTATAAATTTGGTCGCTTTTTTGATTAAAACCGCTATTAACTTTTATGAGGGGAAGATAGTTCCAAAAATTATATATGGAATGGAGCTACATTATAATGAATTGTTAACATTTTTTGTAAATTCTGGAGGGCAGCTGTAAAGGAAACCCTGGGGGTACCTCAAAATACCCCCATGGCTGCAATCAGATTCGAACTTGGCTTGTCCTTGTTGCATGGCCGGGTCGAATGGCGAATGATGACACTATTCAGAAACATCATTGCGCCTCTGAAAAATACACTATACGAAGACCTGAACAGGCTCCTCTCTACTGGAATGATGGGATATTCCCCTTGTAAATATTGGACTACAATCCAGGAATCATGCAATAAGTTATTGGATCTGGATACGGACAGACTTACCTTGATAATGAACCCTGATAAAGTTAAATCACTACTATATGAAAGGGATTGGATTATAACAAAGAAACTACACACTTATCGGTCTCTTAGCCATCTACAGTGGGACCACAAACATTGTTACTTAGATTATGATGGAACATTTTGCCGGCGAGAGAGGTTCTATATAGGAGGAAGATGGCAGATGTAGTGAACCCATGGTGCCGTTATTGTGAGAAAATAGAAACAGAATCTATGGAACATTTGCTACTACATTGTCCAGCACTGCAGGCAAGGAGATTGACATCCCCCTCCTCCCCCTTGTCCCCAACTCTATATACTTCTCCAGATAAGTCAAATACATTTGGAGCAGATGTATTAATATCCAGACTATATCGGAAGGTGTGGCGGTAGCATCCTTCATTAAATCCCTAAACCGCTCAATGGCCTTGGAGCAGAAATGAGAACTAGGCCTTCGTCTCTCCATGAAGCTCTCTGTCCTGATTATCACTGGTGATGGGGGGGAAATTAGGGCTTTTAACTACCTCTAAATTTAATTCTACAGCCACAACAGCCAAAGCCTCTTAACGACTCCTTGTAATATTTGATGTTTTGCACGATATTGCTTCATTAACTTCGTTTTAGTGAACGTTGGGATACTGCTGCGATGCTTTTAATAGGATCATAGTTGACAAATTTGTCTTTTTTCTCTCAGCGTACTGTACGTCACGAAATTGCTGCTAAGTTTTTACTAGGATTATAGTTTTAGAATGTGTTTTACCATTTTTTCTCTTTTTTGTTTCTCTTTCTCTTACCCTTTTCAATGTCAGATGACTGCTTTGGATATGGTGTAAAATATATTGACTTCTGAAATCTATAATGTAAAGTTTTATATGGTGTGATAGAGAGAAAATATATATATATATATATATATTTTTTCTCTCTATCAAATTGATGTGATATGTTGTAAAGGGTATCCAGTTAAACTTTCGACTACAAAAGGATTGAATGCAATAGGGTCGACGCAATAGGACCGAAAACAAAAAGGGTCGAATTTTTTTGTTTTTATTATATATACTTTGAGTTTCGGTATATGTAAAAAAAGTGGTTTTTACCCCCTCCCACCCAAAAAAAATACAAAAAATAATAATTTGAGCCTTTTGTTTTCGGTCCATTTGCTTCGACGCTTTTGTCAAACGATCCTTTTGAGTCGATCCTTTCACCTATAACCGTTGTAAAGGTTTCTTTGTAAACCATAAACAAACAAAAAAACAAATTCTAGGTTCATTGCATGGGTGTCTTCCCCCCCTTCAAGGGTGCAGGGAATACTGGAAGGTAGCCAGCTACCGTACGGTGCATAGCTTGCTTCAGGGTCTGTGGATCTTGTATTACCAGCATCTCTACACAGTGTAGCAGGTAAACTAAAGCGTGGGAAAAAGCCATTTAGGTGTTGATTGATAACTAGGAAGATTTGTCCCCTAAGGAACTTGCTGGAGGAAGATCCTAGTGATGGGGGGAGGACATGCCTTGCATGCGCTATAGGTGCAAGCCTAGCAGGCACTACATAAGATCAGAGTTGGTCTGGGGGCAGAGGCATCATGGGGAGCACCAGTTCAGCACAGTACTGAGCAGATTTTTACCCAAGTAGGGCATCAAATAGAAGAACCCTGAGCCGTTATTCTCAAAAGATCGGTTACATTTAAACCTGAAAAGGATATACAGATATCCGAGTTGGAGGGCAGCAAAACAGATGTAAAAAGGTGCAGAGGTACCCCAAAATATCTGTATATGCGAGGCTCAAAGGGTGTGTAGAGTAACTTCTCTGGAAGAAAGCAAAATAGCGTGGTGGTGGTCACGGATGTGCCTCCTCTACTTGATATCAGACATGGCATATCAATTCAGATGCTACGGTATGTTTTTTAAAAGGTTTTTTTTTTTTAAAAGCCTGACCCTCTCTGGTAAACGCAGTGTTGCACTGTCCACATGAATTCCCCCCAGCCCTCCGTCAACGTACGAAGCACTGACACCTTGCAGTTGCCACCACCTAGCCTAGCACGCTTTCAAAATGTAGGACTAATATTGCAAAAAGTATTTCTCATGATTAATCTAACGGGATTGATTCCGAGCATGCAAATATCTTTCAAATCAATTAGTAATAGAAACAGTCTATCCAGTGCTCAATCTAAAGGGAAGAGGGGGAGGGGGGACTGTTTGACATGAATATAGGAGCACGTGAGAAATGCATGCGAGTCTTTTTACACATTGCTGTAATATTAAAAGGAGCTTCCTTCTTTGCCACTTCCCGGAAACTATTAATGCAAATGCAGTGGAGGCGAAAGACCAATTTGGACAGAGAAACATGGAGGTCTGTACAGAAAAGCAATTGAAGAGTAGATGTTTTACCAAATTAGAGCTTAGTGCAGAGCAAACTCGTTCTAACAGATGTTGTGTATGCTAGTTTAGGAGTGCATCAGCATCCCTCCCCATTCCGTAATCCATGGTCTAGAGAGACCTAGGCTCTTTCGGACTGCCATTCGGTCTTTGGAAATGTCAAATGCTACTTATTAGGCACAAGGGAATTTGAGAGGAAGAGAACAGCCCTGAAGGTACATTGAGCAACATGTTGACATTTCTATTGTCAAATGAGCACCTACAGTAGATCAAGGGGCACACAGGACATCCATTCAAGCAAAGTCACAACATCAGGGTGCAGAAGGGTACTCTGGGAACTTTTGTAATTAACGACTGCCCAAGCAGTATCAAGTGCTCCTGTGTAACCAGTCACATTCCTAGGCAGGAAACTCTGCGAGGGCTCAGCTGCTCCCTGTGCGACCAAAGACTGATTGACAAGGACAGTTCGGAAAGAAGATGATCACCACAGATCAAGGAAAAGTTGTGGGTCTTGATGAGTGGAGAAACCACCCGTAAAGTCTCAGGGGCACAGCTACAGTCCTTATAAAATGGGTGAAGGGCAGGGGATGAAACGACTTGTGAACTGAAACTAAGGTGACATTCTTTTTCAAAGTCTTGGATCACGAAACCCAATCCAATTTGGCTCTTAAAGGAAGACCAATTCAAAGCCGTCAAATGAAAACCTATTGCATAGCACTGCAAAAAGAGCATTTGAAGAAATACACTGCTTACTGGAGGTTTGGACAAGTTTAGACTTCTGAATTTATGAGCAGAAGTTGTTACAATACAAAGTCCCCATACCACAATATGAAGAGCACCTGGTGTACAGGTTTGATTCCCCGGTATATGTACATTGGTTGCTTGCACAACCACCGTCACAACCAAATTATCAGACAATGGCATGACCAAGGGAAATCTAACCGCCATCTTGGAGGATTACATTTCCCGGACAGGAGGGATACCCGTAGTCAGCGGGAGACCCGAGCCCGAGCACAGAGCAACACTTGACACCAATCTTCTTTGAGGAGATTGGAAGGCAAGCATCTATGCCAACATGGCACAGAGCAATCCATGCATTCAAGTATATGCTAGTGGTACTATGACCTAGTGCATCTTCCTGGCCTCAGGCAGCAGGCAAAATAAGAAAACCGGTCAGACATTACTTTCCTCCACTGCTCCACCGTGTGAAATACTTTCGGTTTAGTGTGAATAGTTTTGAACTAGCACATGGCTCACAGAGATTGCCAACATGTTTAAGAAGAATATGGGCTAGTGGTGCCAGGATTAAACATTAATTTTTGAAGTGTATTTCAGTGGCAGGCCACAGCATTTAACACTATTTCGCTCTGTTATTCCTTGGATTGAGTGAAAGTCTCAGAAAGCAAGTAGCTGTGCTGTGGCTTTTTAACCCATCATTCCATTAAAATTATTTCATCATATCTTACTTTTTACACGAATACAGCCTTCAAGGAAGCGCTTTTCCATAGCACAGAAGCAGCCACTTTGTCTTTTGGCTGCATTTTCTCAGTATTCACTAAGTGTTTGCAGGTCTACTTGGCCAGTCAACAAAACGTCTAAAACGTGTTGTCCCAAACAATGTGTCCCTCCTATAGGATTTCCACACCTCCACATTTCCATTTTCAAGCACTTCTGGCCCATTTGCTTGTGTTGGATAATGCATGCTTCCAAATGGATCCCACCTAATGGTATTCAGACACAGTGAGATTACCAAAGTTCTCAGAAGTCTTAAAACAGGATTAAAAATGCTTATTGGATTCCCTACTTGACAAAAAGTGACATGCTGGGCAAATCCTACTACCCAACCCGTGTGCCAAAATTGTGAGCAGGTTTGGTTGAACAATAAAGTAAATGACAGTGTCTGTACATATTGCAGAAACCACACCTCTGCTCACTGGCCACAGCCATGCAGTCATCTCCTGCTGCCTCCCCATCAAAGGGAGGAGGTCTTACAAGCGGGTGGCCAGTTTCCCACCCTAAGGCAGTAGTAAAGTAGACCCTCCTCTGTGATAACAGTTTCTAGGAGCTGCGGACAGGCAGGGAGGCCTGAGGCAGCATTTGGACAGGCTCCGTAGCTACACTTCCTGGATCCTCAGGCCAATGCTCTACTGACAGAACCTACAACCCTAGCCACGATAGTGTGGCAGCCAGTCTTGTTTCTAGTTTGGGCTGTTGGGTATCACTTGCGACACCTACAAGCCTAAACAACTGCATGAGAGTACAGATAAGGAGAAATGGCATGTGAAGAGGAACACAGCTTGTAGGTGTTGGGCAAGTCACCAACTGAGTTCATATCCCCTCCCCGTCAAACCCACCCCCTCATGGGAACTCTGAGCCGTCTTTAATGAAGCCTGGCCATCAAACTTTGCATTCTACGTGCCTTCATGTTTTTTTCAAAGCAGTCTTCTAGGAGTTAATGACTTAACTGGAGTTGGGAACCCGCAACTGGTGAATTGAAAATGGCTTAACCAAGTTGACTTCAGCCACTTGATTTATAAGCACTCTTCGTGTCCGTCCTTTTGTAAACAAGCATTGGCAAAGCCAACAGTTTTGGCTGGTGTATAAGTATTCCGCATTTTCCAGGAACTGCTATGATTCCCAGGTACACCCACCATTGCACACCTGCTACCATCAATGGCCAGTTAATACCACTAAGGCTGTGTCTGGCAAGTGCCTCTGCCATACCTACACAAAGGCCAAACTGTTGCCATTGCCAATGCTGTAGAATTGCGACTACGTTCAATTCATGCCACCATTCAAAAAAAAAAAAAAAAAAAAAAAAAAAAAAGAGACCACAACCCTATGCAAGCAAAATGTGATCCAGCCAATGGTTTATAGAGTGTGTATCTCATTAGCATATGCGACAACATGAACTGTACCGACCACATGCAAAAACACAGGGGAAAACCATTAAAGTCGCAAGCTACTTGCCATCCATAAAAAGTCATTTGCCACTTCAATTCTACACATACATCATCCAATTGCTTACTGGCCAAGAGTGAATCATTACTAGACAGTGGCAAGCACATATTTTGCGCCCTGCATGATGAAGTACCAAACATGTAAACAAAACATGTTCTAGAAGAATTGAACAACTCTCCCCAACTTTCTAATTGATTCGACAAAAATGGCTGACAGTCTCCACGATGCACTTTCTGCATTGCCATTGAGCTTTTTGACACCATGGTTTCACCAATATGCATCTTCGAGAGCTCTGGCAGGGAACAAGTGGCCAGCACAAAGGCAAAGGAAAATGGGGAACGTGCCCCCTTTAAGTACAAAGCAGTGCAAGGGAGCGCTGCAAGCAAGTACTCGCATTGAGCTGCAATTTGAACATACTATCACTGCATGTTTTGAGCAGGGAATTGGTCTCCAAATTAGCATCTCCGAGCCAAACCCTCATAGGATACACCCGAAGGCCAAGACAGACCCCAGCTGTCTGCTCAAAATGGAGCACGTAGACGACACTTGCTCTGTTGAACAAGTGTATAATCTCATAATTCATCAAAGGTCTGGTTATCACAGAAAGAGGTGCCATGTGTTATGGAAAAAGTCCTGTCGCAGTAAAGCCTCTACGACGGTGATTGACGCAGTAAAAAATATAAATAACCGGAAAAGTATACTGAATGCTTGTGCCAAAACAGGGCTGCAGTCATAATCCTCTCAGCGGCTCCTAGGAGACTTCATTTACGTTTTTATAGTAGGCAAGTTTAGCAATGTTAAGTTGTTGTCCCCTTCTTGCCGGGTGTTTGGCTGTTAAACCAGTTCTGGCTTTAAGCTCACATTCCTTTGCATTTCACAACTTTTACTGCAATCTTTGAAAAGGGAAGAAACGCTTCAAAAGCCACGTTAGTTCAATATGACATGAGGTGAAATGATGTGTTATTTGCATAGTGCTTTCGCCAAAGCACTTCACAAAGGACACATGTAATATCACCCAACCCAAGTAAGTAATCACGATAAAAGGCTGAGCTGGCTAGCTGGGATTCGAACCTACGACCGGCAGAGCGCACACAGATCGCAGCAGCAAGCGCTCAATCCGCTGAGCATCTTACCGGCAGCTAACTTATGCTGCATGATTTTTGGAAAAGTGAATGATCAAAGGGGGCCGTTCAGTGAGAAAAAAAGTGGGCAGTAACTTATTAACATCACCAAGTTTATTTCAACTCAGTTTTGCGCCCTAAGCAGTCATTTTCCATGCAAGTTACAGAAGAGAAAACCTGTTCTGCTGACAATCAAGTTTTATCCTAAAAGGTGAAGGGTAATTACGCCCCACAGCCTTTTAAAAGGAACTGGTACCGCTTTGCATCCTCCAACGTCACTTCCAGCTGTGTTGCACGCGTTATATATATTCTCCCTCCGGCATGAGAAACCTTGCACTTTCTTTTCAAACCATGCTATGTTTGGCCAGCAGCATGAGAAACTTCATGCAGCTTTTTGTTCGATTCCAACTAGGTTCGCACATCGGGACGAGAAACTTTGCAACACTCTTGGATATGCAGGGGTGGCAGAATGCGGATTTAACTCTCAAGAAACGTTCATATTTTGCTTTTGCGGCTGGCGGAACAGAATTTAACAATTTCACTCAGCCCTAGGCGTCACCCCTCAAGGCCTTTATCTCGTTGATCCCTGCTGTGATCTTGTGTATATGCCAATGTTTTGAACAAATGGGGGCTGATGGGATGAGGGCGGGGGAGGAGGGGTTCAGAGTTAGAGCATGGTGATTTTGCTCCCCCATAGTTCAAGGATTATCCTGCAATCACCTGGTTTATCTCAGGTTTTCACAGAAACTAAGACTGGCCCATATTCCTCTCGCTAGCAACTCCTGAGGTCCCGCCAAGCCTTTGGCCTTGGCCCCTCCCAATCAGCAACAATTCTTATAAAAGACTATGGCATAAGACACATTCAAAGTAATTCCATTTCTTTTCAGTAACAGAGAAACTGATTGTAAAAATTGCAGCACGAAGGCACTGCCTGCCACTGTGCAAAGTGTAAAGTGTAAACAATTCAGCCTCTATATAACTATTTGAAGAACAAGGTTCTCACACTTCCCCCTGCAAATGTTTACTAGGATGTTGCATTTGTTAACGTGGAGGTCAGAGAAAACCTGCATAGCGGCAGGATACCAAATTACTGGGAGTTGTTTAGCTCCTGCTTCTAGCCAACGAGAGCCTGGTTACCTTAACACAAATAGCTACCAGGAGCGTCTGTCAGGTCAACGCGTGCCATCCAAATATAGCTATGTGAAAGGTTTATTTGGGAAGGTTTCAAAAGAAGCATTATAATAGTTTGTTTATAACACGCTTACTAGAGACCAGTTTAAGCACGAGACCGGGATTCGAACCTGTGTTGCTATGATAGAAGTAATTTATAACACACCTGTAGTGTTTCTAGGTGCGACAAGACAAGGGGGGAGGGGACAGGAGGGTGAAACAACAAGCTTACTAGGCTGTGTGTCATTCAGATAGCACGAAGAGGGAGGGGAGAAGTGCTGGGGGGTGGAGGGGAAGAATGCAGGTACCTCAATAAATGCTGCTGGAGGGCAGCTCATAAGTGCAGAGAGAAGGGACTGTAGGGTTGCAGATACAGACCCTTAAGTGCTGGGGGAGTCCGGGGGCAGTGCAAGGGCAACTGGACATGCAGGAGCCTGGGCCCTGAGGTGACCAGTGCATGGAGCAGTCGGGGACATCAGCAGGAAGAGAGAAAGCAGAAGCAAAAAGAAAGGTCTTGAGTTGCTTCCGGAACCGGAGGTGGTTCTGCTCAAGTTTGAGAGGCAGCAAGGCTGCTCCAGAGGGAGGCCCCAGCCGAGGAAAGATCTGCTACCCACTCTCTGCTTGGAGAAGCGTCTGACCTTCGGAGGTGGAGGTGGATGAGCGGAGAACTAGAGAATGAAGATGTTTAGGAAGAGAAAGTTGGATGCAGTGCAGTCCCAGACTCCAGAAAGCCTTGTGGATGATGCAAAAGGTCTTGAACTTGATCCTTGCAGCCCCAGGGAGCCAGTGAAGAGATTTCAGAGCTGGAGAAAAACGATTTCTGGGCTTGAGGCAAGGGACAAGTCTTGCATTGCCCCACAGCTATCCTCCTGGCCCAACACATCTAGAACCAATTAAAGCACAAGAGATCCTACATAAACGACAAACTGTTTACATTTGCATCTAATGGAACACGTCGATTTGCAACTACTTACTAGCTCCTTCCTTCTGGCCAGATACCCAGGAGATGGTTTTAGCTCCTGCTCATCAAATCGCAATTTCGAACCCTGTAGCCATGTTGGAAATAGTTTCTCCTTCACAGTGAGAAATGCTGAGGTGTCAATGTCTAAATGTTCACGAATCAGGAAGTGGAACCGACTTATTGTTCACCAGGTACAATTTACTAAATGGCAGTATGAGCACACTGCAGAGTTAAATAGAAGTAACTTAAAACAACATTTTTGTTGCTTTTTTACGGGGTGCATTTGGTCTAAAGAGCGGAGCAGTTTTCTACAGTGTTAGCTATATGTGCACTCTTTCCACATTGACAAGAACAGGATGAGCTGCAAGGGGGAAAGCATTAACCGTGCTAGAAAGCAAGATTGTGGATTCCGCAGCCCACCAACCGCGCACAAACTGTGTAAAGAGCAGAGTGGGAATCATAAGATTTATACAATTATAAAGAAAACTAAAAAAATAAATATAAAAAGGGTGGGGGGAATCAATCTAAGAAATACAGAACACCCACAGTCCACAACAGTACAAAGCAGCATGTAAATACATTGTATTCTTAAAGCGCCATTCAACACATCTCTCTCTGGCTCCTACTGTATCAGAACGTTGACCGTGATGCACTCAAACACTGGGCAGCTGCTTGGCACCAATCGCACTGCAAACGAGTTAAAGTTCTGCAACAGCCAGACAGACCAATCAAGACTACTTCAAGAAGCTAGAAAGAAAGGGTCCGGGAAGGACTGAAAATGTCTTAGAGCTCACTGTGAGACAGTAACCACACGAAGATCCAATATGTTAACATCACTCTTTTTTGCCAGCTAAATGAAACGGTGTAGGTAGGGTGGTAGGGTGGGTAGGAGGGAAGAGGGGATGCTCCTGCCATTGCCATCCTCCCACAGAGCTAAAAAAAGAAAGGTACTAGGAAGAATTAGTTTGCATTTGAGTGGTAACCACCTGCACTTCTTCATAGAAGAAAACAAATGAACCAATCAACACATAAAAGACCACAGATCGGAACAGGAGGCCTCGTGTATCCAAAGTTAGTCCATTGGCGACACTAGAGCAGGTCGCAAAATGTGCACTTGTAACTGGCTAGTGATAATCGACTCTTGGCGAGTAGGAAACAGAGTGCTGTCTGCATGTATAGAATTGAGGTGGCGAGTGACTTTGTATGGCTGCCGAGTAGCTTGCAACTAAAAAAGTTTCCCCCCTGCACTAGAGGCTTTGAGACCAGGTATGCCAACATACCTATGGTATGGTATGTCTCCAACCAGGAATGGGAACAGGTGCAGAGATCACCTGGTTTTCTATTGCAGTGAAAGCAGTCAGATCTATTTCTTTGCTCCGATGAAAATTGAGGTTAGCACCATTGGCTGAGCAGGACAAGTGACTAATCGCTGGATGGCACACGACCTACACTGGGAAAGACTAGAAGGGAGAATCTGCAAGAAAGTACTGGGGTTGCCCGTTTCTTTGCCTATGGCATCCCTGCGCTTTGAGCTAGGTCTTAACTCATTGTCTACAAGGTTTAAATTGGAGAGTGATCTCACCTTCTGGTAAAATTTGGTTTCCATTAAATATCTCTTTGAAAAAATTTAAAAGAAAATGTTTGAAAACACCTCAAACATACTGACCTCTGAAATCTCTAGTGTCAGTTTTTCTTGACCAATTTTAAACAGGAATTGAAGGAGTTGCGGGAAATTCCATTAAAAGTTAAAAAGGCCATGAGAGAAATGTACTGGATTGACACGATATCCCCAACTCAAGGGTGTAAAGTGCATTCTACATTCTCCCTGGGCGCTACATTTTATACTGAAGTATCTTAGTCAGTTCCCTTGTCTGATTACCAGAAGCCAGTTTCTTCACTTTCATTTGAACCTTCTCCCTACAAAAGAAATAATGTATGGGCGGTCCAAGAACCTGGACACATAGGATAATCTTTGTGACATCTGTAGGTCGAAGGTGTAATTCAAACATTACAACATTTTCTGGTGGAATGTCCCAAGTTAGTGGAAGTTAGAACTAAATTCCTTGGTCGTTTTTTTACATCTAGTAATTATGTGTGCTCTGAAGCTATATGGAATAGGATGAATGCAGGAACTATTAGAATGTTTCAGACTTGTCTGTTATGGAGTTACTGATGAAATGTTAACGTTTTTAAACAAAAGATTTTTTGTAAGAAACTGTTAAATGATATAGGTTGATAAATGTTTTAGTATATTCTTGTGTTATAGAGCGATCAATGCAATGATAATTATTTTAAACTGAATATATTTTTTCGTACGAAATTGTTATGATGCAGGATGAATTTGTAATGTTGAATGAGGCATGTTATGTATTTCTTTGTAGAGTGGTATTTAAAAGTTAATTACATACATTTAATCATGTTTTTATCAATTTTGCTCTATTTTTCTCTTCTAATTTTCCTGTGAAAGATCATAGTTTTGATCAAAACAATAAATAAAAAAGCCAAGCTGTCTGTAGACCTTTTAATTTGGGCAATGAATGTCGTCCGTGTGGATTGCGCACAGGATAAAGAGGTCCTGTTCATATGGGAGAAAGTACCTCCAAGAACATGCCTTAATTATTATAATTGCTCTTTTATAAATGTACTTAATACCAGAGATTGGTTTCTAAGTGTGGAATTGGGATTTGAACCTGTGCTGTGCTGCGTTGTCTTGCTTTCAAGACAAATTAGTTTTCCCCCCCCGAGCTATCCCCCCCTTACAAATTTTGCTGGCAGCTCTGCTACATTGAATAAAAGGTGCCAAGAAACAGCTCTGCTCCAAAACATTCAGCAGTTGGAACTATTTTGAGAACTTGCCATCGATCCCAATCAAATCTGGGCCAACACATCTATGTGTGGAGATTGACCCTTACAAAACACCTCTCCAGAACAAAGGGTTCCATTATTTTTCTCTTAAGAAAAGAAAACCTGTCTGGATGAAGGCGACCAGTCATCATAATGAACAGGACCCCTACGTTGTCTTCAGCTCAAGCTAGAATGGGAGCATGGTTTTGGGTACCAACACCAAACACGTAGCCGGCTTTCTGAAGAAGCAAGATTTTGGCAATAGTGGCCCAAACGGCTACACTAAAATTCACTACATTTAGTTCACCAAAAACATAATCCAGCCTTCTATTGGCAGGTGCACCTTTGAGGTTTCTCCGACAGTAACAAGTGAGATGAATGAGCATTCAGAGACCACATCCTATTGGAACCCCTCTGTTGATGATGCCTAGCATGTCTTTGTATTCCTCCCCTGGGCACTCTAGTAAAAGTCTGTTCTGGCCCGCTATGGAGCTGCATCAATCAGAACACATTCACTGGTAGCTTCATTTCCTTCCATGTCTGATCCGACTAAACTAACCTGCATTACTCAAAGGGTCATCAGAAACCTGGAGAGGAGTGCATTATATAGTACAAACAATATCTTTGTGAGGAAGAAGATCCCTGCCCAAGGAGTCTCCCATCCGAAAATCTATGCATTCAAGTGAGTGCTTTTAAGTTACATAATCATGTTGAACAGGACAATTACCTTTGCTAATCAAAAAGGAGGGTTGCACCACTCTTTAGGAAATCGGCTGTTGGGACAACCAAGGCCAACAAATAGGAATTAATGGGAATGTATCCCCCTTGGCACAGTCGAAAGGAAGCTACTACCAACAAAAGAGATGGGATACAAAGCCATCAGCTATAAGGTTTAGCACTGAACTCAAGATACGATCCAATTGTCACATGGTCTGCATAAATATTAGTTTACTTCAAACAATTCCTACAGAGCCAGGCACGACTGAATATTTTAATGGCAAAAACGAAAGCACCGTAGGGCCTGCGCTTGATCAAGCCCAAATCCAACCAGAAGAATCTCTTATGGGACACAGAACACCACAGAAAATATCGTCTGCCAGTCAAACTAGATTTCCAAGGCAATTTTTGGACTCCAGATGACAGACAACTAGATTAGCTTGCAGGCGACGCAGCAAGTTAATTAATATTTTTAGGTATTTCAAACATCTTCCTGAAACTGAACCCAACAATTAACCTCCTCATGCTCAAATCCAGAACTGGACGGCAGAAACCTGACTTGGTCCCTAAAGGTCTAAATGTTAAATCCATCAGCTGAATCATCGACGGCTACCTTCCCTCCAAGACGCACATAGTGCAGAAAACAGACTGTGCGGTACCAGATGTCTCTTCAGAAAATCAAGCACTCGATTCCCGCCAACCCCGGTCCATTTCCACCAACTGGAAAGAACCAGAATATAGGTGGTCTGCTGTTAAACACCAAGACTCTGGAATACCCCAAACACACATCATATTGGCGGTTCCATGTAATAATGTTGCTTCAAAAATATTGCCATGCAAAAATAAAAATCCCTGAAAAATTGCCTTCTTTCCGGAGACATTACTACATGGAACATGCAGGGGACACCCCCGCAACCCCTGTCCCTATATATATATATATATATATATATATATATATACTTACCTATGTCGACACAACCGTTTCCTGCCGAATATATATCACCTGATACTATATTGGCTCCATCTCTCCTGCCCATCAGCAAGGAATAGAAGACCTCGACTCTTCAACAGCATCTCATCACTATTTGAACCACCTTCACGACCACCACTCCTCCTCCTCCTGTTTTATAGCTGTGGTCTGTAACCTCTAGCTCTCCAGATGTTTTCAGCAAGGACTCCCACCACGACTAGACTGCTTATGGGCAATGAAGTACAAAACATCTGGAAAGATAAGGTGGCAGACACCCTTCACAATGTGTTTATATGGTTCAAAAAGGATTAGTCACTCTAAATTGTGTCCCCCGTCCGCTTGTGCTCAAAGACCAAATCTTTGGTAGGAGACTCCAGTATTCAGGAGGGATAATTTTATAGAATTGCTGGCTCCATTGTTGAACAAGTGTGCAGGAAAACCCAATCCCAAACTGGCTGAAACAAAATTCATAACCACGCCGCCTTTCCCCAAAGGACTTGCCGTGTAGTCTATTCCCCAAGCTTTAGATGGGCTGAAACTTCTTCCACTCACCACAAATGTTTAGACTGTACTCAAATGCCATGCCTAAAGATGTCCCGGGCTAGCGGGGACAACATTCAAAACTAGACCTTTGGGCTGCAACAGCCCCATGGCAACCCACCTATGCAGAAAACCAGATGGTGCCTTATCACCCAATATTTGATTTCCTAAAAAGGTTTAATAAAGCGATTAACAAAAATCAAAGCTATAACCCTATGGAACAGTCTCCCCATAGCACTTTGCAGGAAAGCAGAAGGTATGACAATCTTCCTGTCCTGTGACAATTTTGATCCGAACCGCTTGAGGACATCACACTGATGTTGGCTTGACAGCTACATGGATCCATTTGCATCCAAAGCCTCTGACCCAAACTATACACCTTCACAACAGCCGTGGAACTGTTGTCGGACAGTATGTGCACTGTGCCAAAATAAAGGAGGACCACCTACTAGTGAATCTGCATCCCCAAGCGGTGCTGCCCCTGTAGATGGCAGGCAGGAAGGCCTGCCCGAGACAGGAGTTGCCGTTCTTCCCGCCAAGGTATCAAAAAGGTTACCATAGCAGAGCTCTCAAGGTTCTCTATGCCACACGTCCTCATTTGCCCCCCTTGGAAGTGTAGTTTTCTCCCTCTGCACTCCATTTTGAACTTAAGACAAAGTCTCAGAAACCCCCCCGCACCCAACACTCCGGCCCAAAAGAATAAAAAACAAGCCTAGATGACTCACGTGCGGCACATATGGAAACGTACGAGCTCTGCCATACAAGTATGAGCCTTTAATGCCCAGACGTTTAAAATCTACATAAATATGAAAATACCTGAAATTTTAAAGGACAATGGTTATGCTAGTTTCATTCCAGTAACAAGGGCATAGGGGGAGACCTGGGATGGCAGATGCTAATCTGGCATTTTTATGGACTGGCTTCACCTGCCTTCCTCAGACTTTCCACAGGCCCAAGCACTGCGCAGCTACCACAAACGATATACTTTGGTCTCCGCCAATAGGCCCAAGCACTGCGCAGCTACCACAAACGATATACTTTGGTCTCCGCCAATAGGCATAAGCACTGCGCAGCTACCGCAAATGATATACTTTGGTCTCCGCCAATAGGCCCAAGCACTGCGCAGCTACCACAAACGATATACTTTGGTCTCCGCCAATAGGCATAAGCACTGCGCAGCTACCGCAAATGATATACTTTGGTCTCCGCCAATAGGCATAAGCACTGCGCAGCTACCACAAACGATATACTTTGGTCTCCGCCAATAGGCATAAGCACTGAACAGCTAGCAGCGAGAACACATGGTGTGCGCCAACCATAAGAATCCCGAGGGCCAGAACCCATCACAGCAACGAAGGAGTTGGGGATATCCTAGGAGTAAGCAGAACCGCTAAGCCATACACAAATATAGAAGACCTGCGTGAGTGTAAGTGCTATAAAATTAGATTGACACCGATGGTTGTCTGCAAAATGCCATCACTAATCCCTGCACACACAGCGATGTCCCTCAGGGTGAAGGCCCCATGCTCTGAAATGCTTGGAACGCTACTCCAAGTGCACACAATCCAACTTCCTGCTGTTCAAGAAACACCTGAAAAGTGAAGTTTAGATGGGCCTTTGGCACCCAAAGAGAGAAACTTAACACCATAGTGAACATGACACTTTGAAACCCCCTTTTTTTAAAACAAATTGGGCAAATTTTCAAATTGCCAATCGCACTCCCTTCCAACGTACCTAACATACATATATGGGGCAACTCCATTGTTTGGGGCAGTTTGGCAGCAGAGTGCACAACATAAGCAATGAACATGTGGCGTCCCTTACGCAGGGTATAACCCAGTTGAGGGGGAAAATGTCAAGATGCAAGCTGCTAGACGGCCATGAAAGGTCACTTTCCACCTCAATTATCCATTTTTTTTACTGGCCAATATTAGCCAATGCCCAGTGCAAATTTTGAGTCCTGCAAGCTGGTCTTATTACACATGCGCAGATCTTCAATTTTGAGATCAAGGTAAGCGGCACATGTGGATATGAGCAGCAATGGACTGAAACACCTGTGAAAGCATGCAGTTCTTAAGTTTTAAAGATGGTGCTAGGACTTCCAATAGCCTCTCCATAGAATCCATGACTGCAGTTCATAAGGGGGACACTAACTTAGTAGATCTGTAACAAACACTGCAAAAAGGCATCAACATTGGATTTCACAAGCGAAAAAGCATTGCCAAAAGGCATCAACATTGGATTTCACATGCGAAAAAGCATTGCCAAAAGGCATCAACATTGGATTTCACATGCGAAAAAGCACTTGTAGGTTTTTGAACTATTTTGAAAGACTGATTGAAAAGTCTGGTAGCACATTTCTTACAAGTGTTACATGTGCTTGCTGCCGAGATTTCACGACACCTAGTTCGTCTGGCGAATTCTTACTTTCCCTTTTTTCTTTTACTAGTGTTTACATAGTTTAAGCCTTTAAACCCCAAGTGATTTGTCATGGATATTTTTTGGCTAGGCGGGAAAGCAGGAAGACGAGCTTTTGGAACAAGATTGCAGAATGTGGTCAATGAGGAAATCAAACATATTCAATATACCATAATCAGATCAAATCAAAATCAAATTCCCTTATATATAGTGCTGATAATAACCATAGGCATCAATGGGCTAACATGAGAAGTGACGGCAAAAGATTTGAGCAGTCTACGTTTTAAGAGAGACTTTGAAACGCTTGAAATCAAGCAGGCTACGTAAGGTCAAATGGAGAGCGTTCCATAGCTTAGAACCAGCCACTGAGAAAGCCCGGCCCCCAGAACGTCTTAGTCGGTAGGGTGTCACTGCTATCGGAAAGGAAGATGCAGACCGCAGAAGATGTTTAAGTAGATCCTGCGAGGAGAAGCAGCCCCTTCTGTGATAAGAGTCGATGAATCAGGCAGAGAGACTGGCATTTAATGCATGCTGGCACCGGCAACCAGAGAAGGTTCTGCCAAGCTGCAGAAACATGCTGGCCGCAGGGAATAGCCTTTGCTCCAGGTACTGCAGAACACAGCAGTTTGCTTGGCCGACTAATCAGATAGTTTGGCTGAGCTAGAAGGGTTGCCTTGCAGTGATCTAAACTCCCATGAAAGAAAGCAACTATGATAGGGGCATGGATATTCTCAGGAATGAAAGGCAGGATTTACTTTTTTCATCTTGAAGAAATCAGTACTGCAAATAAGAGTTCACGTGCGACTCAGAAGAGTGAACGGGTGATCTTTATGCTAATAGTTATTACTGCTTTCACCAGGGGAGGAAAGGGAGCTAGGAAGGGTGGTAAAAAAAAACAAAATCAGTGGCCTATAGTTTTGATAACTCTGGTGGACCCACCACCAGGACTTCAGTTTTCTCAACAGTTCAGTTTTAGCCAGTTTTTACTCCCCCAAAAGCAAACTTTTTTCCAGACAAACACGCAGACGAGCAACAGTACCAGCCTGTTTGCCATCGAGGCGCAACAGAAGTTGGGTATCGTCATAAGGAAAGGAACGGAAACCATGAGAGTGAATCAAACGGGCAAGAGGCTGAGCATAAATATTAAAGAGCGGGAGGGGAGGGGGCTGAGCCCAGAGGAACACTGCAAGTGACTAAGGTAGGTGGAGAGCAAAAAGGGGGAAGAGAAACAGACAGACACCTGGATGACAGAAGGTTGGAATAATACCAGGACAGATCCCGAGATGTCAATTTACCACAGCCTAAACAAAAGAATGTCATAGTCTATTGTATCAAACACGGCCGACAGGTCCAATAGAATTAGACCCGAGATGCCGCCCAGATCTCTAATGCCAGAGCATCAAGAACTGAGACCAAGAACAACTGCGTACCCATTAATGGGCGGAAGCCAAGTTGTGGACTATGTAAAATATGGTGGTCCTCAAGATGTGATCTGAGCTGAGGTGTGACAATTGCCTCCAAGAGGTAGGGGTGTACAGTACACTGATATAATTACCGTGAACATTAGTTGAAAAACATTGACCCTTTTTATACCGGTTTACCATGAAATGTCAGCATCTAGGCATTAAGTCTGCAGTGCGTGCACAGTGGCTTTGACCTTGCAGCCTCGGAGGCAGAAAGAATGTGCTTGGGTTTCCTTGTCTGGCAGGTGAACGCGTGGGAGACAAGACAGCAAAGCATATCGGCCCAGGGCTCCACTCGCAGAGTCAAAGGTCTAACACTTTACTTTTTGTCTCACCTGCCAGCAGCTGTCCCACGCCCTCTAGTACATAATTATTTTTCTTTCAGAGTTAAGTAAGTTCAACCAAAAAAAAAAACACTTTACTTGAAAGAAGACTACATGGGCATTGCAGAAAGGGGCGCGGCGAGGACGGAGGAACATGGGATGGCAAATTCTGTTCGGAGTGGACAGGTGTAGAGGGGTTATATTTTTGCTCAATGTTTTCTTCTACAGTAAAGTGAAATGAAACATGTGAGAGACCGAGGAGCCAGCAGGTCCGTTGCATACCAAAGGCCATGCCAGCATACCCATGGAGCTATAAATGTTGCCCAGGCCCGCAGCTCTAATGTACACATTGCAGCATCGCCAAAAGAGAGCCGCTTATTTTGGGCTGTGGTGCCAGTTCGTCCTGTCCCCTGGAGTCTATTTCATCCATTTCCAAATCTTCTTGCGGTAAATATGACCTATTGCAACAACTTTGCCTGCACGGCTCTGCGATCTACAAGCCCTGCCCGTGGATCCTAAGGTAAGGCTCCTCACGCTGCTCAGCTTGTCCAACAGTACCCGGCTGCATGAGAGCCTGTATGGCAGACCGGCACTGCTCCCACACCTGTTCCCCCATATTCTGTCTTCCACCTGCTGACCTTCCTACCCTTTCCACCATCCGCCCGTGCCTCACTTCATACCAGACTGCCACTGCACAGCCCAAACCCTAGTAGAGTTATTCCATCCTGTAAACCGCACCCACCAAACTACGTTGCAAACCTTTCTGCTCCTTAAATCCACCATCCGGTGCTCTACGTGGGCTGCAACCTCCATTGGCTAATGTTGCTCCACCAGGCTGCCCACCCACATGAGTTTTCACTCTCGCTCACGCGTTTTGACGTGTGCAGCCTAGCATTGTAACTTCAATCTATGTGTAACCACCGATCGTGACCAGTACAGCTTGTGCTGCTAATTGCCACTTACCTGTTATTACAGAATAATATCTTGTGACACTATCTCCTTTGCAACCAGTCTAGTGCCGGCACACCTCTGGATCTGTGCTATGGTGCACTTCACCTACCTGTATCTGTACACCATGAGGTGAGGCATTCCAAACTTGTGCAACTATACTAATGTTTTTACCTGCCTGCAACTACACACTTGATGCAGCAGCCCACACCAATTGCGCTCAACTATTGTGTCTTACATGCTGGTCTAGCCGCCTGATGCACCCCCCCTTAACATGATGTGAGGCTTTCCCAGTCTGTGTGCTCGCACCTATTATGTCCCATATGCTTGTATACTTGCCTAATGTAGCCCCCCCCAAACAATGGGGCACGACCGTTCCAGTCCTCATACTAGGGGTGTCACGGTATTAGTTTTATGACGGTACAATAACCTTCTTGCCAAATGACGGTATATCATGGTTATCGCGGTATAGCAGGTGGAGTTAACTAATCTTAACAAATATTTTCTAAAAGGTCATAAATTGTCAGATTTATCATCACAAACAAAACCAGGCACCCAGGGCCAGAATTGGGCTTTTCAACATACTTTCCACTGAAATGCCACCCCTTGCTTGCACCAAACACAAACGCACGAGTGGAGAGGAGGGGGAGGTGGGGCCCTGCTGCGACTGGCAAAGTAAACTGAATAGCTTTTCTTAAGTGGTCATTTAGGCTTTTAGCTCCCCCACTGGCTACTGGTGAAGATGAACATGTTGCCAAATTGATAATCTGCATGCCACAGATCAATGGAGTCTGATGGTAGTATATGGTTGTGCACATACACACGAACACGCACTCTCTCTTTACGTTACAGCCTTTAGTTTACTTCTGGGCCAAAAGGTGTTCAGTAATCACGGACATGTTACCCTTTGGAATGGCAGCAGGGAATACCCACAGAGATGATTAAATTTCTCAGTGTGACCTATTATATGTAAATTCAATGATAGAACAAGGAAATCCGCCATTGTCATATGTTTAGAAAACATTATCAATTATAAATATATAAACCCCAAAGCCTCCAACCCAAAGTCCCGGGAGGATAGCTCAGCGGCAACGTGCGTGCCTGATCCCTGGGTCCGCGCTTAGAAACCTCTGGGTGTTTAAGCATGTTATAAATACGCAACTAAGACAAAAACAATTACGCAACAAAATAAACAAAACCAATTTCTTTAACAGCGCCTCGACGCCCTGGGGCTGTGTGAGCGCTTTAAAAAAAGTAAACCCCTTTCCTTCTTGGTACTGTATTTATTCTTCCTATTGCTAACATGTTGATTTTTTGTCAGGCACGTGTGGTTTATGGAATGGCATTAAAAACTGCTCAAACTGAAACTACTTGGCAGACGGCACATCCAACAGTGCAAGACCAAGACTGCGCAGAACTTGCTTACTGCAGCCTTTCCAAATCAGATTGAAAAGCACACTTAACGGTATGAACGGTATACCGTATAAACAATGTGACGGTTATTATTGTTCAATTAAGTGGTTCACGGTATCTTTAACGGTATACCGTAATACTGTTACATCCCTACCGCATACACAACAATTGTGTCATATGCGCGTTCTTGCACCTTATGCACTTTCTGTAACTAGCACCTAGATGTCTCAGGGCTTGGTCCGCTGAAATAAATGAGCCTGCCCGACGGCGCATGCAAGGTAAAGTGCAGCTGCCTGCGATACATGTAGATTTGAAAAATGGGACTATGGTCTGCCGACAAACCTAAAAGCGCTCATTCGCCTCCCTTCACCAGACCACTGCGTTGTAGCATAACGGGGTGCCGGGCTTCGAGCAGGCTTTTAACACCCATCAGAAAATTCCAATCCTATTGACAAAGGCTTTCTATGGTGTGCGAGTTCCTTTTATGTGACATGTGCCTGCGTGTTGCTAAGCTTACAACGGTGGTATGCAGTCTGTCTGCATGATGCTTGGGGGCCCATTTCAAAAGGGTAGTTGTGACGTTTGGATGCCCATAGGCTACAGCTTCAAAAACCAACCTGCACATGTCAAAAAATAAATGGTGTTAGTTTATGCTTTTCAGGTGCAAAAGGGCAGTGGAAAGTTTTTTTGAAGTAGGTTTGTTTTTGGTACAGGCAGTTTCAGGTGGCACCTTGATATACCCCAAAGCACATACTTGAAGGGTCTGCAAACTGCAGCTCTCCAGATGTTTTGTACTACGACCCCCATCATCCCTCACTATTGACCACGCCGACTAAAGCAGATAGGAGATGTAGTCCAAAAGGTCTGGAGAGACAAATGTTGTAAACACTTAACTGACCTCATCACAAAATCATTAAATTATAAGGAATAGGAATAAGTAGTTCAGAGCAACCAAGGTAATGGCCTTCTGTGCCTCTGTGTGGTTTCAAAATGATCGTGAATCAGAACAGAGAAGGTGCATCCCAAGGCATAGTGAAATGAGCGAAATCGGGTTAAATCACTGAATTTGCATACCATGAGCCAAACATATTCGCTACCCCACCACACCAAATAGCTGAAAGCAGCCCCGAAATGGTCTGTGATTATTGAGCACCTTTGGGAGAGGTCCAAGTTTGCCCAACAAAAACACATTTTAAGAAACACAGCCTTCAGTCTGAAGATATATGCCTCTTTAGGAAACGCATACCACCTGTCTCCGATTAGGCCTTGATTCTGTAGTGTATAGATAAACAAAGGACATGCTTACTATCTTCTGCACTGCAGAAAAAAAAGCAACACAGCCAGCAGTGCTAACGGGCAGGGGGGCGAGGCTGCAACCTTAAAATGACCACATAAGCAACACGGCCCTTAAAGGCTTCAGTGACCGTTTCTACTGAAAAGGTCAAAGTTCCTGTCCACATTCGCCCACCCCAGACTTACTTTTGTCCAGCATGGGGGTGGGGCTTCATTTCCCTTGTGATGTGTGCAGTGAATGTTCACTCAGTAAAGGAAGAAACCTGTTTCCTGCGCGACAAGCCTCCCACTTTTGGTACACGTATTAAAGCACATTTATGTAAAAAAACAACTTCTTGGTGCCGTTTGTTTGTCTAACAATTGGACGTTTCTTAAACTATTATGCAAGGTAATTAAAATGTGTCCTTTACTGCAATAACCATGGTATACACTCATTTTCTAAAGAAGGTTACCATACTGTCAAACAATCCATACTGTGACACCCCTAATAAACATAGGAAGCAGATAAATCAGACGATAGTTTGAGGGCAGAGAAGAGTCCAGATTAGGTTTCTTAAGGAGTGGTAAATCTATGGCATATTTAAGAGACGTCGGAAGTTGGCCGTAAAGCAGGTGGCAATTGACCACCTCGGCTAAAATAATCTTCAGGTGCATTGCCATATTTGTAAATCTGGATAGTGGTATATCATCTATAGGAGGTGCCGATTTCTAATGAAGCAGAGCCAAAACCACTTCTGTAGGATTGAAAAGGCTAAAGGAGGCAAAGGAAGAGGCGTTCACATTATCCTTCCTCCATGCAGGGTAGGAGGATGGAAAATAGGAAAGATTAGAAACGGAGACATCGGTTCTAATCTTTAATATTTTCTCCATAAATAAGTTGGACAGTGTCTCACCTGCAGTTGTCACTCTAGGTGCCATTACATCTTTTACTATTTTGAAAAGTTGCTTTGAAGTATTTGCTGCTGCCTGGATGGAGACAGCATAAAAAGGTGTTTGGCCAGCTTAATAGCCACGTGATGGGGGACTTGCTACGAAAGTTCAGAGGCAAGTTTAGAGACCGTAGACCGAAGCTGCGGCTTCCCCACATGCAAAGGCTCATGGGAGACTTGTTCAGTTTTTGATGTGCCTACTCCAAGCAGACCAAGCTCCCTACCACGCATATCCCCAATTCGAGATGCTATGGGAACAGAGGCATCTAGGAGGTGGAGTGTTACACTTTCACCATGTCTCCAAGTGAGAGTCTAGAACCCATCTATTTGCCAAAGGATACATCTCTCGCTGCACTTTTGGCACTGCAGCATCCTCTGCACAACCATGGAATCAAGACGGAATGTAGCAATCCCAAACAAGTTCTGCCTAGTCAGTCGCCAATTGATGGCAGAATATGCAAGATTGGTGGTGTACATGCGGTTCTGAAGGCCAGACCTAAAAATGTTCAGCTCGATCTAGAAATATCCTGGCAGAAAATTGAAATTGAACCGCAGCACTAACAGCTAATCCTGAAAAAAATGCAGGAAACACCCTTGTGGATCTGGTCAGAAGCACGGGCAGATTGTTTTTTGCTCTGTTACCCAAGGATACACCCACTGTACAGTAATAATGTTACAAAATTGCTGAAAAATAAAATGTTTGAAATTTCAAGTACTGCAACTACTGCGGGGATTTACTTTCATATTGAAATCGGGAATTGTATATGTGCAGCAATGGCAGAGAAAAAGGTTGAACTACAGCATGAATAATGAATATGGTTATAAAAGCATTATAATATTTAGAGGCGGGGTGAAGAAAAAAACGCCTGCATGAGGAATTTGGCTTTATCTCTGGGTCTGCCACCCCAGAGCACACAACGTCAGAAGCCCAGTCTCTGGGGTAAAGAAACAAAGTAGCAAGCCCAACACAGCCCCCATTGTGAACCCCGGCGAGTTTATTCGGAATGCAGTGTATTTATTTTATTGGGTTTTTATAACGTGCCTAATACCGTACCAGAGTTCGGTTTCTAAGCGCGGATCCGGGATTCGAACCTCTGTAGCTCTGCGTGGGCTTGCAGTGAGACACTGCAGCATCTCGATTCCTGGCCAGACAGCTTTTCCGCTGGTCATGGTGTGTGCACTTAATGTAGTGGCACACCACGTGCCCACACAATCTACGGCTCCGCTCCAAGTCTTGGGCTCCTTGGTCAACTGAAACGTTGACCAGTAGAGAAGATCAGCGAGGCAGCAGGTTTTCCGCAGGGCACACTGACGCACCGCTTTCTCCCAAGATTCAGGATTGGGCTACCTCTAAATATAGACCTCTTCATCGGACTTGCTTACTACTTACAAGCATCAGGCATTAGCATAAATAACTTATAAATATATATATTAAGTCTTATTCACCCACACACCATTTCCATATCTAGTCCTCAACACAGCCCCATGGTTGGCACACAAGCCTGACTGAACGGGTCTCCTCACTTGATAGCAGCTCATGACCACACTACTCATCGCAGTAGAATCCGGGCTCCTCTGACCTCGTACAGCACAATAGGCTCAGATTGGAATTTTTGGGGGCAACGGAGAGCAGAAAGTTACAAAATGAGTGACAGCAACATGGGCATAGCAGCACCGCACATTCGGGTGCAACCCTAGATGGAAACTAGATGCCTAGTTGGGAAGTACCTGCAACCTAGACATTTTTTTAAAGTGGGCAAAATATTTGTAAACAGCTCCTAGTAAGCCTGAAGTTCCATAGACACTGGTCTAAATCCTGACCGGGCAGACGATACTCTTCATATCACATCCAAAGGACTCTGCCATAAATTGTTTGCCCTCCCTTCAGAACATACCTGTAGCAAGTAGCAGAAATTCAAACCCAATTAGTTTTGGGGTCCATATATTGCAAACAAGGTTCAGCACCATGCAATTACTTCCCATGAAGTATTTATTTATTTGACACTTATAGCGCACTCCAACCCCCTGGGCATCTGGGCGCTGGTTACACAAGACAAGACGAAGAAAACAAACCGTGATGTTGATAGCCCCAGAGTCGAATTGCTGGTTACATGGGAGCAAGACCCAGACCGTGAAAGAGATTTAAATACCGCAGATGATTACCTACATAATGGTGGCGTCCCGTGATACAAGGACCATGCGTGAACAGCCATGTTTTGAGAGTTTTGCGAAATGACCAGAAGGGTGGGTCAGATCTGAAGGAGAGCGGGAGTGCGTTTCAGTATTTAGCTGCTACCACTGGGAAGCTACGGCCCCCTGCTTTTTTTTGCTAAAATCTGGGGACGGAGAGGTAGTGTGAATGAGATTGTGACTTGGTGAACTTGCTTGACAGGTAAGGAGAGGTGGTGTTAGCCAGGCATGCATGCGTTAGTGAAACACTTGAACAAGATACGAACACAAACCGGCAGCCAGTGGCCATTTCTTCTCGCTGCCAAGATGTGCTCTTTTTTTGGGATGTTTAAGGCTGCCCTTAGGGCACTGTTTCGGACAACCTGGAGGTTTGGGATGTTGCGACCGGTTGAGCCTGCAAAGAGGGCATTACAGTAGTCTATCCTGGAGAAGATCAGTGCTCTAGCTATTGTGATGCATCTCATGGAGGTGAGGAACGGTATACATGCGCTAAGGAGTTTGGTCGTGTATGCAGCCGCAGATGCGACTGCATTCATGTGTCTTGCTAGAAAGAACGAGGAGTATAAATAAATCACAAGCGTCTTTACTTCTTTAGAGACTGGGATGGCGTTCCAGTCTATGACAAAAGACTTGTAGATGTCCTTCAGCTTATTTAGATGCGTTTGTGTTCCCACAAGAAGTATCTCAGTTTTTTCAATCATTTACACAAAGACCGTGTTGGGCCATCCAGGCTTGGCTGATTTGGTATATTTTGTTCAGTTCAGCGGTATCAGAATTATGGTTGTCGAAGATGGGGAGGACGAGGATCTGGGTGTCTTCTGCATAGTCAGTTTAGGAGACAACCTGCTCGTCCAATAGGTCGAACATATTACAGTGTCGGGGAGACACAGAAGACTTGCGGTACTCTGCAAGTGACAGGGACTGGTGGGGACCACTGCGATATTGGAAAAAAACCTCACTGTTCTGTTAGACAGGAAGTATTCTATTGATGTAGTAGCTTTGGGTGAGAAGTAGGCTGTAAAGTAGAGGCGATAGCATAAGATTTTGTGGTCCACTAAATCGTAGGCCGCCGAGAGGTCAAGTAGGAGTAGGATGGCCAGATTCCCATGGTCTATGATTTCATCCATTTAGATTTTTAAGTCCAGTAGTGCGGATTCAGTTCCAGCTCGACTGACGTAAACCTAGGAGGTTATTGGTCTCCAAGCATTTTTGTATATGTAGGTAATATGCTCTGTCGAGTATTAAGTAGGATGGGCACTGTTGTGATGGGGAGGTAATTAGTGGAGATATCCAGGTGTACAGTAGGTTTATTTAGTAGTGGAAGGAACCAGAGGAAAAGGAATTGTTGATAAAAGATTTGATAAGGGGGCAAAATCGGCCACACAGTCTTTAATAAGGGATGCTAGGCAGATGTCCCCTTGGCAACTAGATGGCTCTAGGCCTTTGATGTTTATTCATGACTTCTTCAGTAGAGATTGGGTTACATTCTAATAGTTTGAGGGATTGTGGGGGTGGTGGCCTGGTGGCCAGTGGCATCTCTGTTAATGGATTCCCCAGGGAGATTTGGGTCAATGCACTGAATTGACATATTGCTACAGCAGTTATTTATGGCAAAGCTCTTGCTCCAAGTTATTCAATTGTAGTTATTACACAAACATTCGAAGGATAGAGCGTACTTGGTCCCATCAGGATTCGAGCCAATGTCTGTGGTACTTCGCTCAGATAGCTTGGCGCCCATGAAGGGTTTGCCGAACGAGGCATGTCTGGACGTTGGGAACTAGTGAATTGTGCACTGGCAGCACAGAACAATACAATAACTAGGAGAATCCACAGCAGAGGGGAGAGCAGTGTTTGGAGTTGTTGGGAGAATATACTGGGAGGCTGTGGTAAAGGGAGAGAAGCAAGATGAGAAGAATAGGTTAACTGAGGAAAGAGATCGTTATAAAAAGGTGAGCCGGTAAAAATGAAGTCGCAGGAGGGGTAAAAAGCATTGGGAGGAATATATGATCCACAAGAGAAGAAACAAGGGGATAAAGGAAATAGATCCAAAAATTGCTGAAAGGAGAGTCGTGCAGCTGACTCCACAAAAAAAAGACATACAAGTTCATGTTTTCACACTGCGGTTTACCAGAAATGTGAAACTGTCAAGATGATCGGCAGCCTATGTCAGCCAGTGGGATCTGCAATTATCAGTGCATTTTAGATCTAGAATGTATGCTTGTGATGCCTTTTTTCGTTTGAATGTTTTGCTCATTCATTTATTATTTATGTATGTAATATGTGATGCATCAGCATTGTACACTTTGTAGTACGAATTAAATACCTGCATCAATTCATAACAAACTACTTGCATCATTCACATGCCAAACATTGCTTGTTGGATCCATGTACGATTGTGTTCTATGGGGACAAAGTATGTGATGGTTTCTGTTGTCTTACTTTTATAGATTGATCATACTTCTTTTTTTGCATTTCCCTTGTTAACCCTTTTTGGTGCAATGTGTAAATAATGTATTTTGAATTTGTTTCTTCAAATTTAACCTTGATGGGGAAATTAGTGTGTTAGGGGGTAGCAGTTTGATATGAATGGACAACTGAGGTTTCCTTGATGGATGCAAGAACCCTCTATTAACAAAGCAGATGCACTCGTATGCGGACCAAATTACCTAGTGAAAACAGCAGAAACACACACAAACACACCATACCCACCCTGCCCCGCCTCCCCATGATGATCAATTTCTTTGTTGTTCCGGTCTGTGGTGAGAGAATTGCGAGCAGGTCTTATTTTTGTCATGATTTTTATTGTAACCTTTTCTATCACATATCCTTGAAGTTACTGCTCACCCATCCATAAACACGATAAACCTATTTTAACTTGCGTCACAATCACACTATGAACTGTTTCCGTTTTTTATATAAACCCCTCTCCTCCAAACCTCAACCCAACAGTTTTCAACATTCTTATCATGCCGGACAATTTCTGGGAACCGGTTTGACTTAGCCCACGTTTTCCATAACATTCCAATCATATTTTACACTACTAAATGACAACTGCAAAGCTTGCTATGTCATAGGACCGTTGCTCTATGAAAAACACCATCAGGGGTTGCCAAATCCTAGTGAAACTCCTGGGGTTGTCCAATAGGTCCACAGTGGACTTCTCAATAGCCATGATCATCCGAACCGTGCTTAACCGAAGGTGAATAAATGGGTGTTCCATCTTATACCATAAAGCCGAAATGGACTGTGTGGCTGATCGAAAGCAATGATTTGGCTAATCTACCCCTTGTTGATAACGGTGTGCAAGTGTTCCCAGTGGGGATAATCAAGACGGTCACCTCCGGATTCCATGGAAAGTTCAAGCCCTGCACTGCTCCAATATATTGTGCTACCCCCTTCCAAAACAGAGTTGGAATTGCCCAATACCATCACTGTGCAAACAGGAGTCAACTCCCAGCATTTCCGCCATAACTGCTTATGGACATCATTAATTGTGTGTAGTTTAGTTGGGATGAAGTAGCACCTGGCCATGTGTTTACAGGTTTTCTTTTTGTTGTATGCAAATAGATGTGTGGGCTGCCGTATGCCAAATTGAATCTATTCATCTGTATGCCAATTTCTGCTCCCAGATAGATCGATGAGATGGATCGATATCTCTGGGTACTGGGGGGAGACTTGACCTCTTCTAAAACCTTAAACATACCCAAGATAGAACCTCCCATACCCCGAAAACATGAAACGTGTTCCACTCCAGTGATCTCCTTGGTTTCACCCTACGGGCAGCCAGTATAAAGCTGATCTTAAAGCACCTAGAGGGTAGGGCTGAAGTTCTTGAAGGCATTAGATAGTAGTAATACTTTATTTCAGCTTGCACTATTTAAAAATAAAACGTTCAATGCAAACATAAACCTAATTAAAACATATTAAAATCATGTCATTAAGATATTATTAGTTAAAATATGCTAAGTGTGCCTGTATACAATCCTGGTAATAAGACTAGATAACAAAAAAAGAAATCATTTCCAAACGTTTGAAGGAGGCAATGTACTCCCATAAATCAGTTAGAAAATGTGCATCAACACATGACAAAACAATTGCCTCCGAAAAATTTAATATTTTTACATATAAAATACCTACTCAACCACTGCCTTCTTAAATCTTATAATTTTGTGCACAGGAGCAAAGAAATTGAATAAATCCTTGATCGCACTGCTACTGCAAGTACAATACTTGGTCTTACGACAACCGACTGCTTAACGGTAAAACATTTCATCTTACCATATAGCCAGAATACGCCTTGGAGTAGGTAACCGAATAGAATTCACTGAGACATTATCTAGCTTTCGTTTTCAATGGTTGCTTAGTGATCATACCCCCCGAGTTCCTCGATATCTATGCCCCACATTCTGCATAATGCAGAGCATTTCCTATGCCAAGGATAAATGCCATAGGAGGCATTTATCGCAAATTCTTCCATTATGTTCCTAATATTTGCATTTTCCAAGGGGCTTGAATGCAATTTCAGAAAATATTCTAAAAATGTAAATGCTGCCCATACCCAGATACTTGAGACCAGAACTTGAAGGCTTCGGGTTAGACCCGGGGCACAAGCCCAGCAGCTTCCTCAAATAAATGGGCAAAATCTGATCCAGGACCAAGAAATTCCTGCTGCCCCAAAATGGGCTGCTATACAAAACAGACAATTGTACCTTGGCTTCAAAGAGCCTGAATACATTTATCAAGACAGTAAACATCATACTTCTAATAAAATCTCACCAAGCCACCCAGGCCTGAGCGTATACAAATCTGAAGAGACTAAGTGTGCAGACCATGTGCAGTTGCTTGAAAATAGCACCAGTAAGTAGCAATACGAACCAGCCACATTAATACTGTCTTTTTATGGACCAGATAAGATGTCCTTTTATTGGTGCCAAAAGCCTTCATTTTTGTTTTATGTAGATTCAGGATTAAACCACTGGCTCAAAGTAACTGGGTGCATATCTCAGGCTACGTGCTAGACCTTTTGGTGTCAAATCAAGTAAAATGGCATAGTCAGCTATATGCAGCGAGCCGGAAATAAAATCAGAGAGAAAAATAAAAAGCAAAAGGGGCCAAGGGACAGGCCTTGCTAACACCTTTATTAGTAGCAAACTCCTTGGTCGCCCCACGTCTAGTATGGGTGATGACAGAGACCCTAGTATTAACTAGGGACAGATAATTATCTGCAAAAGAGTCGGCACACAGTTTTTGTGGTGTGCTCAACAAGAGATTGATCCAGAGAGTCGAAGGCCTTGGCTAAATCTAAAAAGCCTGCATATACTACACCCCCTCTTAGCCTCACATATTTGTCTATAATAGTTGTGAGAAAAAACACGATCAATTGTCATAAGGCCTTTGCTAAAGCCCATTTGACAAAAGGGTAACATTATTTTCCACCACCCACAGCTCAAAACTGGCCACCAGACAACTGTCACAGATCTTCCAGGCATTGTCCAGTAACGATATAGGATGGTAACCATGGAGATCTGCACGCAAGCCCCCCGTATAGATGTCTTTGATAAGGCTCTTATCCCAAGAAGACGGGAGAGTCAGAAGAGGCAATACAACTGGCACCCACCACCCCGGGAACCATCTGTGGCTTGACACCAGCCGAGCCCAGAGCCTTACCCTGCTTAGAAACATGGATGACACGCAGGGCCTCCTGAATTGAAAAGATAGCCCTGGTAGTGGGGCCACAAGGTTTCCAAAGTGGAAAAGGGTCCAATCTGTCACCGTTAAACAGAATAGCATTAAAAATGCTAAGTGTTTCCAGCAATTTCCCCCTCCCCCCACCCACCCACCACCCCACACAAACACATACTTGTGCACATTCCTGTGCCCTAGTGCCAAGCAGGAGTTATTTATTTCATTAAAAAAAAGTTGTAGGCATTTATCTCTTCAACTAATACACACACAAAAAAGCTACACATGGGGTTATCCCCTGGGGAAAGTACGGCCAAAGAAAATAAGGAAGTATGATGGCAGGTCACGTAGAACAACTGCTGACAGAACAAGTCTATGCGTGACGGAGGAACCACACCCAGACTGTCTATTCAAATCACATACGCCAACGTCAAATGCAAAAACACAAACTAGCCACGTTTTTTGTAAACACAATTTCCCTAGAAAAAGTGCGGGGGAAAAATCCACACACTAGTTCTTATTTTCCAGAAGTTGTTCCTGCTCACTGATAACGTCCTATCCAAGAGGTACTTTTAGCATATCCCTAAAATGGTGAGAACGCAAGCCATCGGGGTTGCAAGGCAAATGGCACTTCACCTGCTGGAGACTGCCACACGCTTGCCATTACACGTTGCCACTGAAATCAGAGCAAGACAGCAAGCAGGGCAGGAATCAACAAGCGAGCGAGGTATGGAGTGAGGAGACAAACGTTTGTCTGGTCACCCTCTTAAAAAAGGGGGTTGGCACCTAATCCATGAAGGGCTAAAGGTGTGGGGCTACTGAGCTTTAGCAAAGTGTAGGGATCCAACAGTTACACGATGCTGAACTCGTGATGGCTTAAAATGCCTAATGAGAATTCCAGAAGAGAGCATACACAGAAAGGATACAGTAGAAAGGGCACAGATCAGTAATTCGCACATTTTGTAAAAGAAATGCAACATCCGCCCGACAATGGGTGGGAGGTAAAAAGGGTGTGCAGGCACTCATTCTGTAATACAGGGAACACATTCTGAATTCATCTTCCTCAGAAATCCCACCCTGCACACTCATGCCCAGCACTGAGCGGATTAGAGGCACAACAGCGCCACGCGTCAATTCACCCTCCAAGAACTTACTTGGATTCAGACAACTCCGTACCAGCTGGCACACTTCTGTGCAAAATCGAGCCTTTCTGAACTCCAGAAGTGTTGTAAACGCCATGGCCCTATCCCACCTGGAGCATGGCAATGCCAGTCTCACCAGTGCCACAGCCACAATGGTGTAGCACGCCTCAAAGGGTGCAAAGAAATGAAACGGTATCCCTCCCTTAATCCCAGAGCTGTACAGAGGTCCTTGCTAAACATGCATCAGCTTTAGAATAACGTCCATCACCACCGGACCAGGGGCTACCAGTGGTTGTTCCTACCTGGCCGAAAAACAAACCTTGGTGGCCAATGCAACAAACGAAGACACAACAGGATTGGAAATTAGGAAAGTAAAGGGGAGAAAAAAACGCATGCCTTCTCATGCAACACACAAATGCCATGAGACTGCATACCCACATACATTAGTCCAATTACCTCCCTCTTACGTTTCAGAAACTACTGTTGCTGCTTTTTAAACATAGTCCGCTCGATCGCCCCCCATTTCATCTTCCCTCTTTTGAGCCTCACCTTAGCACATATTTCGTTTACGCCTCAGCGAAGTTGGAGCTACAGAAAACCAACACATAGGAAAACATTGCACGAAGTCAATTTATGTCTGGTTGAAAAAGAAGGGCCAGCAAACTGCACTGATCAAACGCAAGTCATGAACACCAGTCCAGGGTCTGGCATCCATGAGATTCACCTGCAGACTTTTAAATGTTTGGACCATTCCAGCAGAGTTCCCCAATGCAACAAGGGGATTTCCGATTACACATTATTTCTGCAGATTTTCACAAAGTGTTCCGTAGATTTGGTTTGCCTCTATGAATCGGTTTCAACATCACAGCTGTACAAAAAAAAAAAGTCCATGTTCCATCACTAAAAATACATTAAGCTTTACTCCGTACCAGTGCAAATAATCAGATCAGGTGGGAGGGAAGGCCATCTGTAAACAAATTTGCTAAGTAGTGGTCGCTATTGGACCTAAAACATGCCCCGTTTAGCAAATTTGTATGCGAGATTGAAACAACTTGCAACATTTCCCCTCCTCCCCCAGCCCCCACTGTAACTTGTTTATAAATGTATACAAACAGGGCAAAGGAATTGGATTTATTCACATTAAAATTAAATGTGAACAATTTCAGAATGGAATTAACATGTACTTCACGTCAGGAGAAGAGAAAGTTCGTGGATTTAATGACCTCCATCAGGAATAAGATCACGACTTTAGGAAATTAATTTAAGTACATTTCATCTTGCATGATCCCAGTGGGCATAAATATAGAATAAATGAGAACAGTCCTAAAGGGGAAATAATCAGAGCAAGGATGTGCAGTAACAGTGTGAGGTGGAAGCTGCCGTGATAGGGAAAGAGGATATAAGATGCAACACTAGCCATCAAGGCAAGTAAGCTATAGAGAACAGACTGGAGCCCAAAACAAAATAAAAGCTGAACAAATGTAGTGCTGAAGTAACTATTAAGCTCATGCTAAACTGTTGTACAAAGTACTACGGAAACATTGGGATAGTTTCCTGATGGCGAGATCAAGGCACATGTTGAAGATGGGCTTAAAATTGTCTTCATGAAAGCAGGCATTATCAAACAAAGTGAGCAGGAGTTATAAAAAGGTACAGTTGTGTAAGGTGGCCATATTTTGCATTCAGCCCAATTGTGCAGGGTGGCCATGTTTGCATTTAGCCTAATTGTGTAAGCTACCCCTATAGTTGGCCACTGTGCCGCACACAATAGTTAGCTGCTGTGCGTCCCGTTTCGACAGAATTGTGAAGTGAAGATCAGCCATGCTTCACATTTAGCACCTTGAATACTAGTATGCAGCTATTGCCCACGATCGAGGTGGTCTAGCTGCACACAATCTTTCACCACCTTACAACGACTAATCAGAATACTGCTATACCCCACAATAAAATGTGGCCCAGCTGCAGACATAAACCCACATACCCCTACTAACTACACAGCAACAAATGCATTAGAATGCAGCTACAGCCCCACGATATATTCGACCTAGCTGTACACCTACTATCCGTCTCACATACTATGAAAACCAGCATTAGAATGCAACTATCCCTCACGATACATCCAGCCTAGCTGCACATACCTAGTGCACAGACGCACCATTTATTTCTCCGTCCATTTACACTTATCGGGACTGCAGTCCCCAAGGGCGTTCAACCTACAGTACGTCAAGACCATATCAATGGTTAAAGGCGCTATGCAAATTCCTATTAACAGCCTTCAACCAAAATAACACATGATGGACTTGCAGGCCAAACAGGTTTTTTGAAATGTAGCACATATAACATGTGTCCTCATACTATACCAAAAGGTTGAGAGAAATTCACAACATATACCAAGCAAAAGCTTGAAATACAAGGTTTAATAAACCGTAAGAGCACTCCATTTACTTGATTGTTTACATCTGTAACATGCGGGAAGCACAAAGTTGAATAAGGGCTGGATCAAAGAACACAGGATCTTTTTTTGCACCTCTGAGGATTCCGAAAAAATTGGGGGCGAAGAGGAATGGCAACTGGTGAAGTTGAGCCATTAAGGATAGTCTGAATAAGGAAAATGAACAGAATGGGTTTCTATGGTAACAAGGATTGTAACTATGTGATTGATTACAGGAGCACTGGTGATTAGTGTGGCTAAGGGATACACCAAGCCTGAATGTTCGATAATGTGGCTGTGCAGAGATATAATTTTATTGTGATATGATAGAAATAAAAGGACTGTATTACAGACTGCAGTACGGAATCAGTAATAGACAAAACCGTAATGAAGTTCATAAAACGCAAAGAAAAACCTGAATCCATGTGATATTTATTAAGAGGACATTACAGTTTAGTATTACGTTAACAAAAGAGAGGCAAGTTGGCAACTACCTATATTAAGAAGGCGACGAGGAGGCCTAGTAGTTTACTAGAGATTAAAATGCAGGATGCCATGTGAAAATATATGCTCTAGAGATTAGATTGGTTTGCAGTTATCTGTATATTAATATGAGAAATGTAAATCAATTTGTGGATTTAATAAAAGATTTAAAAAATCATCCATTAGTGTTACTGTTAATCATGATATTTCACTTGACCAATTCCGTTCCAAGACAGTTGCCATAGAAGTTGAAGTAAATGGCAATGGAAGGTTAAGCCCTTTGTTTGGTGGTACTACTGGACACCACGCAGCCGCCAGTGTTTGACGGAAAGGAGGCCCTAATAAGTGAGAATTGAAGCTGGGAAATTTAGTTAATGATTTCGGCAAATGAAATGCTGTCGACACCAAATGGAAGGGTTAGAAAATAAATTTAAATGAAGAAAAGAGGATGGCCATGCTAAAGATAACAAATATTAATTTAACGGTGCAGGATGTAGGTATATGCTAATACTCCATAGTAGCCATTAAGTTTGACATTGTAATTGAAGTAGGTTGTGAGTAGATCACAGAACTATTGAACCAAGAGGCTCATCACTGTCACATGCATTATGCATTGTATCGCACAAGGCTCTGTATCAACAAAGAAAAACAAATACAACAAGCTTAAGGTTGATCAATCTAAAATGACAGTCATGAACATCAGCCGACATGAAATAAATAATTGACATGAGAGGATAAAAAGCGCATATTTCATCACAAATATTAAGAGTCACACGTACTAATGCCATTAGCCATTGATTTAGGTAAAAGCTGAAAAGCGACTTCTATTAAAAAGGACAAATATGGAACAAGTTACTTACCTGTAACTGTTGTTCTCCAGCATGGGTCTGGCATGGATTCACATGCTCATGAATATTCCCCGTCGTCAGGCTGGGAATCCTCGGTAAAGAAAAAACCAGTATCAGTTTCGTTTCTGATCTGTCTTTCGTAGCAATAACCAATCACTGGTCTCTGCGTCATACTGACCACAGCCAATGACTGCCCTCTACCTAAGCACCGCCTCTGGCAGCCATCTTCAGATTTGGAAGCACGTGAAGTGGCAGTATGACCAAGTGAAGAGCCGCAGAGGGGTAGGCGGGAGGGTTCGCATGTGAATCCATGCCAGACCCATGCTGGAGAACAACAGTTACAGGTAAGTAACTTGTTCCTTCTCCAGCATGGGGTCTGGCATGGATTCACATGCTCATGAATAAAGAATACATAGCAGTACACACATGCACAACCACGGGAGGTGGCAAAGGCTCAACATTAAGCATCACATCAACTCAACATTAAGCATCTTACCTCCTCACCAGGCTCACCTCAGGCGAACAGGTTGCGCAGCACTGCTTGGCCGACCCTGGACTCCCGGTCGACGCAGTAGAATTTCGTGAAGGTGTGCGTCGACCTCCACGTAGCAGCCCTGCATATGTCCAGCAGGGGCACACCAGATAGGAACGCCGTGGTAGCTGCGATCGCTCTGGTGGAATGGGCTCTCGGGCGGCCAGGCAGCGGTCGGTTTGCCAACCGGTGACAGCACATGATACAGCCGGAGAGCCATCTGGAGATGGAAGCCTTCGAGAGAGCCTTCCCCTGATTGACAGGTCCAAAGTTCACAAAGAGTTGTGACGTCTTCCGAAAACCCTTCGTGCGATCCACGTAGAACTTCAGCGCTCTAGCTACATCCAGCGAGTGCAAAGTCCTCTCAGCCGGCGACGAAGGCGACGGGAAGAACACAGGTAACACCAAGGGTTCGTTGAGATGGAAGTCCGACGGTACCTTGGGCATGAAGGAGGGGTGCGTCCTGAGCACTACCCTCGTGTCGTGGAAAGTCAAGTACGGGGCCTTGCAGGAAAGGGCCTGGATCTCACCCACTCGTCGTGCGGAGGTGATGGCCACGAGAAAAGCTGTCTTCCACGATAGAAACTTCAACGGGGCCGAGTGCAGAGGCTCGAACGGAGGTCCCATGAGCTTGGTCAGCACCACGTTGAGCTCCCACGCCGGGGCCGGAGCCTTCACCGGCGGGAACGATCTGAATAGTCCCTTCATGAACTCTTTCACCAGACGATGAGACCACAAGGACGTCCGTCCCGTGGTTCTGGTGTATCGGGAGATCGCAGCAAGATGAATCTTGATGGACGCGTGTGCCAGTCCAGCTTTGGCCAGCGTCAGCAGGTACGGCAGTACTTGGGGAGCCGTAATCCGTAGAGGGTTAATCTTCTGTGCGTGGCACCAGACAGAGAACCTCTTCCATTTGTGTCCGTAGCATTTAAGAGTCGAGGACGCCCTGGCCTTTGCAAGAACCTCTCTGCAATCGGCCGGTATGTCGTATCCTCCAAACTCTAGCGCTGCAGGAGCCAGGCCTGCAAGTTCAGCGACTTCGGGTCGTGGTGGAGGATGGCGCCTCCTTCCCTGGAGAGTAGGTCTGCGTCCGCCGGCAGCTTGATCGGCGGGGACGCTGACAAGTCCAGAAGGTCCGGGAACCATATCTGCCTCGGCCACGCAGGTGCGACGAGGATCATCCTGCACCGTGACCTCTTGAGCTGGTTGACGAGCCGGATTAGCAGAGGCAAGGGAGGGAACGCGTAGAGGAACAGGCCCTCCCAGGGGAACGAGAAAGCATCGCCCATGCTCCTCGTCTGGGGAAACCTGCTGGCGAACCTCCGGCACTTGGTGTTCGTCGCCGTCGCGAACAGGTCGATCTGGGGTGTGCCCCACCGTCGGAAGAGGCGATCCACTAGATCCTGCCGTAGTTCCCACTCGTGGCACGAGCGCAGCTCCCTGCTGAGTGAGTCGGCGATGGTGTTTTTTATCCCTGCCAGATGAAACGGCACCAGAAAAATCCCTTGGGCGACGGCCCAATGCCACAGGTCCTGCGCCTCCTTGGACAGCGCTGGGGACCTGGTTCCGCCCTGTTTCCTGATGTAAAACATGGTGGTGGTGTTGTCGGTGAAGATCCTCACCACCTTGCCCTTCAGGGACGGAAGGAAGGACCTGAGGGCCCAAAACACTGCACGGAGCTCCAGGACGTTGATATGCAGGGACTTCTCCGTCGGGAGCCAGAGTCCCCTCGCGTGCAGATTTTCGGTGTGCGCTCCCCACCCTTCCAGGGAGGCATCCGTGGTCACAGTCTCCTGGTGGGCTGGGGTCTGGAAGTCCATGCCCGCCGTCAGATGCGCGCGGGTGCCCCACCACCGTATCGCTCGCCGGAAACTCTCGTCGAGCTTGATCCTTTCCTCGAAGCTACCCGTCGTCTGGATCCAGCGCGCATCCAGGAATTCTTGCAACGGGCGCATCCGGAGCCTGCACATGGGAATGAGGTAGATGCAGGAAGACATCATCCCGAGGAGGGACTTGATGGATCTCACTTTGGCCGCGTCGGCCACCAGCATCCGTTGCACCTTGCCCAAGATGGTCCTGGTCCTCTCCTCCGACGGGGAGGCCAGAAGGGACACTGTGTCGAGCCTCGCTCCCAGAAACAGTGCGACTTGCGCGGGCACCAGGTGGGATTTGGTGTAGTTCACGGAGAATCCCAGGTCCGTGAGGAGTTGGACGGTCCTTGCCGTGTGGACCACGGCGAGCTCCTTCGTCTTGGCGCGGATGAGCCAGTCGTCCAGGTAGGGGTAGACGTGAATCCCCTCGCGGCGCAGCTGCGCCGCCACCGGTGCGAGGCACTTGGTGAATACCCTGGGTGCCGACCGCAGTCCGAAGGGAAGGGCTTTGAACTGGTAATGCCGCCCTTGGACCACGAACCTGAGGAATTTTCGGTGCCCCTTTAGGATTGGAATGTGGAAGTAGGCATCCTCCAAATCCAACGACGACAGGAAGTCTCCTTCCTCCAGTTGACCCAGGACGTGCTGTAAGGTGACCATCCTGAACTTCTGCGCCTTGATGAACTTGTTCAGCCGTCGCAGGTCTAGGATGGGGCGCCATCCTCCCGTCTTCTTCTTCACGAGGAAGTATCGCGAGTAGACTCCGGAGCCCCGAAGCCTCTTTGGGACGAGTTCGATGGCGCCCTTTCTGAGCATCGCCTTTACCTCCAGGAGAAGTTGAGGGACGTGAAGTTCTCTCTTGGCCACGGGGGGGACGCGCGGGCACCTTCTTTGAAACTCGAGCGCGTGGCCCCGGGCCAGGGCATCCAGCACCCAACGGTCGGTGGAGATGGACTCCCACACGCTGACGAAGCCCGCCAGCCGGCCTCCCACCGGGGTGCTTCGGTGGGGGCCCGACCCCACGGCCGGTTCAATCCTGCTTGGACGCGGCCTTGCCGCCTTGACCTCCTTGGCGACGACGGCGGGGTCCGCTAGACTTGCCTCGTCCTCTGTAGGCCTCTTGCGACGACGAGCGGGCCGCTTGACGGTAGGAAGCGAAACCGCCACCGGAACCTTTGGAGGCGCCCTTGCCTCCGCCGCTCCGAAAGGGCGTCCGTCGTTGCTGCAGGACTCCCAGGGCCCGGGCCGTCTCAGTATCCGCCTTGATGGCCTGGAGGGAATCGTCCACCGTCTTCCCAAACAGGTTGTTCCCGTCGAAGGGCATGTCCAGGACTCTGGTCTGGACGTCCTGCCGAAAATCCGTAGCTTTGAGCCATCCACGACGTCGAAGGCAAACGCCGTTGCCTAGCTGGCGGAACCCCGCGTCGGCGATGTCCGTCGCCACGGTGATGGCGTGGTCCGAAGCCACTTCACCTTCCTGGAGGATCTCAAGGGCCTCAGCCCTCTTGTCGTCCGGCAGAAAATCCAGCAGGGGAGCCATCTTGTACCAGAGCTCCCTGTCGTAGCGGGCCACGATAGCCAAGGCGTTGGCCGCTTTAATCGTCGTCGCTGCCGACGAGATGACTCTACGTCCCGGCGGGGAAGTCGATGTGGAGGCCGCACTCCCCCCCGCTTTCTTCCTGGCCGCCGCGGAGACGACGGAGTCCGGGGTAGGCTGCGCCCGGAGGCATAGGGGGGCCGTGTCCGGGACCCGGTACTTCTTCTCGTACCGGTCTCTTCTAGCTGGCGTCGTGGAAGGGTTCTTGAGGAGGGAAAGACCCTCATCCCAAATGTCGTCCAACAGAGGCACTGCGAGGACCGTCTTCCTCTTGGCCTCGCGCCGCTGATAAAGGAAGCCTTCCTTTTTCTTCTCCTCGGGGCAGAGTTGAAAAAGCTCGGAAGCCCTGGAGATCATGGAATGGAAGGATCCGATCTCGTCGGGCGGAGAAGCCCTGGTGGGGGGCGACGACGGAAAATCCTCGTCGTATGCCTCGTCGTCCGTACCCGTCGCTGCCGTGTCAGTCCCCGTATCATCCCCTCGGGTGGACGGGGAGGAGGGCTGGACGGGGCGCGACGGTTGAAAAGGAGGTGGAGGATGGATCCTTCTTTTCTTGGCAGGGGGAACACCAGAAGGTCCCGGTTCTGGATCCCCCGACGGGAGAGGTTCCTCCGTCGGTAACGGTAGCCTCGTCCTTATCTCAGTGCATAAGGACTGTATGGCCAACAAAATGGCCGCCGAGTTGTCTCGCGGCGCTGGCAGAGGGGAATCCGACGGGCGAGCAGGGGCCCCGTCGGCATCCTCGACGATGTCGTCGTCGTCGCCTGCGTCGGCACCCATTCCGACGGGCTGGTCTTGTTCCACGCCTAGGCCGTGGCTTAAGACCTCGACCAGCTCTTCTTCTGAGGTTGAGGCCGAATCTACGACGACGCCCTGCCCCCCCTTCTTCTCCACGGAGGTTTTCACGGGGGTCCTATCGATGGGCATAAAAGAAGACTCCCTCCGAGGAGGCAGGGAGATTCTGGGCCCTGAGGTCGCCACCACTGGAGTAGCCTCCACAGGCTGGGCCAGGGCCGCCGCGACCGTTTCGATAGAGGGCTTGGTCGGATGGATCAAGGCCTTCACCACCCTAGGTGCGCTCACCGCCTTGTCCTTGAGGGAGGGGGCACTGCCACGCTCCTCCTCCGCCTTCGAGCTCGACCGGGGCCTCTCCAGGAGCTTCGCCGGGTGCTCGGCCTTCCTCTTGCCCGACCCAGAGCGTTGGCTCGTGGTTGATGGTGCCGGGGAGGGTGCGCCCTGCCTGGCGCCCGTAGAGCCCGACCGTTCGGCGCTCCCGGTGCCAGCGGACTCGCGGTGCTTGGCCTTATGTTGGGCCCCCGTCGCCGGGGCGCCCTCAAAGGTCTTAGAAGACCGCTCAGATTTCTTCTTCTTCTCGCCAGACGGGCTCTTACCCTCCAGCCAGCTGGCGAGACGTTGATGGCGGTCCTTCATGGTCCGTTCCGACATGTTGCCGCAAAACGCACAGTCCTTCTCCACGTGCGTCTTGTCCCCATGAAGGCAGTAAAGGCAGAAAGAGTGTTCGTCCTCCTTGAAAACGTTCTGCAGCTGGCATCCAGGGCAGGCCCTGAACAGCTTTCCGGGCGTCGAGCTTCCCTTCTCCTGGGCCATCTCCGAGACCGGGCCTGAGAAGCTTCTGGAGTCCTCCGAAGTGTAGCTCGACGAAATCTTCACCCTTGAGGGGCACAGATGAATCCGACACGGGTCCCCGTTGATCGGATGTAGGATCGGTGGAGCTTGAGGCTCTTTTGACCGAAAGAATCGAAGTTTTTGTGAAAAAGCGCGAAAAAATAGCACTAACGCTCGAGAGCAATAGCACGAGGATCCCAACACATGAACGTGCGGTAAAAATCTGAAGATGGCTGCCAGAGGCGGTGCTTAGGTAGAGGGCAGTCATTGGCTGTGGTCAGTATGACGCAGAGACCAGTGATTGGTTATTGCTACGAAAGACAGATCAGAAACGAAACTGATACTGGTTTTTTCTTTACCGAGGATTCCCAGCCTGACGACGGGGAATATTCATGAGCATGTGAATCCATGCCAGACCCCATGCTGGAGAAATGTAGAATTGTAAATGTAAAAAGGTCAAATGTTTATCATCAGCAGGTGCGAACTACAACTGCTGTGCACTAGTGGTTAACTGTATAGGATGGTAGTGCTGCACGGTCAGATACAGCACTTGGTGAATATGGTGAGCTGCATTACTAAGTTGAGCACTGGACTTGCTTAATGTGTTTATTTGGAGGGTAGGATCAGAATATTAAGAATATCTTTAAGAATAAAGCCAATGGGAACTGTAGAAAAGATTCTATAAGGAAATGCATAACAGAAAAGAGAAATTTACATGTATATCAAACTTTTCTTTTTGCTCTTTTTCTGTTGATGTCATTGATCTTTGAGCATGGCATCTTGGGAGGATATAGATGTATAGTTTTAATGTTGAATCAGACCAGTTACGTTATCTGGGAGAGGTTAGTCATTTCTCATGTTTTCTGCCCAACACCACTAAAGTAGTATGCTGATGAAGAGCTGGAGAGTTGAAATGTGTCGCCAGGAAGATGAAAAGCATAACATATTACAATTAAAGATGGAGGTATTAATATAACCAATCTCAGGGTTTCACATTGAGATTCGATTAGCAGGAGGTAAAGCCAGTTCTTGGGTAAGCATCACCCTGTAGGCAGGAGCTACCGCAGGGGAAGAGGAGCTACCTAAAATGCCCTTTAACTTTGTCCATTGTGTATGAATCATTGTGTTTAAATATGTATTAGACGTGTTCCAATTCTTTTTTAACAACATTCTGAAATATTCAAAGTTGATGTCACATTTACCCATTTGGAAGGCACCAGTTGGCCCTTGGAGCCAAATATAGTTCTTGGAGCTGTTGGTTTCAAACTAACCAGGCTCTACTATGCTAGAAGTAGGAGCTAAATCGGATGGATTGCTAGCTATTGAAGCAGAAAGATACATTGGTGTGCATGTTTTAAGCATTTTCAAAACAAATGGGATAAAAAAGGAAGATGTTTTTCTGCCTGGGATAGTAAATATAAATATATTTTGAATTCTTGGAGCCAGACACAGATGGTGGTCACTTTAGTATCCAAATCATATTAATGAAATAAGGATACCCCATAAGCCTTTTCGTCAAGCAAAGAAAAAAACAACAAACAAGGATTTATCCCATAAACCAGTAAGGGTAGTAGATATTGCTTACACCCACTGATGTAGTAAAACACTTTCACATTCATCAGTAAGACAAATTGGGAAAAAGATGTTTGTCCTCTGTATAATCATTACCAAACCGTGGATACATTCACCAGAATCAAATATAGTACAATGTTTTTCAATCCACAGTTTACAAAAAAAACTATAACAAAAATTATTTAAAAAAAAAGAAAAACACAAATCGCATGAAATCTTGTTTTTGAATGCATACAGATGGATTCCGAATATGTAGAGTAAACCTAATTTTGTATTTATTTGCTTGTACAGTAGCATATTTTTCCAAGGATGTCCTCTCTGGATGCACTCAAGAGTTCAAAGCGAAGTTTCAGAGCTTGCATTTAAAAAAAGATTTAACAAGATCACTGCATTTTCTTTTTATAAGTAAATTATAAAAAGTGTTCACTCCACACGCACGTTGTATACATATAACTAGTCAAAGTATTTAAACTGTGAATTACAAGAAAAAGTGCAAATTTAGAAGTAATATTCACCTGACATAAAAAAGTGCATAGCTACAATTCAACTTCAAAAGGGACCAAAAACAGAACAATGGGGAAAGTAAGACTGTATGTACCCCATTATGCTCCATTACATACCAATCTAAAATCCAATTTAACAAATCATGCCTTTGGCAAGGCATCTAACTTTTCTCAACATCCAGTCTCGAATAAAAGATGGGAGACCAAGCTGAATTACGTACATTCCATAGGGTGCCCTAAGTTACACCTATAAAGCATAGTGATACCATACATGGCTAGTAAAGTTATGCTGGACACAATGTTCATTAGAAGGTCAAAAGCAGAAAAAAAAAACAAAAAATGGCATTAACAAACTTAAAAATGACAAATGTCCAACCATAAAAACAAGCTATATATAGGAGGGGCTCTAGTAATAAATTATAAGTTACTCACCATCTCCTAGTCCATAGACCGCTTTCCTCCATACTGTATGGGTGTCCCTCACTAGGGATGGGAGACGGAACCTTTTTCACCAGAAAAAAAACCTTCTCCCCCTTTAAATTTAGAGGTGTGTGGGGGTGCAGCCCTGGGAGCATGCGCTGCCCCGACTACGCCCACCAGCACCACTCCTCAGTCCCCTTGGATGCGTCGACAATATTACCATTACTTAATGACGTTTTATTAGGGGGGGAGGATGGTGAAACATATGCAGGAAAGGGGACTATGGACTAGGAGTACATTAGTCACTACAATGAGTAACTCTACTCCTAGGTCCCGACCCCTTTCCTCCATACAGTATGGGCGATTACAACAGAATGCAGCCCCAGAGTGGAGAGGTGAACCTCCTAAGAAACCAAGTTCCTTAACATTGCCTGCCCAAATGCTGCATCCGACCTGGAGCTGGCATCCAAACAGTAGCGCTTGCAGAAGGCCGAAGGCATAGCCCACGTAGCGGCCCTGCTGATGACCCGACACGGAACGTGCCTCTGAAAAGCCACAGCTGTAGCGTTGGCTCTGACGGCGTGGGCATGTAGGTTTGCCGGAAGTGGTCTGTGAAGCCCCTCATATGCCTCCTTGATGGCAGCTACAATCCATCTTGCTGTGGAGGCATTAGACGCTTGATTGGTCAAGGCCAGGCTAAGAGATCCTCCGATTTGCGGAAGCTTTTAGTCTTGTCCAGGTAGAATTTTAGAGCACAAAGAAAGTGGGTAACACGGTCTTCTTATTCAGGTGAAAGGAGGATACCACCTTTGGTACGAATACAGGGTATGTTCTAAGCGCCACTTGGTCTCTGTGAAAAGTAGTAGAAGGCTCTGAAGCCATTAAAGCCTGGATTTCACGGACCCTGCGTGCAGGCGTTAGTCCCACCAGTAGGTGACTAGCTTGATGTACACGGACACCATAGGCTCGAATGGTTTATGAATGAGGGCGCCCAAGACCAGATTCAGGTACCATACTGCGTGTGGTTTCTTGATGGGTGGGTAGTTCCTGGTTAACCACCGGATTGACTGAACAAAACACCCCTAGGCTCCAATTTCTGCCGAATAGGTGCCAGAGTTCAGGTCAATGGATCAACCTCCTTTGATGAAACCCAGTGGGACAACCTAGTCCATTTGCTTTTGTACTAGCTCTGGGTAGTATCACTCCTGGCGCCCCGTCTAATGTTTAGGTTAGCATGAGACAGATGTGGATGCCTTAGTGGGACATGTTCAGGAACCACGCTGCGAGGGCTAGTTTCTGCGGGGTGGGTTGGTTGACCGTGCCCCCTTGCTGAGAGAGCAGGGGAGCTGGAGCCAGCAGAAGGTGCGCCGGGCCTCATCTGACAAGCTGGCCAGTTCCAAGAACCATGGCCTCGCTGGCCACTACAGAGCCATCAGGATGACCCAAAGTTGTCAGGCTTCCTGAATCTTGCAGATTACCCTGTGGACCAGGGCAGTGGGAGGAAAGGCATACGTGTTTATATTGTCCCATTGTATCTGCATTGCATTGCCCAGAGAGCCCCAGCCCTGTCCCTGCCAGGATGCGAACTGGGGGCAGCTCCTGTTGTACCAGGTGGCAAACCGATCCATGTGAGGATGTCCCCATCTGTTGAAGATCCCCTGAACGACTTGTTCGTTCAACTGCCATTCATAGTTGTCCGCACCTTGTCCGGGTTGAACCTGGTAGCCCGGAGCCAAGCAGTTCTTCTCATGTCCATAGCAATGCAGATGACACAGGCTGAGGTGTCTATATGTGCTACTGTGGACTCCATGATGTCCTGAGCACCATCTTTGCTTCTGCCAGCCCTGCCTTGGCTGATAAAGTCTGAGGTGTGCTGACCGGAGCCCGAGACTGCTGTCGGGGCTGGTATGGAACCGCCAGGATTGCAGGAGGTAGAGGTGCCACAACCGTGGGGCCCGGCATGGACAGCTGAGGCTGCGTGGGGGCCTGAGGCGCTGGAGCCATAGGAGGAATGACTGTGGGAGCTAGTTTCTGAACAGGTGGTAGCATGTCCATGATCACATCCCAAAGGATGGCTCCCATCTGAGGGGGATCTCATAAGAGTGAGGAATTTATCCCAAAATAAATCTGTACTCATAGGCCAGTGGGGAGCTGCTTGGTGCAGGAGTAGGGTCCTGAGGTGGCTGAGGCCTGGGTATACTCTGCCTTGCTGCCTGCGGGGTGCATCTGCCCTGCGGCGCTGAAGGAAATGCTGTAGGCCACATACCTGGTGAAGGCCAGTCCCACCTCGAAACTCGTTCTCCCACCTGCTCCCCAAAAGGGGGTGGTGTCGGACGAGCGCTACTTTTATCTGGCGCGGTGGCCATTTTGCCAGGCTGCATGCCACGTGCCTGTGCCTTGATGCTTGCTGCGCTGGGTCTGGTCTCCTCCAGGACTCTTGGCGGTGGAGTTTGAGGCCTACCCTGCACCTCAGGATGGGGCCTGGTAGGCGTAGTGCCCTCGTCTGTTGTCGGTAGTGCTGCGTACAGGCGGTCCCCTCAGACATTTGTCTAGTAGTAGGGAGTAGCCCCTCGGGTGCACACCCGGTAAAAGAACCTTGCAGTACGTCAGCAACATCACCGGCAGGATCTAGCAACCCCTCGGTCTAGCAGCCGGTAGCTGAAGCAGCCTCAGTACCTGTGCTGGTGTTAGAACCTCAACGGTCCCTCCCGCTCTGACGTTTCCTTGGGAAGGAGTCGCCCTGGCAGGGTGCAGATGAAAAAAGTGACACCCTCTTGGGCCTTGACTTGTGCTTGACAAAGTCCTTCAAGTCCTCTGGAGGCAATCATTTGAAGAGCTCTCTCCACTGAGCTAACCTGTTCTTCAGAGCGCACAGTATAAGCGCATTGCACACTGTAGAACCCTTCCAGCCGTGATCGGGGTCAAGGCAGCGGAGGCAAAGATTGTGGAGGTCTGAGATAGGGAAGAGCCCTTCTCAGGCTGGACACCTGCTGAAGCCCAATGACATCGACATGCGCCGGGGAGGAGCATGGCGCCAGAGGACCGAGTACCTGATTAAAGACCAAGAGACTAAAGACCAAAGACAGTATCTGGGGAAGAGGGCGTGGAATTACAAGGCCGAAGCCACACCCAGGAGCGCTGGTGAAAGCGGCTCGCTCCTGTGGGAGTGGCACCAGTGGCCGGAGTCAGCGGAGTGCCACACCCCCACACGCCTCTAAATTTAAAAGGGGAAGATTTCTTTCTGGTAACAAAGGTTCCGTCTCCTGTACCTAGGGCGTGGGCGCCCATAGAATATGGAGGAAAGAGGATGGGACATAGGAGTATGGCTACTAATCAGTATAACCAAGAGATACTTTGCCAACCTAATAAACAAGATATTTATGCAAGTCTTAAAACGGCCCACTGATAAGATCCCCTCACTGATGGAACAAGTGCGAAGATGAGCTTATCGCCGAGATATATAAATGAGAACACTGCAAAATACTTGAAAGGATTGTCCAGATACTAGTAATATATTGCCTCTGAAAAGTCGACAAGAATCCAATGAATCCTCCAGGGAGACCAACTGTTCCCAAATTAATAGTATTTTTGAACCAAGAGGAACTTTGATCGACCATTTATTACAGTCATCTCAGACACGTGAGGAAATCTATGAAGTTACTCCCGATTTAATTAGTGAACTGGATAAACATTTGCCATCGACTACGTTAACAATCATAGCTACATCTGACACAGTAGGTTTATGGAATAGCCTGCACACTAGAGGGGGAAAATGTTTTTAAAGTAAAAGAAAACAAATGGAGCTTATCAGGAGTTTGTAATAATACATGGAATTCCATTAGTTGGGAATACAATTTTGTGAAAGTGCTCTGTGACACATCTTTGGAGCACCACTGGTGCCACCTTATGCAAATCCATTTCTGGAATCGGTGTAAAGAACCATTTTTATGATTGAAAAATGTGGCTGGCACATTATTTTATCGTTTGTAGCGTGACCGTAGCTTGTGAGCAGTGGGGGCTTTTACATGTGGAAGACCGCATTGGGCATGTTTTGGTCAGTAGTGCACTTTAATGGGACTTATTTAATGGGAAGGTAATAAGGAATATTTATGTGTGTGACCGGATTAAACCTACTCATCCAAACATCAATTTCACTTTCTCAAAATGGCTCAAAGTTACATTTCTTATGAAGTTCTGACCAATGTTCACCTGCAAACTCAACTCTTCTCCATGTCTATGAATAGTTCCGCTCTGCAGACTAAGCATAAGCACCAGACTAAAACCATTCCTAGTCTACTTTCCCAATTCTTGAGGCTTAATATCTACTACTGAGGATTTGCAGACATTTCATTTAACGTGTGCAATGATTTCAATTAAACTTCCAGCCTACAACCAACATTAAAATAAGGCACCCATTTTTAAATATCCGATCTTCTGGAAATTAAATTATACCAAGAAAGCTAAACAAATGAACCACTTATTGATATTTGGCCCAGCAACAGCACATGTTAAAGCATACATAGGACACATTAGGCAATATTTGCAACATTAATCAATCGGGGGCAGAAGTAGCTGGGCATAAAAAGTCCCTTGCCCACTGAATCTCCACATACATGCAGCACACCATAGCTTACTTGCCAAGCGTCAATTATCCCTCGCTAGTGTGGGTACAAATTGAGGCTTGGCAGAATGAATCTGGGAGGATTTGTCAGTTAAAAAAAAGGGATAGTTAGGAACACATTTCCACATCTATGTCAACTAGATCAACAAATCAGCTCAATGCAGCGCAAAGTACTCTCTTTCGGCTGAATATTCTCATATGTTGACTTAGAGGGGTACTCCAAGATAAAAGGGACAACTTGAACATCTTGCATGGCAGGAGATCGATAGGCCAATTTGATTGAACACAAAAGTAGTAACGGACACAAAACTGCCTTTCTCGAACATCAGGGTAGCACTTGAGCAAAATATACCATTCAACTATATAATTACTTCCAACACGTATTTCTTAGCAGCGGACACTGCCCTGCAGACAAGATTTGTTAAGACGCATGGTAGTACCTTGGGTGTATTTATTTGCAGCCGAGACCACATTTCTGAGAATTTGGGCTTCAGAGTCAAGCACCTTTCCTGTTCCTGGTTAGTAATGGTGAGGCAACGTCTGTGTATGGTGTAAGAGTGTTGTCTGAGCCTTGAGAAAAAGGGGATTGTGTATCCAGGCCTCAAAATCTGCACTCCCCACTAACAAGATATATTAGACAATGCAGTGTATTATAGTACAAATATTGTAATTATGTAACACCGTACATTTTGAGGAATGTAATTGCAGGAGAATAGTACTGGTCCTTGCAAAACAGACAATAGCCTAATAAAAGTATCATGGATCATGGTTTACTGCTGGTTCAAAGATTTAAAAAGGAACATTTTCTTGGCTAATGCATGCAACATATGCCTTTGGCACTTCTAAGAGCGGAGCAGATATTTAATGCTGCACTCCCCCTTATCCCCCTATAAAATTGGTACAAAGAAAGGTGGGGCGAGCCTAGAGGGAAAGAAAAGAATGCCAGGAGAGCTACATTTTCTTTGAACAGTGCAATTTTAATTGCTAGTAGCGCTACACAAGTGTCAAAATAAAGACCAAACCTACAGAATCACATCGCAAATTGTGATTCGATATTGCAAATTTACTGCTTGTGCTAGATCAAATATGAAGACTCACTTTCAAGTCCAGAGGTCACAGTAAAAGACTGATTATGCAATATACAATACCAATGTGAACAG